>NC_140662.1:24127668-24522154 GCF_978046115.1 Saccoglossus kowalevskii | reverse complement strand
AACATGCGGATTGCAAACTGTTACAGTTGTATTAACATGCGGATTGCAAACTGTTACAGTTGTATTCACATGCAGGTGGTAAACTGTTACAGTTGTATTCATTTGCAGGTGGTAAACTATTACAGTTGTATTCATATGCAGGGGTAAACTATTACAGTTATATTCACATGCGTCTGGTTAACTGTTACAGTTGTTTTTACATGCAGGTGGTAAACTATTACAGTTGTATTCATATGCAGGTGGTAAACTATTACAGTTGTATTCACATGCAGGGATAAACTATTACAGTTGTATTCACATGCGTCTGGTTAACTGTTACAGTTGTTTTTACATGCAGGTGGTAAACTATTACAGTTGTATTCATATGCAGGTGTTAACTATTACAGTTGTATTTACATGCAGGTGGTAAATTGTTACAGTTGTATTCACATGCAGGGGTAAACTATTACAGTTGCATTCACATGCAGGGGTAAACTATTACCGTTGTATTCACATGCAGGTGGTAAACTATTACAGTTGTATTCACATGCAGGGGTAAAGTATTACAGTTGTATTCACATGCGTCTGGTTAACTGTTACAGTTGTTTTTACATGCAGGTGGTAAACTGTTAGAGTTGTTTTTACATGCAGGTGGTAAACTGTTACAGTTGTATTCACATGCAGGGGTAAACTATTACAGTTATATTCACATGCGTCTGGTTAACTGTTACAGTTGTTTTTACATGCAGGTGGTAAACTATTACAGTTGTATTCATATGCAGGTGGTAAACTATTACAGTTGTATTCACATGCAGGGATAAACTATTACAGTTGTATTCACATGCATCTGGTTAACTGTTACAGATGTTTTTACATGCAGGTGGTAAACTATTACAGTTGTATTCATATGCAGGTGGTAAACTATTACAGTTGTATTCACATGCAGGGATAAACTATTACAGTTGTATTCACATGCGTCTGGTTAACTGTTACAGTTGTTTTTACATGCAGGTGGTAAACTGTTACAGTTGTATTCACATGCAGGGGTAAACTATTACAGTTGTATTCACATGCGTCTGGTTAACTGTTACAGTTGTTTTTACATGCAGGTGGTAAACTATTACAGTTGTATTCACATGCAGGTGGTAAACTGTTACAGTTGTATTTACATTCAGGTGGTAAACTATTACAGTTGCATTCATTTGCAGGTGGTAAACTATTACAGTTGCATTCATTTGCAGGTGGTAAACTATTACAGTTGTATTCATATGCAGGTGGTAAACTATTACAGTTGTATTAACATGCGGATTGCAAACTGTTACAGTTGTATTAACATGCGGATTGCAAACTGTTACAGTTGTATTCACATGCAGGTGGTAAACTGTTACAGTTGTATTCATTTGCAGGTGGTAAACTATTACAGTTGTATTCATATGCAGGGGTAAACTATTACAGTTATATTCACATGCGTCTGGTTAACTGTTACAGTTGTTTTTACATGCAGGTGGTAAACTATTACAGTTGTATTCATATGCAGGTGGTAAACTATTACAGTTGTATTCACATGCAGGGATAAACTATTACAGTTGTATTCACATGCGTCTGGTTAACTGTTACAGTTGTTTTTACATGCAGGTGGTAAACTGTTACAGTTGTATTCACATGCAGGGGTAAACTATTACAGTTGTTTTTACATGCAGGTGGTAAACTATTACAGTTGTATTCACATGCAGGTGGTAAACTGTTACAGTTGTATTTACATTCAGGTGGTAAACTATTACAGTTGCATTCATTTGCAGGTGGTAAACTATTACAGTTGTATTCATATGCAGGTGTTAACTATTACAGTTGTATTCACATGCAGGTGGTAAACTATTACAGTTTTATTAATATGCGGATTGCAAACTGTTACAGTTGTATTCACATGCAGGTGGTAAACTGTTACTGTTGTATTCATTTGCAGGTGGTAAACTATTACAGTTGTATTCATATGCAGGGGTAAACTATTACAGTTGTATTCACATGCGTCTGGTTAACTGTTACAGTTGTTTTTACATGCAGGTGGTAAACTGTTACAGTTGTATTCACATGCAGGGGTAAACTATTACAGTTGTATTCACATGCGTCTGGTTAACTGTTAGTTGTTTTACATGCAGGTGGTAAACTATTACAGTTGTATTCATATGCAGGTGGTAAACTATTACAGTTGTATTCACATGCAGGGGTAAACTATTACAGTTGTATTCACATGCGTCTGGTTAACTGTTACAGTTGTTTTTACATGCAGGTGGTAAACTGTTACAGTTGTATTCACATGCAGGGGTAAACTATTACAGTTGTATTCACATGCGTCTGGTTAACTGTTACAGTTGTTTTACATGCAGGTGGTAAACTATTACAGTTGTATTCACATGCAGGGGTAAACTATTACAGTTGTATTCACATGCGTCTGGTTAACTGTTACAGTTGTTTTTACATGCAGGTGGTAAACTGTTACAGTTGCATTCACATGCAGGAGGTAAATTGTTACAGTTGTATTCATATGCAGGTGGTAAGTTGTTACAGTTGTATTCATATGCAGGTGGTAAGTTGTTACAGTTGTATTCACATGCAGGTGGTAAACTGTTACAGTTGTATTCACATGCAGGTGGTAAATTGTTACAGTTGTATTCACATGCAGGTGGTAAATTGTTACAGTTGCATTCACATGCAGGTGGTAAACTGTTACAGTTGTATTCATATGCAGGTGGTAAGTTGTTACAGTTGTATTCATATGCAGGTGGTAAGTTGTTACAGTTGTATTCACATGCAGGTGGTAAACTGTTACAGTTGTATTCACATGCAGGTGGTAAATTGTTACAGTTGTATTCATATGCAGATGGTAAAATATTACAGTTGTATTCATATGCAGGTGGTAAAATATTAGTTGTATTCATGTGCAGGTGGTAAATTGTTACAGTTGTATTCATTTGCAGGTGGTAAATTGTTACAGTTGTATTCATATGCAGGGGTAAATTGTTACAGTTGTATTCATATGCAGATGGTAAAATATTACAGTTGTATTCATATGCAGGTGGTAAACTATTACAGTTGTATTCACGTGCAGGTGGTAAACTATTACAGTTATATTCATATGCAGGGGTAAAATATTACAGTTGTATTCATATGCAGGTGGTAAAATATTACAGTTGTATTCACATGCAGGTGGTAAATTGTTACAGTTGTATTCATATGCAGGTGGTAAATTGTTACAGTTGTATTCATATGCAGGTGGTAAATTGTTACAGTTGTATTCATATGCAGGGGTGAATCGTTACAGTTGTATTCATATGCAGGTGGTAAATTGTTACAGTTGTATTCATATGCAGGGGTGAATCGTTACAGTTGTATTCATATGCAGGTGGTAAATTGTTACAGTTGTATTCATATGCAGGTGGTAAATTGTTACAGTTGTATTCATATGCAGGGGTGAATCGTTACAGTTGTATTCATATGCAGGTGGTAAATTGTTACAGTTGTATTCATATGCAGGGGTAAATTGTTACAGTTGTATTCATATGCAGGTGGTAAAATACTACAGTTGTATTCACATGCAGGGGTGAATCGTTACAGTTGTATTCATATGCAGGGGTAAATCGTTACAGTTTTATTCATATGCAGGTGGTAAAATATTACAGTTGTATTCACATGCAGGGGTGAATCTTTACAGTTGTATTCATATGCAGGGGTAAATCGTTACCGTTTTATTCATATGCGGGGTGAATCGTTACAGTTGTATTCATATGCAGGTGGTAAATTGTTACAGTTGTATTCATATGCAGGAGTAAATTGTAACAGTTGTATTCATATGCAGGGCTAAATCGTTACAGTTTTATTCATATGCAGGGGTGAATCGTTACAGTTGTATTCATATGCAGGTGGTAAATTGTTACAGTTGTATTTACATGACATGCGGTTGGTAAACTGTTACAGTTGTTTTTACATGCAGGTGGTAAATTCTTACAGTTGTATTCACATGCAGGTGGTAAATTGTTACAGTTGTATTCACGTGCAGGTGGTAAATTCTTACAGTTGTATTCATATTCAGGTGGTAAATTGTTACAGTTGTATTCTTGTGCAACGGACACGTTTCTAAATAGGGAGACAACATGACAACGTTTTATTCATTGTAGATTAAATGGGAGATACAAATTAGCGTATTTTAAATATGTGTCCCAGTTTTACGAGCATTGACATAACGTTCGATGAATGACATTGAATAACATTGCCAAAATTCACTAAGTGTGTATAGCATATTGCCAAGTTCAGAAATACTTTAAAACTATTTTTGAGTTTGACGAATTCCATGCGCTGTTCGCATGATCTATGTTTGTCCTATTTTTATTGGTGCACGCGTTCTGGTCCGTAGGATCGAAGTAAAACCCTTTAACCAAGAATTCGCATTTTCCGTGAAAACAGGTGTTAACTGGGTGCAATAGACTAGGAAATGTTAATGATATAAAACAGTTTGATGCTATTCATTTTAATATGTTAACAAATTACCACCACACAAGTACACAAATATAGCCAACACCGTTCTTGATTTTTACTTTCCCGCATTTTACACTTTACTTTACAGGAAACACCACAATTAAGTGCAATATATATACTGTGAAATACTTTATATTCGCTTGGAATTAATTAAAGCTTTGAGACGCTTTACAAGTTATGCAGTTTTCTTTTTTTGTTTCTTAGATTTTCTACAGCATAATGCTAATAAAATTGCGCCCGTCTTTTTAATGACGTAAAATATTACCAAGGCAACAACTACCACGAACGCGGCTACGTCCATTAAAAAATATTGATACCACGAGAGGTTGGGTACTTGGGATATCAGATGATCTGTGCCATGTTTCAATACATAGTTTACCCAGTATACAACAGATTCTTCGGCAGTCATCGGCTTATCTCGGGAAATGGCGGATAACTTCTGAGCTCTCTTTTTGTATCTGTTGGTAATATGTTAATAACCTGTTAATTGACACATTTGCACTACATTGGCAAGAATTAGATTAGGAAGACGCATTTATAGTGTTGTGTTATCGTGTGTTAGGTTGATTGGATTGGTAGATTGATGAATGGATGGGTGGGTTAGTGAGTGAGGGAAGGAGTTTGTGAGTGAGGGGGAATGGAGCGAGAGTAATGTGTGAGGAAGAAGAGGGGGACAGTACATACCTATCATCTGTTATTATATCTGTCATCATTTGGTAAAAACTGTCTGGCGTCATTGTTTTGTAATCGATGTAATTTCCGATACCTTTGGACTTCATTTTAGCAGCATTATCATAGTGATCGCCGTATATCGGTATGCATAACATAGGTACGCCATGATGTAATCCTTCATGCACGCCACTGGCACCACCGTGGGTCACGAAGAGACGAGTATTTGGATTGGCTGTGAACAACAAACATTAATTAAACATCATAGGACATGAAAAAACGAGTATTGGGGTACGCTGTGAATAACAAGCATTATTTAAGCGCAATATGTCATGAAGAAACGAGTATTGGGATTGGCTGTGGACGTACCCCCGATCATTCAACTCAGTGTTGTCGCTATCGCCCACCGAGACGAATGGACTGGAGTACACATAACTCAGCGGAAACTTGAAAATGTTCGATTGCGTAAAAAGAAATAAGCGTGATTGAAAACCGCAAAACGTACGTATTACATGTATTTACAAAAAGCACCAACATTGCGGTCTGCGCTTCTTCGAACTCGTTTGACCTTAATCTACCGCGGTTTATTCATACATTATAAGTAGAGAAAAGTTGTTTGACTTGAAACAACAAGAAGAAGTAAATAACTTATAGTAATTCTACCAAAGGATTAGATTCGAGTCCCAAAATAAATTCAGCCAACTTCTTGAGCTCAAAATAGGTAGTTTTAGAATTACTAACGAGCTATAGCAATATTTGATTGGAATACCATTTTTACTTGATTTTGTTTTCATAGTTTTCTGAATGAAATAAAGTAATGGTAGCGCATGTGTAGTCCATGCCATCGCATGTTACTCTAAGTAAATCATGCCATTTTAAAGAGCGGTGGTCGTCGCGTAGCGCGTGTTCGAACAACGTATTTTACACGCGATGTTTTGGTTGATATGAGTTCCATATCCAACATGGCGAGCGCGACGACCATCATCCTTTATGGTCATTATGCTCATACTTGCCAAGTAAATCGTTTTGTGGCATCCATTTTTTGACGATCTTGGTATTACTCCCGAGAGTGTTGGGTGTTTCTCCGTCGTGTCGCCACACAATTCTTTGTGGTAACCGTGATAGGGCGGAAGCTATGTCCACAGTCAAGTTACGTCCCAAGTCTCTAGTTTGCGAACCCATAGAGAATACAACAATACCATGGTCACCTGATCCTCGTATCCAATCATCTAGCTCCTAGAAAAGAATGTTTATGTATTTGTATTTGTATTCAGTAAAAGTCTATTTGAAGTTGAGGCTCGATTATTCAGATTTCAAACGCGCATATAAACCATCTACAGTGTTGTAATCACTTATTATTTAATTACTCATTTCCAGGGTCATTTGTTAGTAATAGTATTTTTTTATTATCTAATGGGTAATAATATTATCATAAATGCACAGGTATTTATCCACCAGCTACTTGACGTAATTCTGTAAGCAATATCACTGAATTATGCAATTCTGGTCGGTTGTGAAGTTGTTCGTCACACTCTCTCAAATATCTTTATATAGGCAAAATACAACAAACCAAGTCGGTGAACAGATTTCCTTGATTACGTCACAGTAGTGCTTTGACTCTAGAGGGCTATATTAACTGTGTATTCATGCTACAGATAATTCTAATATATAATATTATACATGTACATATACTGTAATCAGAAGGATATTAACTTTAAATAGTTTTCATGGTAACCCTCACACAATAATCTAGTCTCTAATTATTTAACTTGATTTCAGTCCCATCATAGTTGCGCAAATGTGGCCTATCGCTGTTTTAGTGGTTGGCACTATGAACGCAATGTGAAAATGCACTCAGACAATGCACTCGTGTACTGCATCGTTCAGATGTTTAACTTTACTCGGGCCTGTGTCCCTTCTGTCGTTTTTATCTGATTGACTGCTCACCACTGGTGCATTATCGTATTTGCATTCTGGTCTTTGTCATCAGTCCACAAGTCATACGTCTACAGGGCCTTGTATACGGATTGTCAAGACAATAACGCTCGAGTTAACCATGGAGCTAATAAAAAATCTCGCATCTGTGTTATATTATGGCATGTTCCAATTTTAAGAGCAGACAAGAATACAACGCCATAATCTTACCTTAGAAAGTGGTTTTACTTTCTCTGCTGTGAATGACCCAATTGGTATAACGTGTGGCATCAGAGGACGGGGAAACTCAAAGGCAAAGTCCGAAGCCCACAACCACAGACTGGCCTTTGATGCAATGTTCACAATCTTTGTATCAGGAACTATGTTGTATTTATTCTGTATTTCTCTAAACTGTGCGAGATATAGTACATCGCGAAATATGTCAGAGACCAAATAAATGAGAGTATTTTTTAGTCTTTCCGTGAAAGTCATTTTGTCTGTGAGGGCCGACATACTAACAGGTACGTACGATAATGGTTGAGGTGCATGCCAATTTTTCTCTTCTACCGTGGTAAACGCGTAACTGATGAACGGTAATTTAAAATACTCAACATAGAGTAACCCACAAATGTTATTAGAGTCAACTATGGCAAGGTCAAATTCATTGATGCGATTGAATTCTGTGAGGTCAGGTAGGTTACTGAATATGTCATCGCAGATTCCAGCCATAAATTTGGAAAGATTTCGAAACATATGGATACTGAACCCTTCATTGATGGCAATCTGTATCTGGTCCAGGCTTTTCTTCTCTACGTCAGTCGGCGTCAAACTCACTGGTACTGTCTTTATCCTGTACGAATTACTGTTAGGCGGGGCTTTGTCACACGATGGTATCAACATCGTGACATCATGCCCATTTGTAGCTATAGCATCGGCAACTTTCCCAAATCCAACGACGTGTTTTTTCGTATACATTGGAAGTAACAATATACGAGCACTATTCACTGTATCAATTCCGTACATAAAGAGAACCATAATGGAAATCACTGCAATGTGCGACTTCATCTTCACCGTGCTTCTAGACCAACACTGATGTGGCACGTAACCTTCTAAACGTATTTGGGGTCATCGAGGGTTCTTTGTGATGTTTACTCATGTCGTCCATTGTTTGTATTGTGCTTTACTCACACATGAATAACGCTCAGAGGTCAACCATTATGTGGGAGTCAATGACACTCTTGCTGGACGGATAGTTATTGCGCCCTCGCCGACGGAATCACTGGTATGTGAACTCGTCTATCACTATCTGTCACTGTATTGGCATTTTCACAAAACGAAGTCAAAGAAATTTCCCAACATATCACACTGTGATCCTTCTATGTGATTCAATGTCATTTGGCGCCTCATGTTCGTGGTCTATGAGAGGAACCATAGCCTTTATGTGTCGATAAAAAATCCTAATATCTGAAAATAACAAACTTAAGGACACCATTTGTATCAGAAATACCGACACACGAAGAGATATGAACCCTCAGCTAGTGCTGAAATACAAAATCAAGTGTGGCAAGCGCATAATAAACGTTATCTCAGTTACGCTTAGAAAATTCATAAGACACGATATTTTATTTTCCAGATGAAAAAACATACAGTAATTTACAAGAACCATGGTGGGTTTGTTGCCAGAACAATACATGCAAAAGTGGGGAAATTGAACATTAAATATTACAGAGTCGCGCACAACAGCAGTTTGTCAACTGACGGCGTCACGCAAAATATTGTTCGTATTTTCGTAAAGTGACCTCAAACTCTATCGAGTGATTTTCTGATAACAGGACAGCTAGTGGTACAGGTCAACCATTGAGAATGCGGCGTTTCAATGAACTGATAAAACACACATGGGCTTGTCAATTGACAGCGAACCCCCAAGTGCGGGCACGAAGTGCGATACGGGAAGATACTATCAGTCCCGATGACGTCACAGCTATCTGAATTTTAGTTTAACTTTGAAAAAACTCACAGAAATTTAATATAAAGTATATTGTCGGTAAAGTTTACTTATACAGACCAGGGTACTCGCGAATTCATAATTCATAATTTTTACATGACTGTAAATGCATGTCCCATTCTATAATTGACTTCTGCACTTATATATATATATATATATATATATATATATATATATATATATATATATATATATATATATATATATACATATATAATCGCAACACACATTCAGAGATATTCAATTTTAACTGAAATGAACATGGTTAAGTAACAATGGATAGAAAGTAGAAAACGTTAGGAACGCACTGATCGCGATCAAGGAAGACATATTGCTTAAAATATAGCCGTTTGCATTATATGCATGCCCAGAAAAATTAATGTATGTTCATTGATCATAATATAACCAAATTTGTATTTATCACTTATTGTATTACAATTTTGATTAATTTTGTTTTTCTCTCTTTTTTTGACAATTATTAATACAGTGTAATTCATTATAAACTGAGATTGCACCTGTTACAAGTCTTGTATTCTAAATTAGTCTTTGATTTGGTTTGCCTGCCCTTTTCTATCATTACTTGGAGATCAACTTACAAATTGATCTTCTATATTTCTTATCTGTAATATAATTGTTAAATACTTTTTCATTTGAAAACCCTTCCCATACATTGTTTAGAGTGACTACACGTATTGTTATTTTGGATGTTATTGTACACGGGATGGTGAAGACAATACTTGCATTAAAAAAAATTACGTAGTCTTTATTATAGAGACAATCTGTTGTTGTGTATATTCAGTAAATGTTCTATTGATGTCTTGTTATATATGAGACTGTATGTATTTTATACAGTAGCTTATAATAATGCATTTAGAATGTTATGTAATAACAATCGCAATCTTAATACCAATATTTACAGAGACATGTGGGTCGTTGCATGTGGACGACTTTCAAATTAAACCTAAAGGACAATTCAATGTGTCACAAATGCTTTGAAGCGCTTCAAAATTTATGCAGTTTTCTTTTTCTGTTTCTTAGATTTTCTACAGCATAATGCTAATAAAATTGCGCCCATCTTTTTAATGACGTAAAATATTACTACGGCAACAACTACCACGAACGCGGCTACGTCCAGTAAAAAATATTGATACCACGAGAGGTTGGGTACTTGGGATATCAGATGATCTGTGCCATGTTTCAATACGTAGTTTGTCCAGTATACAACAGATTCTTCGGCAGTCATCGGCTTATCTCGGGAAATGGCGGATAACGTCCGGGCTCTCTTTTTGTATCTGTTGGTGATATGTTAATAACCTGTTAATTGACACATTTACATTGTTAGGTTGGTTGGATTGGTAGATTGATGAATGGGTGGGTTAGTATGTGAGCGAGTTTGTGAGTGAGGGGGGAGGGTGGAGCGAGAACAATGTGCGAGGAAGGAAAGGGAAATGTACATACCTATCATTTGTGATTATATCAACCATCATTTGGTAAAAGCTGTCTGACGTCATTGTTTTGTAATCGATGTAATTTCCGATACCTTTGGACTTCATTTTAGCAGCATTCTCATAGTGATCGCCGTATATTGGTATGCATAGCATAGGTACGCCATGATGTAATCCTTCATGCACGCCACTGGCACCACCATGGGTCACGAAAAGACGAGTATTTGGATTGGCTGTGAACGACAAATGTATTTACTAATTAAATCCTATAGACCACGATTGAGATTCGCGGAGATCCTTGCGGCCAGAAAACCAAAAGTATCTTTTACACACTGCTATTTTGTGGTGAAACGCCACAAAACTTTTAGAGTATTCTTGGCGTGTTGTTATTATAGGGCTCTAGTGTTGATTCCTTCGTACAAGTAAACAACTTTTAAAATACGTTATCAATATCTGATAATGATTTTTTCGTAAACACAGCGAAAAAGGTGAAGTACATTTGTAGTTGAATTTCACAAAGAAATAATTGTATCAATGAATAACGGTGTTACTTGGTCGATTGTCAAGACATATAAACAAACAAACAAACAAAAACAATTGGTATTGACAGTAACTCGTACTACTACCACTCCGTTTGTGTTGCGGAAAGTAATAAAGTGAGCTTTTCACTTTTGTAGGGTTCGAAAATGTTGGCAACACATGTTTTTGTGGGCATGCGTCTTTGAAAATGGCACCACTGTTACGAATGAATGTAAGACGAGCATAAGATTGCGTGGTGGCAAAGATATATTTGTATATATAAAACTTTGCGTACATGGGAGAATTGAATTAGGCTGCGCAAATTGTTCGATTGCGTAAAAAGGAAAGAGCGAAATTCAAAAGCATTCAAAAACCGCAAAACGTACGTATGATACGATTTACGAATAAGCACCGACATTGCCATAAGCGGTCTAATCCCAATTCTTTCAAAGAACTAGGATTTCTAGAAATGTGGGTTTGTCTTGCGATTTTGCCATTTCGTGTGACTTCTTCTGTTTGCGTGTGATCTTCATCGCATATCTCACATTCACAGATTAAATAAAATCTAAATAACAGACTGCAAATCTCAAATACTATATGCGCTTCTCTGAACTCGTTTGACCTTAATCTACTGCGGTGTATTCATATATAATATGTTGAGTCGAAGTAAAGGAAACTATTTATAGTAATCATTCTAACAAAGGATTAGATTCGAATCAGAAAATGAATTCAGCCGACATCTCGATCTCAAACTAGATGTCATCATTTAACGCAGTTTTAGGATTACTAACGAATGAATCAGTTAAATAAAGTAATGGTAGCGCATGTGCAGTTTGTGCTCTCACATCTTACTCTAAGTAAATCATGACATTTTAAAGGGCGGTGGTTGTCGCGCAGCGCGTGTTTGAATTTGGTGCAAACATTGTATTTTACATGCTATGTCCACGTTGCTATGAGTCCTATATCGAACATGGCGCGGCGCTACGACCACCGCCCTTTATGATCATTATTTATCTTGTAAGTTTTGCAGCCATTGCATCATCATTAGTAACATGCTATGCTCATACTTGCCAAGTAAATCGTTTTGTGGCATCCATTTTTTGACAATCTTGGTATTACTGCCGACAGTTGTGGGTGTCTCTCCTTCATGTCGCCACACAATCCTTTGTGGTAAACGTGATAGGGCGGAAGCTATCTTCACAGTCAAGTTACGTCCCAAGTCTCTAATTTGCGAACCCATAGAGAATACAACAATACCATGGTCACCTGATCCTCGTATCCAATCGTCTAGCTCCTAGAAAAGAATGTTTATGTATGTGTTATGTTTACTTATTAGTAGTTAGAAAGTACATGCTGTTTGTGTAGTGAAATAAATCCCAAAATACCAACTCTAATTTCGTGTTTACGCTGTAGATTTACAACTCTTGATTTATGCAAATTTGAATGCTTGATTACAAATCGTGAATGACTTCTAGTACTGTGTACTTGGCAATGACAAAACTTTGAATAATTATAATATGATAACGGTCTACATTCATAATAAGTGTGTGCACCCGTGACCATGGCTGCTTTGAACACTATGATAAATACTTATTGATATTGTGAAAACAACTGATTTTGACTAGAAAATCCCGAAATATTTTAAGAATAATTCAAGGTGAAATGTACTCCTTATGCTGACCAATGATAATTTGCATAAATACCGATTACACTAGAATATTAGAAAAAATGGATAATTTGTTATATTCTCTATATTTTTGTATGTCTTGAGTTATGATTGATTGTTGATTCAGGCATGCTAGTCAAAGGTCAAACTATGATAATTGAGATGCTTGTTCATCATAGTTTTGACATAAAAGCCGAGCCGCTATTGACATGCCGTAGCATCAAATGGAATAGCGCATGGTGCAATATTGTAGCGTCAAATGGTTATGACACACAGTAAAACCACATGTTACATAATTAAATGACATGTCATGGGATGAAATAACACAACTGACACTGCAATATAAATACGGAAATCTCGCATCTAGAAATGGCATGCTGTCAAATGGCACGATACGTTATGTTATGGCATGTTCTAATTTTGACATGACTACGACGCCATAATCTTCTGAATCTTACCTTAGAAAGTGGTTTTACTTTCTCTGCTGTGAATGATCCAATAGGTATAACGTGTGGCATCAGAGGACGGGGAAACTCAAAGGCAAAGTCCGAAGCCCACAACCACAGTCTGGCCTTTGATGCAATGTGTCCAATATTCGTATCAGGAACTATGTTGTATTTATTCTGTATTTCTCTGAATTGTGCATGATGTAGTACATCGCGAAATATGTCAGAGACCAAATAAATGAGGGTATTTTTTAGTCTTTCCGTGAAAGTCATTTTGTCTGTGAGGGCCGACATACTAACAGGTACGTACGATAATGGTCGAGGTGTATTCCAATATGTCTCTTCCATTGTCATAAACGCGTAACTGATAAACGGTAATTTGAAATACTCAACATAGAGTAACCCACAGACATTAGTGGAGTCAACAATAGCAAGGTCGAATTCATTAATGCGATTGAATTCTGTGAGGTCCGGTAGGTTACTGAATATGTCATCGCAGATGTCAGCCAGTAGTTTGGAGAGGTTTTGAAACATATAGATGTTGAACCCTTAATTGATGGTAGTCTGTGCCATGTCCAAGCCTCTCTTCTCTAGGTCAGTCGGCGTCAAACTCACTGGTACTGTCTTTATATTGTACGAATTACTGTCAGACGGTGTTTTGTCAGACGATGGTATCAACATCGTGACATCATGCCCATTTGTAGCTATAGCATCGGCAACTTTCCCAAATCCAACGCCGTGTTTTTTGTTATACATTGGAAGTAACAATATACGAGAACTGTTCACTGTATCAATTCCGTACATAAAGAGAACCATAATGGAAATCACTGCAATGTGCGACTTCATCTTCACCATGCTCCTAGGTCAACACTGTTGTGGCACGTAACCTTTTAAACGTATTTGAGGTCATCGAGGGTTCGTCGTGATGTTTACTCATACCGTCCATCGTTGCATTGTGCTTACTCACACATGAATAACGCTCAGAGGTCAGCCATTATGTGTATCGTGGGAGTCAATGAAACTCTGGCTGGACGGATAGTTATTGCGCCCTCGTCGACGAAATAACTGGTATTTAAACTAGATTATCACTGTCTGTCAGCTTAATGACACTCTTACTGTATTGGCACTTTCGCAAAACGAAGTCAAAGAAATTTCCTAACATATTACACCGTGATCCTTGCATATGATTCAATGTCTATAGTTATCTTGTCATAGAACCTTCTCCCCATCCAACATTACGTGTTGTAGGGGGTTTCATTCATTATTCTGATAGTGGTGATTTATTAACACGCAATAATGCCCAGTGTGGAGTTCTGTATTTAAATTATAATACCCAGAAATGTCAGAAAATTGAATATACGTGCAGTTGTAGCTGAGGAACTAGAAATCAACAGTGTGATAAGCGCGTCGTAAACGTTATTTTGGTTACGCGTAGAACATTCACGAAAAACAACATGCGAAAACACGGTGATAGGTAATTTTCGAGTTGAAATTGACCTCAAACGGCACTACCCAGTTATTGTCTGATAACAGGGCTTCGTGTGGTACCGATCAGCTATGAGAACGCGGCGTTTCAATGACCCGATAAAACACACAGGAGCTTGTCAACTGTCATCGAATTCCCCCCAGTGCGAGTACGCGTGTGAAGGAAGGACACTCCTCAGCCCCAATGACGTTACGGCTAAATTATCTATTTATGATATACTGCTTAACTTTTAAAAATTGAGTAAAGAATGATGTCGACACATTAAAACACAGCCATCATTAAATCACGCAAATACAGTATTAACCATTTACTGGGGTGGATCACGTTTATCCTGGTTAATGGCAAAATGAGTTTTAGTTTTTCTGAGCGTATTTTACAGCATGCAAACCATTTGGTCAGTGTATAATAACTTACATGATGTGTTCACAATTTACCACCAAGAAAAGAAATAAGTACACTTTACTCGAAAACACTACAATTACATATTGATTGATTCCATATTTAATGAAATTCGACCAATAACATAAAGTCAACAAATGTGTCATAAATGCTGGAACGCGTCGGAAATCATGCTGTTTTCTTTTTTTGTTTCTTAGATTTTCTACAGCATAATCCTAATACAATTGCGCCCATCTTTTTAATGACGTAAAATATTACTACGGCAACAACTACCACGAACGCGGCTACGTCCAGTAAAAAATATTGATACCACGAGAGGTTGGGTACTTGGGATATCAGATGATCTGTGCCATGTTTCAATACGTAGTTTACCCAGTATACAACAGATTCTTCGGCAGTCATCGGCTTATCTCGGGAAATGGCGGATAACTTCTGAGCTCTCTTTTTGTATCTGTTGGTGATATGTTAATAATCTGTTGTTTATTGCCACTGACAATGATTAAATAAAGAAAAGGCGTTTATAATGTTATATTGAATTGATTGTTTAGTGAAAGATGGAAGAAAGGAGCGTGAGCAGTGAGTGAGGAAAGATAGAGCAACTGTACATACCTATCATTTGTGATTATATCAACCATCATTTGGTGAAAACTGTCTGACGTCATTGTTTTGTAATCGATGTAATTTCCGATACCTTTGGACTTCATTTTAGCAGCATTGTCATAGTGATCGGTGTATATTGGTATGCATAGCATAGGTACGCCATGATGTAATCCTTCATGCACGCCACTGGCACCACCGTGGGTCACGAAGAGACGAGTATTTGTATTGGCTGTGAACAACAAACATCATTAGAATATCATAGGTAACGATGAGACGAGCGCCATGATTGGCTGTGTACTGTGACAGATTATTTTGATAGTTTTGTTTGTTGTGTTTTTTTTGACGTACTAGAATATGCCGTCAGAAGATATTATCTAAACATAGTTTAAAGCGAATAATTGACCTGTGCGAACCTAACCAAGTGTATCTAGTTGTGCAAGTGTCCACCATAACTAATTGTTTGAAATGAAATAACAATGTTTGAAATGAAATGTATTTTAAAGAGCGCCATCACTGGAAATTAAGGGTATATTTGATCTAGACAAATATATTTATAAACGAGTATTTCTTTCCCAAGTGAGGATCTGAATATATGCTTAGGAAGTTAGGAATTATGGTCTCACAAAATAGAAAATTAATTCGCGAAAATACAGATTAAATTATGATGTATAGAGTTGTAAAATGGATGGTCGGTGCTAACATAGTCGGACAAAAGTGGTGCTCTTGTCCCACTCATAGTGCATATCTATTTTTGACCTTGACCCATTCATAGTGGTGTATCTTCACTGATTGAATGTCTGACTTTCGTATAGTTTATTTAATTCTCAATAAATTAATATGTATGATGAGATTGTTTGCACGTATCTGTTGATCGACTTATTTAGTTGATTACTAGCGAATGGCTGTGTTATGTCTGTCATCGTTTAGGCCCATGCGAGGTTCTGGGCGGAACTTGGCTCAGTGATTTGGAACTAATTACGATATAACCGTCACTATTCGGACTACTATTTCTGACAGTTGGTATTCGCAGTTACTAATGTAGTGAACAATTAATCAAAAGATATGACGTGTTCAGTACTTAGTGTGATTGGTTGAATGTGTGAAGGCCACGCCTTATAGTCTTTTACTGCTTTGTAATTGGTTAAGGTTTTGAAAGTGAATAAAGTTGTTTTTAGTTGGTCTTGGCGAGTACACCACGTCAGACGCAGTCTTGAGGCAGTCTTCAGACGCAATCTTGGGACAGAGTCTTGGGTCAGCCTTGCGATAGTCTTGGGGACTTTTCCCCAGGGCGCTGTGTCTTATAGAGTGCTCGACTGACCGACTAAGACGAGAGTTGAAACGTATTTTGTTGTGTGTGTTACTTATTTGACTGTAAAACTTTAAGTGACTTTCCCGATCCCGCACCTCAAGGGGAAACAATTGAGAGACGAGACAATATTCCCCCCTGACAGGTGTGGAGAAACCCAGAGGAGAAGAATTTCCCCCTGATACGCACAAGTCGTCAAAAATACTACACCTAATACTTAATAAGATGACCACCATGAAATGTACATATATTTGCATAAATAACCAGGAAAAAAATATTTCATACTGTGATTCCAACAAATAAGGATCAGAAAGGTAATATATGTATCAGCATCCAATGGCTATGCACTTTAGCTAAAAATACTGATAATCTAAAGTTCGTTTCACGACATTTATCATACCGTATGGATGTCTGGGTTCACCCCGCCGAAAAATGGACCGTTTCAAACAAATATGAACCATTTTTGAAAAATGGTAATACTTGTAATTGTAATTGTAATTGTAAAACGATTACAACGCAAGTCGTATGTGACACCTTGCTCTAAGTAGTCATTTATCCGGTAAGTTTTGTAGACATTACATTACGTCATTTTTATTAACATGCTATGCTCATACCTACCAAGTAAATCATTTTGTGGCATCCATTTTTTGACGATCTTGGTATTGCTGCCGACAGTTGTGGGTGTCTCTCCGTCATGTCGCCACACAATTCTTTGTGGTAAACGTGATAGGGCGGAAGCTATGTCCACAGTCAAGTTACGTCCCAAGTCTTTGATTTGCGAACCCATAGAAAATACAACAATACCATGGTCACCTGATCCACGTATCCAATCATCTAGCTCCTAGTAACAATATTTATTTATGTACATTCAGTAAATATCCTTTTTTGAGGCTTGCATATTCTGATTTTACAGAACAACTTCCAATAAAGTTATTGTTAATTACTATTTTTTCGTTATTATATTGATATCTGCAACTTCGCCTCATTACAAATACGCTTTTTATGAATTAGAGCATTCGCCCCATTTAGATATTTGTGACAGGCTCGAATAATAATACCTCAAAGCATGACAGAGTAAACTTCTTTTCGTGATAATCACGAAGCAATGTTTGTGCTATGCCCCCCCCCCCCCACACACACAATTCCGTGATGACATTCACATATTCTGGATTTTTTGTCAGAGAGTGGTCTGAAATGAATTGTGAGTCATTGCTTATTTGAAAGCGTAAACTTTCATCCACATTCAGAAGAACACACAATATAGGAAAATCATTTTCATAAATTCAGTTTAGTGGTTGCCCCCCCTCCCAACGTACACACAATTACCTATATCTTGATGAAGATATATAAAGCAAGAAAAAACAAAACTAACAAAAAATGAAGATAATTCAATAAAAAGTTAAATAATATATATATATATATAATATATATATATTATGAGGCACCTGACTATTTTATTTTATTTAAATGTTCCTGCCTTAGTTTAAAACATATATATGTAATTTTGATAGAGCTGCTGTCGTTCTCTCATTTTCACTGCTCATTATGGCTACATTTCTTACCATTTGACGCTCATCAAAGACATGTAATTTTCTGTCATAAAGGTCAAAATTTCAATATCTGCCCATTTATATCTCTAAAGCATGTGCACTTAATCTTGTCAGTGAAGATGTATGTTGCAGATTTTTTATTGTATTTAGGTGTTTTTTTCAAATGTGAAATTGTTTTTAGTAGTCGATATGTACAGAGTAATTTTTATGGTTAGTACCCTAACTATGATTATTTATTGCGTCTTTAAGATGTCATTTAAGTTCCCTCTTTCTTTGTTTAAGCATTTGTTTCAGATTATAACATTTGATTCTTAGCTGTTTATCATTCGGATCTTTGCTAAATTTAGATGAGAAATTGTGTTTTTTATTCTTTAAATTCAATTGTATCATTGTTGAACCACTTTTTTTATTTTAGATTTTGCAAGAGAATTATTTTTGAATTTCCTTTTATCAGCTGCCAAATAAAGTAAATTCGACAATTTGACGACACTTGCTGTATCAACATATTCCTTATTATGGTCAAATTTAATATTATTAAAATTGTAAACAAGTGCACTTGGAACGAGAGATAATGCATTCATTGTCAGTTTTACGAAACTGACTTAGGTTGTTGCTAAACACCAGTGGCGGCACCGGCGGCAGAGCGGCGGTCGCCCACCCTTAAAAATGTTGCCCCCCCTCTCCTTCATGCCTGTCACTTCAACAGTATAACATCTTACCTTAGAAAGTGGTTTAACTTTCTCTGCTGTGAATGATCCGATTGGTATAACGTGTGGCATCAGAGGACGGGGATATTCAAAGGCAAAATCCGAAGCCCACAACCACAGTCTGGCCTTTGATGCAATGTGTCCAATATTCGTATCAGGAACTATGTTGTATTTATTCTGTATTTGTTTGAATTGTGCAAGATATAGTACATCGCGAAATATGTCAGAGACCAAATAAATGAGGGTATTTTTTAGTCTTTCCGTGAAAGTCATTTTGTCTGTGAGGGCCGACATACTAACAGGTACGTACGATAATGGTTGAGGTGCATGCCAGTATTTCTCTTCCGCCGTCGTGAATGCGTAACTGATGAACGGTAATGTGAAATACTCAACATAGAGTAACCCACATACGTTATTGGAGTCAACAATAGCAAGGTCAAACGCATTCACACGATTAAACTCACTGAGGTCGGCTATGTTACTGAATATGTCATCGCAGATGCCAGCCGTTATGTTGGCTAGGTTACGAAACAAATGGATACTGAACCCTTCATTGATAGTAAATCGTATCAGTTCCTGGCTTGTCTTGTCTAGTTCGGTCGGCGTCAAACTCACCGGTATTGTCTTTATCTTGTACGAATTACTGTTAAGTGGGGCTTTGTCACACGATGGAAGCAACATCGTGACATCATGCCCATTTGTAGCTATAGCATCGGCAACTTTCCCGAATCCAACGCCGTGTTTTTTCGTATACATTGGAAGTAACAATATACGGGAACTGTTCACTGTATCAATTCCGTACATAAAAAGAACCATAATGGAAATCACTGCAATGGACGACTTCATCATGTTTGACGCCATGCTCCTAGGCCAACACTGTTGAGGCCGTTAGGAGGTTATCGTGATGAATGCACAGGTCGTACGTTGTGTGTATTGTATGAATTGTTTACTCACGTGAATAATCTATTGTCAATATAGCAGAGGCCATCCACTATGCGTACCAGTATTGTAAAGTCAATGACACTAGTGTATCACCGACTCACTGTATTGGCATTTTCGCCAAACGAAGTCGAAGAAACTCACAATCATATCACACAGTGATCCTCGCATTGGATTCAGTATTTATAATTATTCATGATTACCTAGACTGGCGCAGTCGGGGCGATTGATTTGTTTTTGTAGTTTAAATAAAATAAACAAATTCGCGAAATCACCCCGACTGGTTTATTCTGAAGGAAATTCATTGCTATTAAATATTCATGAATGCACTTATTATAATGAGGTGGGCGCGGAAATACGTGCATAATGAGGTCAACATGGTAAAGGTTCACTGCAGACCCAACATGGCGGCACGTTAAAATTCCAGTTTGTCGTAGTCGTCGTTTCTACTTCATCACAATGTGTAAAAAAGTAAGTCGTACTAGTCGTAGAATTAAAAAAAGTCGGCTGCTACAATCAGCCGACGTCTTCTCGGTCAGAGGTCAGTTGAAGAGACGTCGTGGTTGGCTTAGATGATTGTCAATTAGCGCACTCATTAACATAATTACCCAAATCGACGGGTTCCTGCAGTGTCGATAGAGGGCCATGCAGAATAAACCAGTCGGGGTGATTTCGCAGTTACAGGGGATTTCGCTCTAACACCTCCATTTTATTTAAACTACAAAAACAAATTAATCGCCCCGACTGCGCCAGTCTAATGATTACCCACATCAGCCTATCAGAGTTCGTAGCAGCGTAATAGTAGTTTAAATCATATGGTTATATTTGGTGAATGATGACATTATACTAAGAATCAGGTCTATATTTATTGCATAACATCTAATTTGGTGTCATTCTGAGTAGCCTATCATATCAAATCATTGTTAGCCAATAGGCTTTTTGTTTAGCGCGTTTTGTTTGAAACGCGGTGTGTGAGGGCGTACTTCAATTGCGTCAGTTTATTCCTTTATACCTGTGGATTAGTGCAATTCTCGATTAGAGTCTTCAGAACTGAGAATATTAAATGCAGAACCTGACAAATCTGTGTGTGTTTTGTTTACATCAATTTTGTAGAAGTTTATGCTGACGAACAAGTATTTTTCTGGCCAGAATTGCATTACATACATGTAGTTTCAACAAATTAAAACAATATTTTGATCTTTTAACCTGTTTTTTTGCTGTAGCCTCTATAGACCAGTGTACGCTTGTTAAAGAGTACCCATGGAGATAAAAAAAAATTACAATAGTACTGAGAAGTCGTTGGTGCAAGAAAATAAAAATGCCGCTCCTGTCGTGTGTTGAACATACACATTGAAGATTGGTAAACATATGAATAAGCAGTGCTCTCGCCAGTTATTAGTTCATGAAAATAAATCCGCATGCGCAACGCCGAACAAACCCGTCGGAAATGTGGCCGAAACTCTCCGAACCCGTCGGTGTTTCGGGTGACGGGTGAGTGTACGACAAAACGTCCCATTGACGTCTTTGACAATATCGTTGTAATTCATATGCTGATCATAATATTACAATCTCATCGTTTGTATTTTAAAAATTTCAAAACATTTCATTGTGTTTTTAATTTTCAGATTATATCTACTTGTACATATTATAAGAATTCTCCCGTGTGCAACGCAAATGAACACAAACCGTCTTGTTTGCCAAACAGCGACATTACCAAAAAGACGTTAACAAAAAAATGTTATCGTTAATGTAAACAAATACGCTAATTTCTAACACTGATTTGTATACCGGGCCACCGTCCATCGACGGCGAAGATTAATATTCCCCTAGAATTTTGTATTTATTGAATTAGTTGTTGGGTATCTCGAATTATCCTACAAATTGTAAATCCATAGCTACTAACAAGACGCGTCTCATATATTCACAAATTATTTGTTGATTGCGTAACCAGACCCATTAATTGTCCATTATTTTCAATATCAGACTTCTTCTTTGATATGAACATACTACGCTGTACCTATATGGATAAATAATTTCTATCACTTAGTCGTCACTTCCGCATTATATCGTAACATTCTTTGACCTTGTCTGTATTGTTCTCAATAATTTACTAATGATGTTTTTTTCAATTGATATCGACACATATGTATCAAACGAAATAATAATTGAAATATGAAATATACAGAACTATTTTTAACGTACCATAACATACTTTACTTCAGCTGGAATTAGTATTCGCTGAAATAAGGCATTTCAACTGTTTTGTCTGAAGTTTATTTTCACTGAATTTTAATGAGTTGAATGTAATTTTTTACTGGATTTTATTTCCACTGATCCGTCCCTTAAGCGAAAATAGCAAAAATGAATAATTTTACAGTTGTATATTTCAAATTGTGTCAGAATAAAAACAACGCCAATTAATATGAGACTGAGTTGTCTAATTCTTCGTGAAATCCCCTACGATATTCACTGCAGACTGTGGATTAGTTGAAATATCACAGTTGCATTCCAAATTACCGCGAATCGAAGAACATTAAACGTTTGTCATTGACGATGAACAGCAGATCATGAGGTCAAGGACACCATTGTCACGCTCACCGCGATCATATAGTTTAAAAATTACATTGATATATAATTATGTCTTGTTCGACATTGAATTTTGAGTACATAAAAATGGAAAAAATTAAGTTTGAAAGATTTATTTTACCGCCAATAAATTGCACATTCTAAACTGAACTATACAAAAAATGCATATATTATTATGTCACATGTAAACTTTATAAAATTACGACAAAGTTCTAAAGTATCGACAGTTGCCAAGACAACGCGTGTTGTGATTGGACATTTTATTGTGCAACAATTCAGTACAATTTTACATAATCCACTAGACACTGGTACACAAAGCTGCTTTCACATTTGAACTCAATAATTATACTGCATACCTAATAATACAGCATTTACATCCTACAAGTTTTCATGTACTTGGAGATCCAAATATTGCCAGATCCAATATATTGCCAGAACACCGGAGGGCTTTAACATCCATCAATGTCACGCTCGAGCCTGATCCGTATTTAATTATACAACAATGCAACATAAGAGGGCGCTGTTTATAATAAACAAAGGATATACAATATTTAAACATAGAGAGGGATGTTGTTCACATGATGACATATTGCTGCTATTCGATTGCACAATAATATTCTGACGTAGGATTACATAACCAATTGTGAAGCTTGTTCTATTTATTGGTGCACTGAAATATGCAAAAAAGGCTATCGCATATTTCTTCAAGTCAGTTGAATATACATTTGTAATTCAAAATTCTCCATCAATGTCATTTTTTTCCCCAGAACCTCATGTACAGTGTCGACTCACCAGAGTTTCACCGGGTTTCTATCACTAACCTCGTCTAACTCATTGAAAATTCAATAGCATTTGGCATATAAATGGATCACCAATACATTTGATGTACCAACACAAAGGAATGGATTACTTATATTGAAATGGACCTCTGAAAGCCAATGTCAAGACAGGACAAACTCTTCGATATAATTGTCATCCATGATAAGCGTTTTCGACAAGGTTACACGAAACTGAATGAGCTAGATACACTTAGAAAACGTAAGAACTTCAAGAATATTGATTTGCTGTTTAAAAAAACTGTAAAGGTTGGTGCTCCCTAATTTAAATCTACTTTTTGCGACGATAAATTTAGACATTGTTTGAAAGGCATGACATGGTAGCTCATCATGGTTCAAAAATATTGTTTCATCGGATCTGAAATCATTCTGCCAAAACATCAATCCCAAACTAGAATTATGAATTAAGCCGGGGTACTGGTCGTACACATACAGAACGCAATGATACAACTTTTTTGCATTGCACTCGCACATCGCACTCTGAAAGTCACATATATATGCATATATAGTATTTGAATTTATTACTTTGATTTGTCTCTAACGTTTCTATACTTAAATGACTTTCATTTAGTTCAATATAATATAAACACCTGTAACCTCATATTCAGATAGAGAAGGTAATGTACATGATGTCTCATACTATTTTACAGTCACGTGTTATTGTCTGATTAGCACAAAAAACAATAATGACCATGAATGTTTTGTGCAGGTATCTGTGCTATAATCTAGAAACCCCAACATTAATCTATCACATGAGTGATACAGTTAATTATTCATAACAGTTTCTTTAGTTTTGTTTCATAGTTTGTATGTTTCCTGACCAGAAATACAGATTGGTGTACAATTAAATGCCTACAACTATTGCTTAAAATACACCAACACCGCAATTCATTCGTTTCTTTAAATAATTATTACATTTATATGACATAAAACAATAGACTTACTGCCTAGGTATTAATGCAAACATATCTAATGATTATAGCTAAATTACAATACATACACGACAATGAAATGCTGAGCAAACAATTACTACACTCCAACAGAAAAACATTACAACATTATAGAATATCCTACTTCCTAGTGTAGGTCACTTATTTTCATATATTTTGCTCGAACTTTAACAACAACAAAATGACTGAATTGTTTAAGTTTAATATAAAGATATTGTAGGATTTGTTGGATTATAAGGATTGTGAATTCATTGGATTATAAGGATTGTGAATTCATCGATGTATTGCTATGGTATATATCATATATTTGCATGAACAATTATATATTACCTGAGGATGTATTAAACATAATCATATTAACCCCATGTTATCTAGGAGTAGTCTCCAACTATTTGAATGACAATCTTTTTACAAATTAAAGCTATATTACTTTTCCCATATTTTCAGGATCTGTGGGCAATGGAAAAGTGGGTCCATTTGATCAAAAATAAATGGGAAAATACATCAATATGAGAAAAATGTTGAACCCTTATTTTGGCAGAAGAATTATGTGGAATAGTCGCATGGTTACACAAATACTCTAACACAGTGATTGCCAGTATCTGCTACAACAATTTTCATATCATCAGTTACAATAATTCCAGTAGGTTTATTTATATTGTCACTGTCTTTGTCAATTCGACCGATGATATTACCAGTTTCGTCAAATTTAATGATTTTGTTTTCGAAGAACGTTACATACAAGTAACCATCTTTATCAATGGCCAGGCCTTGAGGTTTCCCACCTATGGGAACGTCATACAGAAACGTGCCATTTTCATAATAAACAGCGATACGACCAACATTCGAGTCAACCATATACACCTTTCTGTGATTGCTAACAACCACAGAGAAAGGAATGCTAAGTTTCGATTTATTACAGATGAAAGATCTAACAAATTCCCCTTCTTGAGTGAAGATTTTGATATGGGCAATAACATAACAATCAACGATATAAACTAAACCATCAGGACCAATAGTGACCCCAGTTGGTGCTTTCAGCTTTCCCATCCCAAAATATCTTAATATGTTACCTTCATCATCAGTGACAACAACAATATTATGTGCTACATCCAAACTATAGTACAAGCCATTGCTGGAAATTGCAACATCAAACGGACTGCATTTGTATTTCTTACAAAACTTCTTATATTCAATAATGTGTTTACATTGTCCGTTTCTATTAATGACTTGCAGGCGATCGTTGCCTTTATCTGCTACAACAATATCCCCATCGTGGTTAACTATCACACCGGTTGGTTTATTGAATTGGCCTACCTCATTCCCCTTTTGTCCAATTGTTTTAATTAAACCTTGAATTACAGGAAACTTCATTGGTGATTCGGTTATATTATGTTCGTTTATTACTATACTCATTGCATAAATACCAGCCATGTGCGCAGTAATAGTAACAGTGTGAGTCCCATTTTTATTGTTCTTAGATGTGATAAGTTCAGTTGATCCATCGGGTTTTTTCACCAGGACTTTTACCTCCTTATTAGAAATGATTTGTTTCCCTTTGAAGTCCCTCGTTACAACTCGTATGTTTGTTGACTCGCCTTTGACAAGTTCTGTTGGTAAATTCTCCAATGAACACAAAGAAGGGCAAGCTGTAGATGTTATAAAACCAACCAAATCAGTTTCTACAAACTCCTGTGGACAAAATTCAAAACAGTCGTCTTGTAATGACATGGTGTTGGTCATGTTAATCATATTAGAAAATCTGTGTCTTGTGTCTTCTATATTCGCCACCATACTTGTTGCATTGTTGGACTCAATTATGTTTTCTATGTTACCGAGAGTTGAATGAACAGATTCCTTTTCAATTTTTATTTTCTCAATTTGCAGTTCACTTCTCTTCTGGTACAAACTGTATTCTGTTTCCAATTCTCTCATTAATTGAGTCTCTCTTTCTTTCACGTTCCTGACAATTTCCGAAGCTCTTTCTGACAGTTTCTTTTTTTCCATTTCGAACTTAAGTGTTAGACTATTCTGTGTTGCCATAGCAACGGATTCTGTCCTTTTGTCCGACTCTTCTTTCTCTTTTAGTTGTTCAGTCATTTGCATTAGCTCCTGCCGATATTCCTCTGCGACATCGCTCAGATACCTGTTTGTATGCTCGGGAGGTCGGTGATTTATAACGGAACACTCAGCACACAGTGCCACCTTGCATGTGTCGCAGAACAACTTCAATTCATGTGTGGGGTGATCTTGACATTTATCAGCCATAATTATCAATATATATCGCTTCAAAAAGACGCAATATAATGGGTGCCTGGTGAAAGAGAGTGTCATGTAAAAAAAACGGACATAAAAGGATGACCTGAAGTGTGCCACAACAGGGAAGTAATGAGTTTGTTCGTAATCTTTAAACCATGTAATACTGGACTAAACATACCAAACACACAATATCAAAAAAATATGCATGCTGCGCATGTGCAAACAACACCTAAACAGCTGGAAAATGAATAAATATGTAATATTGAATCAATATGACATTTGTGTTCCAAAATGAGCCAACATAAAATATATCATGTCAGATAGCATATATTTATGGTAATGGTATGCAAATAATGAAATTTTTTTTTTCTTCAAATTTTTTTCTAGCTTTTGCATTGTATCTATTCGATTGACATCATCAACGCAATTGTGGTTGAGCGTTACGGAGATTGATAAAATCAGATAAAACAACGTAGGTCTGGGATTTATTGAAAAATGGACATAGAATAAGTAATTCCATGAATATACACCGACTATATCGTTTATTAGCTGTTGTTGCGTCCATGCTTGGGTGGAGTCGCTCAGCGAAAGAGATTAAAATAAAATGACTATAATCTACGTATTTTGGTTGTGATGTGCCCACTCAATGATGTCACCGTAGTTATACGTTCACGCGATCTTGCTATTATTCTGATCAGGAGTGTACTCTTACTAACGTTAAATGTGACATCATCGATTGTAATGATTATGTAATTGTGTGATAGTAGATTATTTAATAATGGTATTTATCTATAGAAACGTATCATATTTCAATAGATATTTATTGTATCTATAATGTATTAGAGATTACCATACTGATTTGCATATTTCATACACCGTGCTATATTAAGATATGGTTTTATTGATCGTTATGCGACTTGAAGTTTCTGTGCCTGCCATTTCAGTGCACTAAATTATAGTTATCAAAAATAAATAAATTCTAACCACAGTGTGAAACAACATGCGATGTAAATATTTATATTTGGCAAATAAATATGTCGATCAATTCAGGACAATGTCATATGACATGGGCTGGTGCGATAGTAATATTAATTCGTTTAAATATCGAAAATATCATCCGCCATATTGGCTTCACCAACAAGCACACTAATCTTAGATACAAATTAACCTATAAACAGTACATTGTATATATCATAAGACGTAAAGTAGGGGTAATATATCCTGTGTTTTGATATGAGTGTGCCATATGTTTAACCGCAGTTTGATATTACGTGAAGTCATATGGATATTTAACGGCGTGTATGACTGTTAATTTAGTTATGAAGCGTCATGAGTTAAGACCACTTGTTGACCATATTGTTAACTCACCTGTTAATGCAATTACTTCACGGTGAAGGATTTCGGTGTACGTCGATACCAGCACTGCCAACTGAATGAACGGCTTATAGATGGCGATGGTAAGATAAACTATATAGCGCCCAACAGTGTTAAAATTTGACATGTAAAATTTGTATCGACATGAGGGAGGGGTTACGGGCAATGACTAGCTTTGGAAATGTGAGTTTTGTTTTACGAATAATGATATCAAAGTTATTTCAGCAAATATGATGATTAGAATTCTTGTTGCATCACATTTATCCCATCCTCCTAGTTTTAAATAAATAAATGCAAAATAACAGCCTTGTGTACTTGTTACATGTTAGTAATTATTATGTCAATGACACTTAAAATATACGGTAATAGTATATCTTTTCAAGTTCATGATCTGTAAAACGACCCTCTACCATTATGTACTGATCCACGGAACGGAAATCAAGTGAAAACTCAAATCGCATGTCAACCAGTGTGAATCATTTGGTCCCAAAAAAATTGCGTCTGGTACAATTTACCATGATTAAATCCATTAGTATAAATAATGGTTTTCGCTACCAATAATATATTGTGGTTTCCGCCACAAGGTTGGCGTAACATGCGACAACTGGTCATGAATATAAGGCCAAAAAAACAACAACTTATGTTGCCCTCAAGTCGGAAAATTGGGTCGGTCGGTCGGATTTTTTTTAAAACTCGTGAAAACTAAGGGCATTGTAAATGGCCAAGGTATATGGGGGAAAAACGCGACCCGATATTTCATATTTTTGGTCGGTCGCTGAGGGCAACAAAACAAATTTTGTTTGGCCTAATGTAGCACTGTGTTGCCGATGGCGAAGAATCGCCGATTCAATTTTGGGCGGCCATTTCACAGTTCTTACTTGCCAGGATTGTATTTGGTATATGGTCTAGTACTGAACAAAAACTACAGTAAGTCGAACTATTTATGTCGACAATCACTTGACCTAAATACAATTCATATTTGACCCAGGCACCAAAGTCGATTTCATGCGCCCGTTCCTTCAACGTACAGCACGGAACACGGCACGGATCCTCCGCCTCGACCATTGTTCGGTCTAGGCAACTAAACATATTGAAATCATTCCTAAAGTCTAATCAGTTCACGGTTCTTACCTCAGAGACATACAGTTGCTATGTTTTCAAACGTGTGAGGGTTGAAAATCTATGTTCACATTAAACTGATTGAAATAGCTTGCATCATATTACCCTGCATTTCACGGTGGCCGCATATGTCGTAGATTTGTCCCTTTAGCTTAGTGTAAATGATGGAAAACGAATTAATAACATGAATTGATCTAATCAGTTGGATTGTTAGCCCTCATGTAACAGATAGTAACATGTCAGCTCAATCTTTGGCTGGGAAGAAAACTTCCACTGTACAATTTGTACGTGGTGCAGCTATAACAAGCAAATTGACTGAACAATGCTTTGAATTAATTGTCTCCAATATTGCCAGAGAGGGCACACTTAATATGGGTGATCTAACCAGACACGCACGGCGCGCTTACTAGTATATATATACTAGATGGTTTTTAGATGTTTAACATCAACAACCACACCTATGTAATTTATTATTTATGGGATATTAAGTTGTTATTCTTTCCATAGTCGTACAGTAGAGCGTTGATGGATGTGTATGTTTAGCTTGCGGGCATTGCCGAAACAAAGAACACCGATGCTATCCCTGTTACATTTAGTTAAGAACCGTGACGTCATCAGTTGTATGTGGTTATTCGGCAGCAATTTATTGTCAAAATAGTTCCTTTGTATCTTCGGAATACGTGTATTTTAGTTCTGGACAGAGCCATTCTTGTGTAATGAGTTACTAATAGGAAAATGGGTCGAAATTACAGTTGGCTAACACTGGTTTTCTAGCAAAACCCCTATTTAGATACCTGAAATAACATTGCCAAAAGAATGTGCAAATAATGGTCGGAAGAAACCACTTGTTCAGTTTGGTTTAGTGTGACCAAATGAAGAACTGACCATGTATAATCTTGCTACATGTGCATTATTTCATAAGTATCCTACGGGTGTAAGGTGGGTTGGGTGCGGGTTTCGGGTGTGCTTGCTTTATGATAAGTTATGTCGCTGTAACGATGAATTTGTTCTTTCTATTGTCGTCAACTAGGTCACTCAGGATCTTTAGAATTAATTCTCGGATCGGAGTATAAGCTCATTCCCTCACTCACAATTAAAAAAACATGATAGTTTAGTCTAATATTCGTTGTAGCTATCGTCATGGTAATTAAATTATGATGTTTTTGCTTGCAACTATAAGAATGTGTTTCTGCAATTTAAGCTACAAGGTAAAGACAGACACGAGTGAAGCAAATAAATTGTTTAAGGTAGAGATGCAGTTTATTTGGCTTGCTTTTTAATTGAGTAATTAGACAATGAAGATGGTATTATATATCCAACATGTTATATATTTTCTGAAAGCTTATTATACAAACTTTGTAAAACTTGTCTTTATTTTAAATATCCAGAATGCGTTTTTGATTTTGGGTCAAAAATATGCTTTTTTGGACAAAAGTGGTTTAAAAAAAATTAGCTTAAAAAGTTCAAGTCCGTTTGTGGGTAAAATTACATCACTGGATACCTTGGTATACTACTAATTCAAATGCGTCCACTCATCTCTCTAACGGCTTTCAAAGTCGCACAGCATGACCTCAAAGTTCACTCTTTTCTATTTTTGCATAATTTATATATCCATGTTAATTGCGGACTTGTTAATTTTGTTCCACTTGCCGTAATAAACTGTCCGGACGCATTTTGAAGGGGGAACACCTTATCAATAAGGTGTGAAAATTTCGAGGCAAATGGCCAAAGCGTCTATCAGCTATTTTAAATTAAAACCCAAGAATTCACCAAAAATAGAAGACGAGAAAAAGGCTAATTTGCATATTTGCGCGTTAAACCGGGAATTACTGCTTTGTCATACTTTCTAGACTATTGAAATTGAAAGTTAACGTATAGACATAGACATTTTATGTAAAATCGTTGGACCAGAACAACTGCTCTTGAATTTATAAATCAGAAACACGTCATTCATACCAGTGTTTTGATGGGGTCGGTAAAAACACGTGGCAATGCCCAGTAAATATGACGTCATCTCATGAATTATTAAACAGGGGGCGGTCCTAGGAAGGTGACCTTTTATCACGATCAAAACATCATGGCTTCTCTTCGATGTATTTTCAATAAAAAATTTACGAGTATTTCAGAGCCTATGGTTTACCGTGAAGAGTACAAAGTGGGATATTAAATTATTTATCCTTGATGATTTTTTATGTAGTATTGAGAACCAACTCCAGAACGCACAATAATGAATAATCGCGTAATCCTAAAATTGAAACACAAGGCACAAAAGTTTTGTTCATCGTTTCCAATCCCATTTTTCCCACTGCAACATATTTGTTAAAAGAAATATTTGAATTCTGTTGGTTTTTTAAGGAGACATTTTTTAATTTTTTCCGATTTTGGCAACGCCTTATTCAGCGATTTTCTAAGACAGTCGCAGACAATCAGCGCACGGATGTACGTACAAAACATGCTGTTGTTCTACCGGCGACGGTCGCCTGCAAGAAGGGAGCTCCAGCTCCTAACGTAAAAGTTTTAAAATTTCGACCAATTTTAAATAATTTGTGTTGGAAATCTGACATGTTTTAAGAGTGCAAAATTAAGGTGCATTTTCGAGCGGTCGGATTTTTCTGAATAGAAATCGGCAAATGAAAACAATAAGAGTGCTAAACAGTGTTCTTCGTTAGTTTAAACAAATGAAATGTCCGTCAAATTGACGTAAACTTACCCATTTTTCACGGAAAAAGCAAAGGTCGTGGCCGAGTTGCAGGCTAAAAAACTCAAAAATCAAAACAAAATCATCAATCAGTAAGTATTATGACAAGGAAAAAAAACATCAGACGCGGAGAAGCGGTCAGCGCGTCAAAAGAGTTGTTACCGTAATGTATCAAGTTACCTCTCTCTGTGATTTATTTTTCATTGAAATTATTTGGTTGTTTTCAATTAATTTTAGCGTACCTCTGCAATTTATTTTAGCATTGTCAGTTGTTTGCTTCATTGAATTAAACGGAGTTCGACCGGTTGCAAACAAAGCTGTCTCGCACCACCTAGCAAAACTTGCGAATGATCGAAGTACAGGTACCTATTGGACAAAAGATACACAAAAGTTTGTATCTCCCCGACCCAGTGCAATATATCTGGTTAGAATCAAAGCTCACGTGTCCCTTATTTGAGGGACCAGATTCTGCCGTAAATTCGGGATGGGACTTTTAAGGTGTATTTTGGCGTCATTTTCGGACATTTCAATCACTCCTGATGCCTAAAATAGAGTCTAAGTTTTACCGTTTTACGCCTATTCAAGAGTATGATGTTTATTGTGACTAGCGTGAATGGGTAAGCTTCGTTTCGACAATGAGCTGTTATCACCGTAAACAATGTTAAATTATTCTTCACATGCTCAGTTTATTTTTTGAGAACAATTATTTAAAAATAAAATCTCTCAGTCAATCGGAAACTCTGATTCATGCCTTCAGGGAAAGCCATGTTTGGACGCTCACATCGATGTTGTTTTTCGTTCGGTGGGCTGATGCCTTCAGTGTAGCTTTTGCCTCTTCCGACATAGAAATCATCTGAATCTTCTTTCTACCTCTCTTTCTTTTCACACCACGCATAATGTAATGATAAAAATTAGGAAAAAACGCTGAGGAAATATAATGTTTGGTTTGCTAGCGAGTGAGAACTGATTTGAGAATAATTGCACATGCGCGTGAATTGAATGAACTATGACCCGTACAATCTCGATTTGCATATTGTCAATCAAAGGTCCTGTTATTTGGTTACTCATGCAAATTAGGCAATTAGACATAAACATTGCCACGTGTGAGTGTTTTTTATTTTTAACCAGAAAATAAACAGCAATTTTAACGGTGTTCTAATAAGAATTCATTGGTCAAATTTTCACAGAATGTTCTTTAGATAAAAATCTATATAAAAAACGAAAAAAACTATTTTTGATTGAAATTCACAAATAAACTGCATCTCTACCTTAATGTAAGTAATTAACAATCGCATTAATGAATAAACATAATTATATGACATGCCTATAATAAATACAGTAATGTAATGTAATGTAGTAACACAACACAAGGAACACCAACTATCCAAACTAAAAACACCAGTAAAGCAATTGTTATTCGAATCAGTACAATCACGTTGTGATCACAAGAGATGACGCGGTCCAAGTCCAAGCAAAAAGTGGCAACATGTCATGCCTTCGTGTCACATTTAATCAAAATCGATGCCATATTCGATATTACACATGCCTATTATTTATTGTAAAGTGAAAACGTTGATGTACATTAGACTGTACATCCGTTTTGAATTTACAAAACGTGCTAGTAATTCAAACAACATTCTTAATTTACAAATGTATATATTAAACAGAAATACTAAATATTGCTCAATATTTGTAATTTTTTTGTTTTTGAATGTATTCGATTTGAGGACACAGAAAGGAGAAAGAATAGTGTAAGAAAATGTAATTGAAACAAAAATGCCTTGCCTTCGTGCCACATTTCCGGAAAAAGAGGGGTACAATTGAAAAATAAAGCAAAATGGCCGCCAGTTAAATTTCATCAACCATACCCAAAGAAATAGGCAAAGTATATCCGTAAAATGTTAAGGAGATTTGGAAATCAATTCAACATGGTTTCCAGTCGGCCATTTTGAATCAACTCATAAAACAATCAGTAACTCATTATGTATGATGTCGAGTTTGAATGTAATCGGTCCAGACATCCATAGGAAACGCTTAATTGCATGATTAAATGTTGTTCTTGACGCAAAAATGGTAACCAGTCAACAGAATTAAACACAAATCGACGTACACATGTCTTCTATTGTGACCGGTCGCTGTACTAATCATTTATAATTAGCATTATTATATGAAAGCTAGATATCCCATGATGATTGTATATTCAGAGAAACTCTAAAAGAATTTCATAGTAGTGAATAAATACATCAATAAATCAATACATCATACATCAATAAAGAAGAAATCAATAAAAATGTCCAAGGCGGTTTGATGACAGACGCTTCTGACAGTGAACCCGGACAGAGCGAGGTGAACGCCGATTTACCCTCTATCAGATCACGAACACCGTTTTCAGGACTTTTGTTGATTTCTTCAGTTAAGACTTCTCCAGTTACATCGCTAGTGATTCGCATTTGGAAAGGTTTTTCAAGTTTTCGGTACTCCCTTGGAACGCCGAAGTTACCGAGGCTACCTCGAGGTAATTCAAACCAAGGTGCCGACTCCCCTTCGAATACGTGGCGACGTTCAACTGTTCTTATCTTATGGAGATGATTAAAGATTCTCATCTGGAATGCAGCATTTGCGTTTTCATTGGCATACACGAAACTGTAAATAAACCCAACGTTTCGTAAAACTGGGCATTCGATTTCCTTCCATGTGATTTCCGCCATGCCTATTTTCCCACCACTGATGGCGGTAAAACCCTTTTCACTCAGGTCAAGACTGCCGTCTGTACAGGTCATGCACTGGTCCACGACGATCACTTCCAATGTATCTCCTGTAGGCCCAGTAATCTCAATACACATGCCACAACTCTGTTCGAATATAACATAGATAACAGAAAGGAATTAGTATAAGATCGAATGTAATAGACAGTTGTATGATTGACTGTAAATTCGATTGTCATCTGTTACTCCCCGGATAAACATACAAGTTTGCTGGTCCATCTTTTAACGCATATATAAAAGACAACCAACGTTATACTAAATAACGGCTCGGTCGTTTTATAACTTCGCGATGTTTTATAACTTGAAGATAGCTCTCTGTATAAACTATCATGTAATTGTATTGATTAAATTGTTTTTAATTATTGTGCTATCAGAACGAAGAATGTCTAGCTTCTTTGACCAACACCTACGAAGAATATTGAATCGTGTGAACAACAAACGACACACACATATTCCATCCCATCAATATTGTACTTGTCATTCTTTGCCAGTCAATGAGTTACCCAGTGACTTGGATATATAATAAAACAGACGCTACAAAACTTGGGACTGTCTCGTATTTCGTCTTAGGCAATATCAATGATGGACGAATATGCACATTGTTTATGCAACATCGACGATAATGTACAAACACTCGTGTTAAACAATTCAAGTGAAATGTTTGTCGTCGAAACGAGTGAGGTTTAATCAAAACCAAAGGTTGGACTCACCCAAGTGGATTAATTATATAAAGTAACAATGAACATCAAAATAAAAAGACAAAGCATAGTTTTGCAACTCAATGTCCATTCTAAGTGGCCTCATATCTGTCAGTGTCACCATAGTTACCATCACGAAATAATGGTGCTATATTATTTTCTTTATTGCGTAGATATACCTGAGATATTGAGTGCACTTCAAGTTGCTGCGATCACCTAGAAATATATATCCACCCGACAAACTAGTTTTTTTTTTTTTTTTTCGTTCAAATATTTTTTCTGTTGCTACAACTCTAAACACAGATTGGAAAACAAAGATACCTATTGCCTAATTCGCTTCATATTTTCTGTTTCTATATATTTATTTTCCCTACCACATTTCTAATGTGATTCAAGTACCGATATACACAATTGACTAAGCATACATTTGTGTAGAATTCCTATGTGTTTGTATGCCATGTTCATCTTTACCTTAAAGACCACTTTTAAAACTTAATGGGGCCAAGGTTATTAAAACTTATCTAAAACATCGCTATGTTCTACTAGATGTCACACAATGTCTATTAACATTGCAATGTCTGACATCAATATAACGTGAACATCTTTTCAGCTTTATCTTAAACGCCGGTGATCGCAATAAAGCGCACGTTCGATTTCATGTAAACAAACAATGTATTTAAAGTGAACTTCAATGCGGCCTTAATTTATGTGTATATTCTAAACTGTATTCGAAATAATATTGCAGTGGTTTAATTTTGTTTTAATTATAACTGTAGCTTGGATAAGCATTTGAAGTACTTACAATTAAACACCATGGATGCCATTCATGGAGGGGAGTAAATAACGAACGATCATATTTAACACCCGGGTACTTATTAAAGTTATTAAGTTTAGTATCTGATCACATTTGTGTACGCCATTGTACATAGCCGTTCATCTTGCCAAGCATTGTGTACCACTAGTATAAACTCAACTTTTATATGCACAATATGCTTTTTAGAACTTGGGTTATAACATTATGCGTTTGAATCAGTACTGTACTTCCCTGATCATAAGCCTCTCCCCGATTATGAAGCCGATCCCTCAATTTTTAGGCATTTATCGAGTTGAGGCTAGGGCATTCGCTATTATAAGCCCAGGGTGTTTTTACTGGGCGTCGACGATATTCTTTAAAATATGCGTGTAAAAAGTGTGTTTCATATCATAATAATCATGATTGGTACGGTAGTTTGGTTTGTGCTTCTATGAGAAAACACTAATTTCAGAGTGCATGGCGAACTAGACTGGTGCAGTAGAGGCGATTAATTTGTTTTTGTAGTTTAAATAAAACTTTAAAAATCGCGAAATAGATGTGTTAGCGCGAAATCACCCCGACTGGTTTATTCTGCAGGAAATTCATTGCACGTATTATAATGAGGTGGGCGCGGAAATACGTGCATAATGAGGTCAACATGGTAAAGGTCACACTGCAGACCCAACATGGCGGCACGTTGAAATTCGAGTTTGTCGTAGTCGTCGTTTCTAATTCATCACAATGTGTAAACAAATAACTCGTACTGGTTGTAGAATAAAAAAAAAATTGGCTGCTACAATCAGCCAACGTATTCTCGATCAGAGATCAGTTGAAGAGACGTTGTGATTGGCCTAGATGATTGTCAATTAAAACACTCATTCACATAATTACCCGTTGAAAAATCGACGGGTTCCTGCAGTGTCGATAGAGGGCCATGCAGAATAAACCAGTCGGGGTGATTTCGCAGTTACAGGTGATTTTTTATTTTTTATTTTGTAGTTTATTTTATTTAAACTACAAAAACAAATTAATCGCCCTGACTGCGCCAGTCTAATGGCGAACGTACACAACGTGGTTCGCATCCTTTCCGCATTTACTCAGGATGAACCCTGATGTTGCAATACTGAAGTAATCCATATTTCCTGGAGTAGTAGCTTTCGAAAAGCCAAAAATGTGATCGTCAAGTTGTGTACCTGGTTATTGGTCATGATTTTACTTAATCGTTTACTTTGAGACTACCTCATGCGGGCGTTTTTATGGCAAGATGGCGCGGACGGAAGTCCTTCGCAGTTTTATGGTTTCTCATATTTAAATCATAACTCTGAAGATAATCATTTATTTATTTATTTATTTTCAAAGATATATATTAAATATACATAACTCACAAAATAGTCCCATTCATAGTCTGCACTTTTCTTTAAAAGATTGAAATAAAATAGCCAAAATCGACTCAAATTTTGTCCTTTAGCTCCAAAATTATGGTTCATTTCCAAAAATATTGAAGAATATAGAAAAAGATGCAGACAAATTTCGGCAAGAAAATCTAGCGGTGAAAAGGTTAACAGGCGTTGCACGAGACGCATAGCAAATACGACGCAGTTTGACGACTGTGAGGCTTTTACTTCAGGTAGACAACCTTGGGGCCAAATATACTAGTCCAAGATGGAGAATTTGATATCGTAGTCGGACGATATGTCACGTGACAGAGGGGAGTGTTGGTGAATCATATTGTTCACATTCTTATTTTGCTCTCAGCAATCGTCCACCGTCGTGAAATTAGCCCGTGGTTTACCTGATGACTTTTACATGGATGACTTTTATTTGGCGAAGTGGCCTGGCGACGGTACGTATGAAACTGGTCATGATCTTATACATGACCTCAAACAAACACAGTCCCTGAACTAACGATTGGGAAACGCATCTATGACAGACCATTCGCGCTGATTAATTCTACGCGTCTTGTTTGGGGTCATTGAAATTAGCATACACGATGACGTTATTTTTAGTCGTGCGCACGCGCGTATTATTGTTTTATTCACAGCTATTTCGGTGTTAATATTACCGGTACTACGTGGAAAGCGTACGACGATTTTGTCGCATTTGATGATGACGATGTTGATTGGCTGTACGTTTTAGAAGAAAGGGGTGACGAAAACTACGACGTTACCGTGGGGAATATACGGACAATCAACGCCCAGTGTTATCTGGTTCGCCAGAAACATACTCACTTGCTGTACACCTAGCTGCGGTTCCGTAGCTCTTTGGTGCGACCTACAATCGACTTTCGCCCTAACAATTTCATTTGGACGTCTTCTTTTTAATTTTGTTGTTGTACGTCGAACATAGAGCTACAGGATCTATCACCATTTAAAAACACAGGGAGCCCAGGAACTATGGTGAACTGTACGCACTCCTGAGCGGGGGGGGGGGTATCGGCTGGTATCTAGTGTAAGAAATAGACAAGGTATGTGAAGGCTCCAGCCAGCTCATATTTTTTAAACTGGAAAAAACAGACGAACAGAATGAAAAATAAAATCTATATAAAATACCAGGTTGAAGAATATTAGTTGCTCTTTCAAATTTCGCCAAAGCCTTACCTATATTTTACCTATATCTGCAGAATAAATCAAGAAAACTACACAAATTTACTCTATTTAGGAATTCCTAACGGTTTGCCCGAACGCATGGCACAGTTGGAGGCGTGGCCTGTTCAGCATTTGTCAAAAACCAATCACAAGGCTGGTTACGAACCAGTTGAGCAAGGCTAACCGAGCTGGCTGGAGCCTTCATCCCTTGTCTATTTTATACACTAGATACCAGCCGATACCCCCCCCCCCGCTCATAGGGAGTGCTTACAGTTCACCATAGTTCCTGGGCTCCCTGTGTTTAAAAGCAGAAATCTGGCATACGTAAATTAAATCGCTTTTGCTTTCGATTACGATGGTGTGACGTTCCTTTATTGTGAATTGATCGCTGGATGAATAACATTTGTGTTTGCATTTGCAATTTGTGTTTATAAATAAGCAATAATTTGTGATATTTTCAAACAATTACCGCGGAAACCAAGCAAATTACGAGAAAACGGCAGCCATTGACATCCCACACTCCCTGGCGCAGAATAAATGTAATCTTGTTTGGCGGTCATGTGATACAGTGGTGGAAGAATAAAACTCACTCTTCCCATAACCAGTTATTCTCATTGTTCCAAGAAAGCAATCACATACAGTATTTATAATTGTATGATTTTTGTTCAATAATAGAAACTAGTTGCATAAACGCAATTTATCTACTGATTTTGGTCACGTGGTACAAAATTATAGGTCTCGCGTAATTTGCTATGAACTCTGAAATACAAAATGGCGTCTTTCGTCTTATTATTTTTCTGCGACTCAGTGTACGGTAAATAAAGTCAATTTTTTATGACCACCTTCATCATTTCACAGCGCAAATATGTTCTGGTCATTGTTTGGAAGTAAATAAACATAGTGAGTACTTTCGAAGGTCTTATTATGCGATTTTCGCAAAGACCAAATTTGGCATGTGGATTTTAACCGGTATTCAGTCGCACAAGGCTCCATAGCCCTATGGGCCGGCTAGAGTCACTCACGTAAATAATGAGGTTGGCAACATAGGGCTATGATTCCACAGCTAGCTGTAGACCATGACATCGCTGATTCCTCGGTGACCAGTACACACGGGTATGACTGTCCGTTCTGCAGTAAGCATTATAAAAGTGCCAGTGGATTCCGATGGCATGTTAAAAAAAAACCATCATCAAGATGTGAAGGACGGAGGAGTTTTGATTTGAAATGTTTTTTTATTGTCATATTTGGAAAGGTCACGCGACTATTATCTTTGGTCAATTTACAATATTTGAATTATGAATTTTAAGATGTAATAATTCTAAACCATTTCTTTACAGTTTCTCAGCACAAACATATCATAGCTGATGAAAATATAAAAGAGGTATTGAGTCTTTAATAAGTTTTTTTTTTTGACAATGTATATCCATTAATGTTAGATAATGAATACAGTACACAAATGTAAATACAACTCCATTTATAGTAAGAAACAAAATGTCTGCTCTCATTTTGCTAAACATTTTTCAGTGAATCATTCCTAGACTCAATGAGACTTAATTGAAATGGTTAAAGCATATACCTTTGAAAAGATGTTTATAGTAATGGACTTGTTGTGCATACTGCAACAGAAATTGACCATCAATACTTTTATACACGTTTCTCCTGCTTTTACCATAGATGGTTCTAAAATGACACACAGACTCCATCAGATAGTTCAAGGAAATAGGTATGTACAAATTTTGTTTTTATCATTTATTAACGTGGATAAAATTATTAATATAATTGTTGATGTATCTATGTTTCATATAACATTGTAACAACTAATATCATAGCCAGATGATCACCTACATATCTGGCAGACATACAGACTATTCACCTGTATAAAACACCTATAAGCTAGACACTATTTTCTGTTTTTCAGGTTTTGTCAATCCTCCTAGAGCTTTTGATTTGGATCAACTCTGTCATAACATGCCCAATTATATCCAACGGACATTTGAAGAAATTAGAAGTGACCCCAATTTAAACTTTGAGACAAGTGTGCATGGAAAGGATATTTCTGAATTGGCACATATGCTCAAAATGAAAATAAAACTGGGTTATGACATCTCCACAATAACAGAAGTTACCTTTTACAATGAATGAATTAGCACCACCACTACCAAGATGTTATCAACTCAATGTTATCAACGTGGTTTGTTTCATGTTACTGACAGAGTATTTTTGTTCTTCAAAGAAGTAGAAAAAGTATGTAAAAAGCATCTTACTAACAAAACATTGAATATCTCCACCAGGGATATTCATAGCAAAATTCAGGATGATCTGTTTGCAAGTAGAAAAGTAAATGTTCTTTGGTCCTGTGTGGTAAGAAAATCAGCAAACGAAGAGCTTCATCAGTTTTTGCTACTATGGTTATTAAGCTGTATGTTTAAATTCAGTGTTTTACATTTGCTAAAAGCATAATGGATCTTGTTAAAAAGAGAAGTAATATACACACCAAAGGCTCAAAGGGACTCAGAAAGTCATTAAAAAGTTAGATTTCAATATACCGGTACACTATTGTAACAAATGAAATGGATTTCATTCCTGATATTTTTCTGTATATTGTTATTATAAATTTTTGAAATTGTTTGGCAAAACTCTTTATTGAGACATTTTTGCTGTTGTTTTATTCTATAAAAATGAATAATTTTGTTATTTAAATTATTTGATTGCATTAAATTATTTTATTCAAAAAACAGTACAAAATAAATACATATTAGAATTTCCTACTGATTCTCATCAACCACATACTCAGCTTATGACTACAGATTGTTTGTCCATCTAACAAAATAAATTTTGGAGATAAAATTAGTTAAGGATTAATGATAATATGGTTGAAATTGAAAAAAAAAGATGTAAGGGATGAGGTCACACTTGGTTGAAATGATCACATTCACATATAAAATCATGTTTTAATTTTTGTAAATGCTTCTACAATATTTGCTCTATTACAAGCGCATCTCCAATAATAGCACACATAAACTAAAAATCACATTGGCTGTATACTAAATCATTAAAATATTAAATATTTTGACCATAGAAAAGTATGTGTGTAATATATGCAAGTGTATGCACTAATAGAGCAAGTATACCTGTAGTACTATGGGGTGAGAATACCGCCAAAATTAGCTTGGTGTCATTATTTGAACATTGTTTAGTTGTTTGGTCTTTATTTGGAAACTTATTTGGTCATTATTCGGTTATTTGGTCTTTATTTAAACATTATTTTGCGCTTGTTCCATTATTGTGTTATTAGTGCAGCATCGTATTGCCATTGTTTCATTATTTCAACTTTATTTCTTAATTATTTCATTATTGTGTAATTGCTACAATATTATTTTGTCATTATTTCATAATGTTACAATTGTGTCGTTATTTAGACATTATCTTGACATTCAATTGTCATAAGATTCGATTATTTTCACGTCCAAATGTCTTGATATTCGGTTCGCTTAACTTGCGATTACCTCGACATTCGGTTCGCTTGACTTGCGATTACCTCAACATTCGATTACCTGACATACATTAGCTGACCCCGCTATACATGTAGTATTCAATCCATAGTCCCGGGCCGCCTCCGATAAAACATTGCTCAAGATGGCAATGCGGCCTTTGTAAAAGTTAGCGGGAATTTCTAAATAATGATCGTTTCGCAAACATCCAGGGAACTAACTGAGGTCGTCAGAGCCTGTTGGTTAGAGAATATTACTTCTCCAAATGCGATGACTGAAGTGAAGAAGAATTATTACACAGTTGATCGTGACACGGCTGACACGGTCAATAACCGGCCTTTCAGCGGACTTTGTAGTGCCATCACGGTTCTTTTTATTTTTTTAGTAAAAGTTGAACCATGTATCATTCTGGCTCTCATTCCCCGGCCTCTCTTATCTCAGGTACTTAATGACAGACATATTCCTGTTATGGGCGTGATTATTTTTTACGTTCACTCCGTTATTGTCAAGATGCCCAGGCCGATATACTTGTACGGATGATTTGATGGCGCCACGAAATCGGATGTCTTCGTTGGTAACATCTGCATTGGCAATGCATTTGTGGGTTTCATTGCCAATAGCAATCACGTCAGTGTCACGACAGTTTTTTGCCAGCCATGCCTCGCATATGCAGTAATCATAGTTATGCTGTATTCGAGGTTTTCGTAAATGTCGACTTCCGCTCGCAAAGCAGTTACACAGTTTCAATTTTGTTTTGATTCGATTGCTGTGAATGTCTTCTCCGTCAAATTCTCCCATATGTTACTGGCCAAAGTAACTTATTCCGACGGTTGACAAAACCCAATTCTGTAGTTGTCTAGTAATTTGCTATTTAGTAGACGGGGAGCTGAATTCCATCGAAATGCATGCCCCGGTTGCGCCATGAACTAAATAAACTGGGTTGCAGTTGTAACTGTGAAATTTCGCTTGCTGCACCGTGACAAGGTTCTCGATAGATGACACTGTGATTATAACATTTTCTGTTCAGTATCACCACACAATATATTTACGTAATTTCACATTTATTGACAGTATACTTCTTAGAATCATCATTTTATAACCATGTTTTCTCCGTATTTCATTTTATGCATGTAATTACAGGGAGCCCAGGAACTATGATCAACTAATATTCTTCAACCTGGTATTTTTTTTAGATTTTATTTTTCATTCTTTTCGTCTGTTTTTTCGAGTTTAAAAAATGTTAGCTGGCTGGAGCCTTCATCCCTTGTCTATTTCTGACACTAGATACCAGCCGATACCCCCCCCCCCCCCCGCTCATAGGGAGTGCGTACAGTTGATCATAGTTCCTGGGCTCCCTGTGGTCTAAGCTGTGAAAAGTGAAATTAACAATTCGTTTCTGGTGACGAGACAGCTTGTTGGAACTGGCGCTGGCATTACTAATGTATCACAATCATGCAGGACTGTGTTACAATCAGCTGCAGTCAATGGAGCTGTTCATCGGAAAAGCTTGTCCAAGGGATTTTTGTTGAGGGCAGGGGATTTTTTCGAACCACATCGAGGTCACGACTCGGTTAGCCTTGCTCAACTGGTTTGTAACCAGTCTTGTGATTGGTTGTTGACAAATGCTCTTTCAAATTTCACGAGTTCACGACACGGTAACGAGTCTTGTGACGGTTCTTAGCACATTCTGGTCATCAAATAATGATCTAGTCGGATCATCTCTCGCGAATTTCGCTAGGAGCGCGTCGTGTCAACAACAAGTTTTGCGGCATTTGATATTTCGTCACGACAGGCTCTGACGACCTCAGTCAGTTCCCTGGATGTTGATGAAACGGCCATCATTCAGAAATTCCCGCTAACTTTTACAAAGTATAGTGACCCATGGCAACAACATCAATATGTAACCAACTTCCGCGCCGACTCAGCAACTTTCCGCGCAGACTTAGCAACTTCCGCGATATGTAAGCAAGTTTTTCGCCGACTTAGCAAGTTCCTCGCCGACTTAGCAACTTCCGCGATATGTAAGCAAATTTCTCGCCGACTTAGCAACTTCTGCGATATGTAAGCAAGTTTCTCGCTGACTTAGCAATTTCCGCGCCGACTCAGCAACTCACCCCACGCAATCAAAGCAGCGACCCCCGTAAAGAAAATGGTACAGTCGAACAGGCATGGCGGCCTGAGCGTGACTCCGTGAAGTTCTTGACTCAATATAGTAACCTAATTTACCCTCTTCCAACAATAACTAGTATATGGCTTCACATGTACAGGAGAAGGTAGGTTTGCTCTAAACGGTCAAGTGTTTTTGCACCAGGCAGTCATTTTAGCGCCTTGACAGTACCACAGTCCCTCTATCACTCTCTCTTAGTCTTAGTCTTAAAGCGAGGGAGTCATCGTGTCGTTGTTTACAAACAAGTGTATACCTATGAGCCTTTGCGTTTTTAGCGTGTGTTGTTATCGTTGCTTGGTGACAACCCTCCCGTTTTAATTTATGACTATACTATTTATTATAATCATTGAGAAATTATTTAAATCTAATAACTGCATTAACTGTGTGTTACTATCAAGAGTTAATTTGCTTGCTACTGAACTTGGAGCATATATTTTGTTTTTTCATCTCCATCAATCCAATTGCTGTTCTTTGTTCAAGTATATATGCATTATTTTGTTTTATAATTAGTATTAATTTATTTGTATAATTACTAATATTTTATATTATTGTTGTAGTTTTGACCATAGACCTTCTCAATCTGACTAAAATCTGATGTAGTGTACGGGCTTTAATTATTTTGGCTATAAACTTATTTTAATTTTATTTTTTATTACTTTTGTTATTAATAAACCTTTTATTTTATTATTTTACTTTGATTTTGTGATTTTTTTTTAATTCCGCCCTACAGTTTCACAAGCACGAGAAACATAGGTTATAGGTTATAACAAAAATGATCACATGACATATGCAATAGCTGGTGCTCATTTTTTTCTGATATCCATTTATATAATGTTGTATAAATTTGGTGATGTGAGATCAATTTAGTATAAATTGTTTTGTTGATCAATGTGCTATTAGCGTTTTGCACGTCTTTTCAAATTTTGATGGATGAGCTAATTAATTCTTTCAAAATGCCTAATATATAAGTCATTTTCAGGCTACACCATCACAAGTCATCACATGTCATCCTCATCAATGTTTTCAGTTATATTTTTTAATGGTGTATTTGTTCTAATAGAAACACATGTGCTCTTTCATCTTAAACTTTACATGTACAACAGAGTATTTGCCTAAACATTTCCTGTGATATTGAGCAACAATAAAAAAGCAACCAAAAAATCATTATGACCCCCTGCAATTACCAATCCTTTTTTTAGCAATTTATTTGACAATGCACAATCTTTATACTGAACAATACATAATAATGCATAATGCAATCAGCAAATTTGTATCTTATTCTATCACATTAAACTACCATTATATATTGCTCAATGATATTAAGTTAAAGTTAATGCACATTTGTATGATAACCTTATATAATATCAGTAAGCCATATGATTCAAACAATGATATTCTTCAATACAGATATTGAAGGAAGGCACAAGCAGCTAGCACCAATAGTGACCCAAAAGTAATTGCAAGTTACTACCACAAATCTATTTCAGAATTAAAAGGTATGTGTTAAATTCTGGATCAATTTTAACCTAATAAAGGGCTCATACCACTAATTGAATTTCCATAGACGACAATGTTAACATATGACGAGATTGCTATATGAAAATGATGAAGAAAGTTGAAAATATGGCTCAAAAATGGGAAATCAACATGCCAGTAATCAACCATATGAAAAAAACTAACATGTTGGCCAGCTCAAACTCTTGCAAATCTCAGGTAAACAAGACACACCTACTGTATTTGAATTGCACCAAGAGAAATCACTGGAAAAACACCAAGATTAGAACATCCATTAACACACAGAATAAACCCACAGGTACACAGCCGCTAAGTAGTAAACAAAAGACCACATGTTGGTCTCACCTCTGACCCAGGTGATTACGCCCTCAAACAGGGAGCACCTGAGAAAAATAATATTTAAAAAATTTCATTGGTTCTTGCTAGGCATTTAAATTGAGGGCTACGAGCAGCCATTGGTTAATTAGTGGCATGAGACCTTAAGAGAAATAAGAAGGTTTAATAAAGTTCTTGTTGATCTTATATATGATGGAATATCATTAGACGAGTAATTTCCCATGCAAAACAAATCCCCAAAATTTAAACCCTGGGAGTTATTTATCAAAATCTACCACTTGGTGGCGCCCTATATCCAGACAATTAGTTGTAGAAAGTGGCAACATACACACTCAGCATAACACCAAAATAGATGGTAGGCAATGAATATAAGCCTGATTATTAGATGCAGTACTGTAAAATATAATGTTCTCATTCACCACAAACAAGTACAGACCAACGTTTGGCATGATTAGTAATTTTAATTAATTTCTAGAAATAATACATAGAATAATGACAATTAAAAGTAGTTTATCACTATAATTTAAAAAAAAAAAAAATTCTACTGAATCAAAAGTCTCAATTCATCAGCTCATTATTTCTCCAATAAATTAAAAACAAAAAAACAATTCCACGGTATCTGCATTTAGGCCGAAGACCTGTGACGGGCAACCTTGGATATACCAAAACACAACAGTGGTTTGATTTACCATGGCCACACATAGAATTTGCTCAACATAAAAAGCTTAATCAAATCTTATGTGAAAAAATGTAGTTCAACGAAACAATTTTATGATTTAAAAAGAAATAAAAACAAAAATATACAAACAAGAAAAGGATCTAAATATAAAATACTCGTATTACACATCCCCGATCAAATTAAATTCAAATCAACAGCATTTCTGATTAATTTGGGGGGGGGGGGGTTACATGCACTGTTCAATAATAAACTCAAGATGGGATTAATTAGCTAACTATTCACAAAAATTCTGAGAAAAGAGCAATAATTGTGAAATTGAAAGAATTGTAATACTTGGCTAATATACTGACAGTATGCAAATCTCTTGTCAGTGACAAGACACACAACACAATTTTGAGAATTTATTTAAATATTTGGGATTTTGACCTCATTAAACTTTGAATACGGTACATTAGAAATGACCGCACTAAAAATTGTTAAGTTCGTCTGTCATAATGTGAAAATAAGACAAAAAACCCATAAAATGGGGTTAAGCATTTTTCTCAGAATTATTGGAGCCATTGAAATTAGTGGTGACATGAATAATTCATTGATGAATGAATACAATTTTTGGACCAGTTTAATAAAAACATTTATATTTACAGACCACAGCCCAACCACAGCCAATTAATAAGATTAGGGCAAAAAATATACCGAATTACAAATTTTCAAAATCTTCAACCACGATATAAGAGATTGACAGAAATGGGTGAAACGCATAGCAAAATATGACATTTCTGGATAAAAAATTACTCCATTGTGTCTAAATAGTTGAATACAAAGCAAGAAAAGTGGTAAAATAAAAATAAAAAAGATTCCCAGTTACTTTGCACTATACCTGCCAAATAAATGGAGCTGATCTCATGAAATGTGTGCTTGAACACACAACCTCATAATTATCAGATCTATGCAAGGTCAAGAGAGGTCAAAACTTATAATAATTAGGTCAAAGTAAACTTCGGTTATGTAAGATGAGATCTGCCAAAAATGAATAAATTCCAGTGAATAGAGCCATAATTATGGTTAAAACAACAACCTCAGGTGGTCCTAGGCAAACTGTTACTTCAGGGCTCATACCACTAATTGAATTTCCATAGACGACAATGTTAACATATGACAAGATTGCTATATGAAAATGATGAAGAAAGTTGAAAATATGGCTCAAAAATGGGAAATCAACATGCCAGTAATCAACCACATGAAAAAAACTAACATGTTGGCCAGCTCAAACTCTTGCAAATCTCAGGTAAACAAGATACACCTACTCTATTTGGATTGCACCAAAAGAAATCACTGGAAAAACACCAAGATTAGAACATCCATTAACACACAGAATAAACCCACAGGTACACAGCCGCTAAGTAGTAAACAAAAGACCACATGTTGGTCTCACCTCTGACCCAGGTGATTACGCCCTCAAACAGGGAGCACCTGAGAAAAATAATATTTAAAAAATTTCATTGGTTCTTGCTAGGCATTTAAATTGAGCAGCTACGAGCAGCCATTGGTTAATTAGTGGCATGAGACCTAAACTTATTTATATTACTGGTACAAGGTCATTTTCGTAAAAACAAAGTAGATTAAAAAAATTATTTTTTCGCGTTGATGTTGAAGAAAAAACAGTAAACATAAATATGTGTCGCTGACGATGGTTTGCATTCATTACTACAGCATCCAACCATATATTGCTGCACTTCCCTCCATCATGTCATGCTAGTATAAATCATTATATGTTCTTATAAATTCACCACTGATAGCGTGATTTTGGATCATGCTCAGGCAGCAGATCTCAGCATGTGTCGAATTTCAGTCCTCAGAGCATCTATCGGCATGAACACCACTGTCATTTCTTATCTCTGCCTGTTTTCATTTTATCAGCTGTTCACTTCTCTCTCCTCTGGACACCAACCAACCAACTCTTTTTAGATTGATTAAATTGAATGTAAAATATATGTTATTGTCAATGACATAGTCCTCGTCATGTTTTAGTGACTTTGTCAAACAATGAAAAGCATGTTTAAATATTGGGATAGCATTTAGCATATTAATTACAAATTTGCATGAAACAGGTATAAAAACTATGTTTGAATGAAATTGGTCAATGCATGCCCCAGAAACATGTTAATGACATGTCCAAATGTTGATTTTTGGAACAATTAATGGCTGTCAGTTGAAGATCAACAAAATAAAACATTATGAATATGCACAACAGTTTACAGCCGTTCTGAGAATTATTGGGACAGTCAGTTAACAAGATTACTTACAACTTTGCAAAACACTTTGGTCTTTGCCCAATCTAGAATTGTCGGCACCACTTGATTGATAGGCGTGTGGTTTTGGAATTTACTAATTCATAGGGGTTGTCAGCATGGTGAATTGCAAATATTATTTGTAACCATTCTTTATTTAGTCCCCGTTCGAACAAAGTCCGAAAATGGGGACTTATAATTTGGTCTCCGTCCGTGCGGAGTCGTATTTCAGAATTCTTTGGAACGATTCTGTTCATTCTTTGCATGTGCCTAGTACTTTATGTGGAACATATGCACATGCAGTGGTTTAGCGATTTGATTCGGAATGGCTGACTGGCAGCCATCTTGTTTTTTGAAAATATTGTATTTTGGACATGCTTCTTCAGTTTTTATTCAAACTTGATACATAGATTATACATGTTAGGATACATGTCCATGAAAATTTGTTTCAAAGCCATCTGACTTTTTGGCCTTACTACTATATTTCCAAGATTTATGTACCATTTTCATTCGTATTTGGCTCATACATCATACATGTCAGTTTATTCACATTACAATAGTTCATGTCACTTGTGTGCATGCATTCAGGTCACATTACAACAGTTCATGTCACTTGAGTTCATGCATTCAGGTCACATTACAACTGTTCATGTCACTTGAGTTCATGCATTCAGGTCACATTACAACAGTTCATGTCACTTGAGTGCATGCATTCAGGTCACATTACAACAGTTCATGTCACTTGAGTTCATGTATTCAGGTCACATTACAATAGTTCATGTCACTTGTGTGCATGCATTCAGGTCACATTACAACAGTTCATGTCACTTGAGTTCATGTATTCAGGTCACATTACAACATTTCATGTCACTTGAGTTCATGTATTCAGGTCACATTACAACAGTTCATGTCACTTGAGTTCATGCATTCAGGTCACATTACAACATTTCATGTCACTTGAGTTCATGTATTCAGGTCACATTACAATAGTTCATGTCACTTGTGTGCATGCATTCAGGTCACATTACAACAGTTAATGTCACTTGAGTTCATGCATTCAGGTCACATTACAACAGTTCGTGTCACTTGAGTTCATGCATTCAGGTCACATTACAACAGTTCATGTCACTTGAGTGCATGCATTCAGGTCACATTACAACAGTTCATGTCACTTGAGTTCATGTATTCAGGTCACATTACAACAGTTCATGTCACTTGAGTGCATGCATTCAGGTCAAATTACAACAGTTCATGTCACTTGAGTGCATGCATTCGGGTCACATTACAACAGTTCATGTCACTTGAGTTCTTGTATTCAGGTCACATTACAACAGTTCATGTCACTTGAGTGCATGCATTCAGGTAACATTACAACAGTTCATGTCACTTGAGTTCATGTATTTAGGTCACATTACAATAGTTCATGTCACTTGTGTGCATGCATTCAGGTCACATTACAATAGTTCATGTCACTTGTGTGCATGCATTCAGGTCACATTACAACAGTTCATGTCACTTGAGTTCATGTATTCAGGTCACATTACAACAGTTCATGTCACTTGAGTTCATTTATTCAGGTCACATGACAATAGTTCATGCCACTTGTGTGCATGCATTCAGGTCACATTACAACAGTTCATGTCACTTGAGTGCATGCATTCAGGTCACATTACAACAGTTCATGTCACTTGAGTTCATGTATTCAGGTCACATTACAACAGTTCATGTCACTTGAGTTCATTTATTCAGGTCACATGACAATAGTTCATGTCACTTGAGTGCATGCATTCAGGTCACATTACAACAGTTCATGTCACTTGAGTGCATGCATTCAGGTCACATTACAACAGTTCATGTCACTTGAGTTCATGTATTCAGGTCACATTACAACAGTTCATGTCACTTGAGTTCTTGTATTCAGGTCACATTACAACAGTTCATGTCACTTGAGTTCTTGTATTCAGGTCACATTACAACAGTTCATGTCACTTGAGTGCATGCATTCAGGTCACATTACAACAGTTCATGTCACTTGAGTTCATGTATTCAGGTCACATTACAATAGTTCATGTCACTTGTGTGCATGCATTCAGGTCACATTACAACAGTTCATGTCACTTGAGTTCATGTATTCAGGTCACATTACAACATTTCATGTCACTTGAGTTCATGTATTCAGGTCACATTACAACAGTTCATGTCACTTGAGTTCATGCATTCAGGTCACATTACAACAGTTCATGTCACTTGAGTTCATGCATTCAGGTCACATTACAACAGTTCATGTCACTTGAGTTCATGCATTCAGGTCACATTACAACAGTTCATGTCACTTGAGTGCATGCATTCAGGTCACATTACAACAGTTCATGTCACTTGAGTTCATGTATTCAGGTCACATTACAACAGTTCATGTCACTTGAGTGCATGCATTCAGGTCAAATTACAACAGTTCATGTCACTTGAGTGCATGCATTCGGGTCACATTACAATAGTTCATGTCACTTGAGTTCATGTATTCAGGTCACATTACAACAGTTCATGTCACTTGAGTTCATGCATTCAGGTCACATTACAACAGTTCATGTCACTTGAGTTCATGCATTCAGGTCACATTACAACAGTTCATGTCACTTGAGTTCATGCATTCAGGTCACATTACAACAGTTCATGTCACTTGAGTGCATGCATTCAGGTCACATTACAACAGTTCATGTCACTTGAGTTCATGTATTCAGGTCACATTACAATAGTTCATGTCACTTGAGTTCTTGTATTCAGGTCACATTACAACAGTTCATGTCACTTGAGTGCATGCATTCAGGTAACATTACAACAGTTCATGTCACTTGAGTTCATGTATTTAGGTCACATTACAATAGTTCATGTCACTTGTGTGCATGCATTCAGGTCACATTACAATAGTTCATGTCACTTGTGTGCATGCATTCAGGTCACATTACAACAGTTCATGTCACTTGAGTTCATTTATTCAGGTCACATTACAACAGTTCATGTCACTTGAGTTCATTTATTCAGGTCACATGACAACAGTTCATGTCACTTGAGTTCATGTATTTAGGACACATTACAACAGTTCATGTCACTTGAGTTCATGTATTCAGGTCACATTACAACAGTTCATGTCACTTGAGTTCATTTATTCAGGTCACATGACAATAGTTCATGCCACTTGTGTGCATGCATTCAGGTCACATTACAACAGTTCATGTCACTTGAGTGCATGCATTCAGGTCACATTACAACAGTTCATGTCACTTGAGTTCATGCATTCAGGTCACATTACAACAGTTCATGTCACTTGAGTTCATGCATTCAGGTCACATTACAACAGTTCATGTCACTTGAGTTCATGCATTCAGGTCACATTACAACAGTTCATGTCACTTGAGTGCATGCATTCAGGTCACATTACAACAGTTCATGTCACTTGAGTTCATGTATTCAGGTCACATTACAACAGTTCATGTCACTTGAGTGCATGCATTCAGGTCAAATTACAACAGTTCATGTCACTTGAGTGCATGCATTCGGGTCACATTACAATAGTTCATGTCACTTGAGTTCTTTTATTCAGGTCACATTACAACAGTTCATGTCACTTGAGTGCATGCATTCAGGTAACATTACAACAGTTCATGTCACTTGAGTGCATGCATTCAGGTCACATTACAACAGTTCATGTCACTTGAGTTCATGTATTCAGGTCACATTACAACAGTTCATGTCACTTGTGTGCATGCATTCAGGTCACATTACAACAGTTCATGTCACTTGAGTTCATTTATTCAGGTCACATTACAACAGTTCATGTCACTTGAGTTCATTTATTCAGGTCACATGACAACAGTTCATGTCACTTGAGTTCATGTATTTAGGACACATTACAACAGTTCATGTCACTTGAGTTCATGTATTCAGGTCACATTACAACAGTTCATGTCACTTGAGTTCATTTATTCAGGTCACATGACAATAGTTCATGCCACTTGTGTGCATGCATTCAGGTCACATTACAACAGTTCATGTCACTTGAGTGCATGCATTCAGGTCACATTACAACAGTTCATGTCACTTGAGTTCATGCATTCAGGTCACATTACAACAGTTCATGTCACTTGAGTTCATGCATTCAGGTCACATTACAACAGTTCATGTCACTTGAGTTCATGCATTCAGGTCACATTACAACAGTTCATGTCACTTGAGTGCATGCATTCAGGTCACATTACAACAGTTCATGTCACTTGAGTTCATGTATTCAGGTCACATTACAACAGTTCATGTCACTTGAGTGCATGCATTCAGGTCAAATTACAACAGTTCATGTCACTTGAGTGCATGCATTCGGGTCACATTACAATAGTTCATGTCACTTGAGTTCTTTTATTCAGGTCACATTACAACAGTTCATGTCACTTGAGTGCATGCATTCAGGTAACATTACAACAGTTCATGTCACTTGAGTGCATGCATTCAGGTCACATTACAATAGTTCATGTCACTTGTGTGCATGCATTCAGGTCACATTACAACAGTTCATGTCACTTGAGTGCATGCATTCAGGTCACATTACAACAGTTCATGTCACTTGAGTTCATGTATTCAGGTCACATTACAATAGTTCATGTCACTTGTGTGCATGCATTCAGGTCACATTACAACAGTTCATGTCACTTGAGTTCATGTATTCAGGTCACATTACAACATTTCATGTCACTTGAGTTCATGTATTCAGGTCACATTACAACAGTTCATGTCACTTGAGTTCATGCATTCAGGTCACATTACAACAGTTCATGTCACTTGAGTTCATGCATTCAGGTCACATTACAACAGTTCATGTCACTTGAGTTCATGCATTCAGGTCACATTACAACAGTTCATGTCACTTGAGTTCATGCATTCAGGTCACATTACAACAGTTCATGTCACTTGAGTGCATGCATTCAGGTCACATTACAACAGTTCATGTCACTTGAGTTCATGTATTCAGGTCACATTACAACAGTTCATGTCACTTGAGTGCATGCATTCAGGTCAAATTACAACAGTTCATGTCACTTGAGTGCATGCATTCGGGTCACATTACAACAGTTCATGTCACTTGAGTTCTTGTATTCAGGTCACATTACAACAGTTCATGTCACTTGAGTGCATGCATTCAGGTAACATTACAACAGTTCATGTCACTTGAGTTCATGTATTTAGGTCACATTACAATAGTTCATGTCACTTGTGTGCATGCATTCAGGTCACATTACAATAGTTCATGTCACTTGTGTGCATGCATTCAGGTCACATTACAACAGTTCATGTCACTTGAGTTCATGCATTCAGGTCACATTACAACAGTTCATGTCACTTGAGTGCATGCATTCAGGTCACATGACAATAGTTCATGCCACTTGTGTGCATGCATTCAGGTCACATTACAACAGTTCATGTCACTTGAGTGCATGCATTCAGGTCACATTACAACAGTTCATGTCACTTGAGTGCATGCATTCGGGTCACATTACAACAGTTCATGTCACTTGAGTTCTTGTATTCAGATCACATTACAACAGTTCATGTCACTTGAGTGCATGCATTCAGGTAACATTACAACAGTTCATGTCACTTGAGTTCATGTATTTAGGTCACATTACAATAGTTCATGTCACTTGTGTGCATGCATTCAGGTCACATTACAATAGTTCATGTCACTTGTGTGCATGCATTCAGGTCACATTACAACAGTTCATGTCACTTGAGTTCATTTATTCAGGTCACATTACAACAGTTCATGTCACTTGAGTTCATTTATTCAGGTCACATGACAACAGTTCATGTCACTTGAGTTCATGTATTTAGGTCACATTACAACAGTTCATGTCACTTGAGTTCATGTATTCAGGTCACATTACAACAGTTCATGTCACTTGAGTTCATTTATTCAGGTCACATGACAATAGTTCATGCCACTTGTGTGCATGCATTCAGGTCACATTACAACAGTTCATGTCACTTGAGTGCATGCATTCAGGTCACATTACAACAGTTCATGTCACTTGAGTGCATGCATTCAGGTCACATTACAACAGTTCATGTCACTTGAGTTCATGTATTCAGGTCACATTACAACAGTTCATGTCACTTGAGTTCTTGTATTCAGGTCACATTACAACAGTTCATGTCACTTGAGTTCATGTATTCAGGTCACATTACAACAGTTCATGTCACTTGAGTTCATGTATTCAGGTCACATTACAATAGTTCATGTCACTTGAGTGCATGCATTCGGGTCACATTACAACAGTTCATGTCACTTGAGTTCATGTATTTAGGTCACATTACAATAGTTCATGTCACTTGAGTTCATGCATTCAGGTCAAATTACAACAGTTCATGTCACTTGAGTGCATGCATTCAGGTCAAATTACAACAGTTCATGTCACTTGAGTTCTTGTATTCAGGTCACATTACAACAGTTCATGTCACTTGAGTGCATGCATTCAGGTAACATTACAACAGTTCATGTCACTTGAGTTCATGTATTTAGGTCACATTACAATAGTTCATGTCACTTGTGTGCATGCATTCAGGTCACATTACAATAGTTCATGTCACTTGTGTGCATGCATTCAGGTCACATTACAACAGTTCATGTCACTTGAGTTCATGTATTCAGGTCACATTACAACAGTTCATGTCACTTGAGTTCATTTATTCAGGTCACATGACAATAGTTCATGCCACTTGTGTGCATGCATTCAGGTCACATTACAACAGTTCATGTCACTTGAGTGCATGCATTCAGGTCACATTACAACAGTTCATGTCACTTGAGTGCATGCATTCAGGTCACATTACAACAGTTCATGTCACTTGAGTTCATGTATTCAGGTCACATTACAACAGTTCATGTCACTTGAGTTCTTGTATTCAGGTCACATTACAACAGTTCATGTCACTTGAGTTCTTGTATTCAGGTCACATTACAACAGTTCATGTCACTTGAGTTCATGTATTCAGGTCACATTACAACAGTTCATGTCACTTGAGTTCATGTATTCAGGTCACATTACAATAGTTCATGTCACTTGTGTGCATGCATTCAGATCACATTACAACAGTTCATGTCACTTGAGTGCATGCATTCAGGTCACATTACAACAGTTCATGTCACTTGAGTTCATGCATTCAGGTCACATTACAACAGTTCATGTCACTTGAGTTCATGCATTCAGGTCACATTACAACAGTTCATGTCACTTGAGTTCATGCATTCAGGTCACATTACAACAGTTCATGTCACTTGAGTGCATGCATTCAGGTCACATTACAACAGTTCATGTCACTTGAGTTCATGTATTCAGGTCACATTACAACAGTTCATGTCACTTGAGTGCATGCATTCAGGTCAAATTACAACAGTTCATGTCACTTGAGTGCATGCATTCGGGTCACATTACAACAGTTCATGTCACTTGAGTTCTTGTATTCAGATCACATTACAACAGTTCATGTCACTTGAGTGCATGCATTCAGGTAACATTACAACAGTTCATGTCACTTGAGTTCATGTATTTAGGTCACATTACAATAGTTCATGTCACTTGTGTGCATGCATTCAGGTCACATTACAATAGTTCATGTCACTTGTGTGCATGCATTCAGGTCACATTACAACAGTTCATGTCACTTGAGTTCATTTATTCAGGTCACATTACAACAGTTCATGTCACTTGAGTTCATTTATTCAGGTCACATGACAACAGTTCATGTCACTTGAGTTCATGTATTCAGGTCACATTACAACAGTTCATGTCACTTGAGTGCATGCATTCAGGTCAAATTACAACAGTTCATGTCACTTGAGTGCATGCATTCGGGTCACATTACAACAGTTCATGTCACTTGAGTTCTTGTATTTAGGTCACATTACAACAGTTCATGTCACTTGAGTTCATGTATTCAGGTCACATTACAACAGTTCATGTCACTTGAGTTCATTTATTCAGGTCACATGACAATAGTTCATGCCACTTGTGTGCATGCATTCAGGTCACATTACAACAGTTCATGTCACTTGAGTGCATGCATTCTGGTCACATTACAACAGTTCATGTCACTTGAGTGCATGCATTCAGGTCACATTACAACAGTTCATGTCACTTGAGTTCATGTATTCAGGTCACATTACAACAGTTCATGTCACTTGAGTTCTTGTATTCAGGTCACATTACAACAGTTCATGTCACTTGAGTTCATGTATTCAGGTCACATTACAACAGTTCATGTCACTTGAGTTCATGTATTCAGGTCACATTACAATAGTTCATGTCACTTGTGTGCATGCATTCAGATCACATTACAACAGTTCATGTCACTTGAGTGCATGCATTCAGGTCACATTACAACAGTTCATGTCACTTGAGTTCATGCATTCAGGTCACATTACAACAGTTCATGTCACTTGAGTTCATGCATTCAGGTCACATTACAACAGTTCATGTCACTTGAGTTCATGCATTCAGGTCACATTACAACAGTTCATGTCACTTGAGTGCATGCATTCAGGTCACATTACAACAGTTCATGTCACTTGAGTTCATGTATTCAGGTCACATTACAACAGTTCATGTCACTTGAGTGCATGCATTCAGGTCAAATTACAACAATTCATGTCACTTGAGTGCATGCATTCGGGTCACATTACAACAGTTCATGTCACTTGAGTTCTTGTATTCAGGTCACATTACAACAGTTCATGTCACTTGAGTGCATGCATTCAGGTAACATTACAACAGTTCATGTCACTTGAGTTCATGTATTTAGGTCACATTACAATAGTTCATGTCACTTGTGTGCATGCATTCAGGTCACATTACAATAGTTCATGTCACTTGTGTGCATGCATTCAGGTCACATTACAACAGTTCATGTCACTTGAGTTCATGTATTCAGGTCACATTACAACAGTTCATGTCACTTGAGTTCATTTATTCAGGTCACATGACAATAGTTCATGCCACTTGTGTGCATGCATTCAGGTCACATTACAACAGTTCATGTCACTTGAGTGCATGCATTCAGGTCACATTACAACAGTTCATGTCACTTGAGTGCATGCATTCAGGTCACATTACAACAGTTCATGTCACTTGAGTTCATGTATTCAGGTCACATTACAACAGTTCATGTCACTTGAGTTCTTGTATTCAGGTCACATTACAACAGTTCATGTCACTTGAGTTCTTGTATTCAGGTCACATTACAACAGTTCATGTCACTTGAGTTCATGTATTCAGGTCACATTACAACAGTTCATGTCACTTGAGTTCATGTATTCAGGTCACATTACAATAGTTCATGTCACTTGTGTGCATGCATTCAGATCACATTACAACAGTTCATGTCACTTGAGTGCATGCATTCAGGTCACATTACAACAGTTCATGTCACTTGAGTTCATGTATTCAGGTCACATTACAACAGTTCATGTCACTTGAGTTCTTGTATTCAGGTCACATTACAACAGTTCATGTCACTTGAGTTCATGTATTCAGGTCACATTACAACGGTTCATGTCACTTGAGTTCATGTATTCAGGTCACATTACAACAGTTCATGTCACTTGAGTGCATGTATTCAGGTCACATTACAACAGTTCATGTCACTTGAGTTCATGTATTCAGGTCACATTACAACAGTTCATGTCACTTGAGTTCATGTATTCAGGTCACATTACAATAGTTCATGTCACTTGTGTGCATGCATTCAGGTCACATTACAACAGTTCATGTCACTTGAGTTCATGTATTCAGGTCACATTACAACAGTTCATGTCACTTGTGTGCATGCATTCAGGTCACATTACAACAGTTCATGTCACTTGTGTGCATGCATTCAGGTCACATTACAACAGTTCGTGTCACTTGAGTTCATGTATTCAGGTCACATTACAACAGTTCATGTCACTTGAGTTCATGTATTCAGGTCACATTACAACAGTTCATGTCACTTGAGTGCAAGCATTCAGGTCACATTACAACAGTTCATGTCACTTGTGTGCATGCATTCAGGTCACATTACAACAGTTCGTGTCACTTGAGTTCATGTATTCAGGTCACATTACAACAGTTCATGTCACTTGAGTTCATGTATTCAGGTCACATTACAACAGTTCATGTCACTTGAGTGCAAGCATTCAGGTCACATTACAACAGTTCATGTCACTTGAGTGCATGCATTCAGGTCACATTACAACAGTTCATGTCACTTGAGTTCATGTATTCAGGTCACATTACAACAGTTCATGTCACTTGAGTTCATGCATTCAGGTCACATTACAACAGTTCATGTCACTTGAGTTCATGTATTCAGGTCACATTACAATAGTTCATGTCACTTGTGTGCATGCATTCAGGTCACATTACAACAGTTCATGTCACTTGAGTTCATGTATTCAGGTCACATTACAACAGTTCATGTCACTTGTGTGCATGCATTCAGGTCACATTACAACAGTTCATGTCACTTGTGTGCATGCATTCAGGTCACATTACAACAGTTCGTGTCACTTGAGTTCATGTATTCAGGTCACATTACACATGAGTGCATGCATTCGGGTCACATTACAACAGTTCATGTCACTTGAGTTCTTGTATTCAGGTCACATTACAACAGTTCATGTCACTTGAGTGCATGCATTCAGGTAACATTACAACAGTTCATGTCACTTGAGTTCATGTATTTAGGTCACATTACAATAGTTCATGTCACTTGTGTGCATGCATTCAGGTCACATTACAATAGTTCATGTCACTTGTGTGCATGCATTCAGGTCACATTACAACAGTTCATGTCACTTGAGTTCATGTATTCAGGTCACATTACAACAGTTCATGTCACTTGAGTTCATTTATTCAGGTCACATGACAATAGTTCATGCCACTTGTGTGCATGCATTCAGGTCACATTACAACAGTTCATGTCACTTGAGTGCATGCATTCAGGTCACATTACAACAGTTCATGTCACTTGAGTGCATGCATTCAGGTCACATTACAACAGTTCATGTCACTTGAGTTCATGTATTCAGGTCACATTACAACAGTTCATGTCACTTGAGTTCTTGTATTCAGGTCACATTACAACAGTTCATGTCACTTGAGTTCTTGTATTCAGGTCACATTACAACAGTTCATGTCACTTGAGTTCATGTATTCAGGTCACATTACAACAGTTCATGTCACTTGAGTTCATGTATTCAGGTCACATTACAATAGTTCATGTCACTTGTGTGCATGCATTCAGATCACATTACAACAGTTCATGTCACTTGAGTGCATGCATTCAGGTCACATTACAACAGTTCATGTCACTTGAGTTCATGTATTCAGGTCACATTACAACAGTTCATGTCACTTGAGTTCTTGTATTCAGGTCACATTACAACAGTTCATGTCACTTGAGTTCATGTATTCAGGTCACATTACAACGGTTCATGTCACTTGAGTTCATGTATTCAGGTCACATTACAACAGTTCATGTCACTTGAGTGCATGTATTCAGGTCACATTACAACAGTTCATGTCACTTGAGTTCATGTATTCAGGTCACATTACAACAGTTCATGTCACTTGAGTTCATGTATTCAGGTCACATTACAATAGTTCATGTCACTTGTGTGCATGCATTCAGGTCACATTACAACAGTTCATGTCACTTGAGTTCATGTATTCAGGTCACATTACAACAGTTCATGTCACTTGTGTGCATGCATTCAGGTCACATTACAACAGTTCATGTCACTTGTGTGCATGCATTCAGGTCACATTACAACAGTTCGTGTCACTTGAGTTCATGTATTCAGGTCACATTACAACAGTTCATGTCACTTGAGTTCATGTATTCAGGTCACATTACAACAGTTCATGTCACTTGAGTGCAAGCATTCAGGTCACATTACAACAGTTCATGTCACTTGTGTGCATGCATTCAGGTCACATTACAACAGTTCGTGTCACTTGAGTTCATGTATTCAGGTCACATTACAACAGTTCATGTCACTTGAGTTCATGTATTCAGGTCACATTACAACAGTTCATGTCACTTGAGTGCAAGCATTCAGGTCACATTACAACAGTTCATGTCACTTGAGTGCATGCATTCAGGTCACATTACAACAGTTCATGTCACTTGAGTTCATGTATTCAGGTCACATTACAACAGTTCATGTCACTTGAGTTCATGCATTCAGGTCACATTACAACAGTTCATGTCACTTGAGTTCATGTATTCAGGTCACATTACAATAGTTCATGTCACTTGTGTGCATGCATTCAGGTCACATTACAACAGTTCATGTCACTTGAGTTCATGTATTCAGGTCACATTACAACAGTTCATGTCACTTGTGTGCATGCATTCAGGTCACATTACAACAGTTCATGTCACTTGTGTGCATGCATTCAGGTCACATTACAACAGTTCGTGTCACTTGAGTTCATGTATTCAGGTCACATTACAACAGTTCATGTCACTTCAATAGCAGATTGAAGAGAGCTGGAGCAGCACACATAGACACCAAGCTATACAAATGATGACACTTTGGAGCAATTTCTGGATCACATTATGAAGATTGTCATTTTTACTCTTAGAACACATCAGCAGAGTAGACAATTGTTTGAAATACTGAAACCAATGTGGGAGAGTTGATTATTTAAAGTGAATTTATTTCCACGAAATGTCATTGACTATGCATAGTGCTGATTGTCTGTCATTGGTAAATTTAAACTTATTTTTTAAACCTGCCACACCTGATGGTCTGTCATACATGACATTTCTATAGTACAAAATGATGTTCATGTACATCCAAATTTTTTGTGTGAAGAATTAGTCCACCATCCATTGGTCACCTTTGAATATCACCATATCAACTTTGTTGCAAACTGAACACTTGTATTTATATTCACATTACTATACAGTCCAGGTGATATTGTGGCATATTTACACAAGTCAAAATAAATCTTGATGTGCTGCAAGGGCAAAAGTGAGAGTATAAGTATGAATAAGAATGTTCAATGTATGATAAATATATAAATTGTAATTGCACTTATTTGTAAGATGTAACAAATTTGTTGTCAGCTTGTAATTCATACTGAGAGATTCCAAAAGACAAATCATGTGATGTTACATTACTGAAAATGTTGATTTTATTCATTAATGATCAAATATATATATCTGTATGTTAAATAAAATAAACTTCTACAAGAACTTTGACTACTTGAAGAAATTTGACCACAATATCTGAAATACTATGTGATGTCTCATTATTTTGAAACACAAGTATTCACTGGGTTCTAATTTTTGCTGTTTCTTTGAGGGAACAATATATTCCATTGTTTACACATTTAATGTGTTAATGCATAATTTAGCAGTTGTTGTATCTAAATCAGATACATAAGCAAAAAAAATGGTTTTATCAAAAATAGTTGTGCAATGAAGTATTATTTTGAATAATATACTGCTGATTGCTGCATGATAATAGGAGACTCCCTGCTTGTGATGAGGTATATCATATATTTCTAACTTTTCTGACATGAACAGAGATGAGAAACATAGGTGAATTTATAGCTGGAATAATATGACTAATTTATTTCCACTATCTATAGTACTAATCATTAATTTACAATAAAATTTGGTACATACATTGTAGATGTCATCGGACAATGCGCCTGATAAGTTTGGGGTTAGTAACCATGCAAATTAATTATGTAATTTGCATAGTTATTGATATTTTGGCTTTTTCACTGACATTTCAAGTACTAATCATTACATTTCAATGACACTTGGTACATAGATGCCCTATGTTTTCAGTTTATATACATCCATAATAATTACCTAATTTGCATAATAATTAGCCAAATTTAAGCATTTTCACTTGTTTCTCATGTACTATTCAATAGATTTCAATGCAACTTGGTACATACATAGATGTCCTGAGATATTTCGCAGACCTGATTAGTTTTTGGTTGAAATGTTGTGCGTGTTAATGACCTAATCTACATATTAATTAGCCAATATTAAGCATTTTTACAGATACTAATGAAACATGGTACAAGTTTTTTGGGATAATGCACTTCCCTGATTATTTTTAGTTGAGATCAATGTGATATGACTAATGTTTCAGATGACTGTATATGGTCATGTGACCGCAATAATATGCATAACTGTAATATCTTAAGTACTGTTTCAGATAGAGACATGCAATTAGGATAATTTTTTTGTCTGACAATATATATGACAAAAATATTAAGTCATAATATATGGTCATTATTTCATTAAATATTGATAATTGTTAAACCAGAGTTACTTGGAACCGGACCATTGCTTACAGTTATATTTTTAAATAGCGTATTTGCTCATGTGCAAACTGTAATTATATAGTGAATACAGTATTCCTTATTTGTACTTCATGCCTATAATATCTTCAGCACACAGGAGTTCTAAGTTTTCTTTGGTCAAAATTATTGCCAAAGCAGAGCCAGTTATTTGCTGACATTTCAACTATTTTCTAAAGCGCCGATGCTGAAAAGCAGGGTATTAAACTACGAAAACTTGATAGTGCAGGCTCAATTGGTAATTTTGAATAAAAGTACAAAACACATGCAAACAATATGCTAATTATTTGTGATGTTTGTAAATAAATGTCTAAAAAAACCTTCATACATGAGAAAATGTTGATAACATTTTAAAGAATGTTTTTTTTCTGAATTGAGGTTACTGGATGCTGCATTTGAATACCCCTATCTAAATTATATAAACAAAATTATATAAACTGCTATGAATTTGATTTAGTAATAACTTTTGAATTAATGTGAGCATACCATATAAGTTTAATGCATCCCCTGCTTGTATATCTAGAGGCTTACAACAGGCGATGGGGGGCACACGTAAGCCAACAGTGGATTTATTAAAATATGTATTTTGACCATAGAAACACCTCTGTCACTTACTAAGAGCATATTATTAACACAATGTTCAGGTTATTTATACCAAATCGGGGAAATATTACCGATATTTATACCTATCTTGACCAGACATAAGTCCAATACTTATACCTAAAATTAAAAAAAAACGAGACCCATTTCAGGGGCATGTCCCCAATGCAAGTTCTATGTATTGTCTCCCCCCCCCCCGGGGGGGGGGGGTATGTTACCACTTTCTCACTAATCACTCGATTAATATAATTACTTGGCTAATCGAATGAAAACTTGGTTTGATTCCTGCATATTGCCAGTAACAATCTTTTAAAATTTAGAAGAAATACCTTGAACGAATATCATGTGTTCTTGACTTACCTGAAGAGTTTAATATTACCCCCACATATTGGCCGCACAATACATTAGTAGGATGTCACAAGTTTAATAAGAATTATATATGCACAACTCCCGGCTGTGCCTCATTTTTGTTATCAGTAAAATCAGACATGTGCAAAATTTCTTTGACAACTTATCTGTATTTCAAATTTGTATTCTACGCTTCTAAACAAAGAGAAAATATACTTAACCAGTTGTGGCTGATGATTATTTGAATGATTCTCTATAGGCCTGAGGGCATCGTACTGAATAAATTCGTATATCATATATGCCCAACATGACGTAATGTAGAACAATGATGACAATATTGTGATGTTTACAAGACCATGTCTGTGAGTGCTATTTTACACTAAACGTCACAACTGTGGATATTATGAACAATGGTCAAGTGATAAATAATACGATTTGATTGAAAACAAGAATAAACAATTACGGACAATAGTGTATCTCTTATTTCCAGCCATAATCACCAATATGAGATATATATTTGGTTTCACCTTGACTGTTGTACAAGGTTTCTAAAATTAAAAAAAACATGCCCTGGTATCCTCCCCGTATACAAGATATAAGTACATTCTTCATAGTCACTTATTAATAACTTATTTAACAGCCATTTACATTGTTGCTGAGTCGGCGCGAAAGTTGCTTACATATCGCGGAAGTTGCTAAGTCTGCGCGGAAAGTTGCTGAGTCGGCGCGGAAATTGCTGAGTCGGCGCGAAAGTTGCTTACATATCGCGGAAGTTGCTGAGTCGGCGCGGAAGTTGGTTACATATCGACGATTGTCGCCATGGGCCACCGTAACTAAGGCTACTTTGCCATCATGAGCAATGTTTTATCGGAGGCGGCCCGGGACTATGGATTGAATATTACATGTATAGCGGGGTCAGCTAATGTAGGTCAGGTAATCGAATGTTGAGGTAATCGCAATTCAAGCGAACCGAATGTTGAGGTAATCGCAAGTCAAGCGAACCGAATGTCAATACCTTTGGACGTGAAAATAACCGAATCTTATGACAATTGAATGTCAAGATAATGGTTAAATAACGACACAATTGTAATAGAATGAAACAATGACAAAATAATATTGTAACAATTACACAATAATGAAATAATTAAGAAATAAAGTTGGAATAATGAAACAATGGCAATACGATGCTGCAGCAATAACACACTAATGGAATAAGCACAAAATAATGTTTAAATAAAGACCAAATAACCGAATAATGACCAAATAATAACCAAACAAGTTTCCAAATAAAGATCAAACAACTAAACAATGTTCAAATAATGACACCAAGCTAATTTTGGCGGTATTCTCACCCCATATAGTACATGTATAAACCACGGATGTTGTTTATGGAATGTTTGGTCTCTAGTTACAACAGATTTAGGAGTGCCTTTCAAACTTTTATTTAGTGATAGAGGTACATTTGACTAGTGTCATCAAATATACAGCCATTGTAACTGGGAAGATGGTTTCCAACGTGAACTATTATTTCGATAGTTAGAACACTTGGTGCATCTTTTTTTCTCTGTGACAATAAAAGATCAATCAACAGAACGAATGGTAGATGTGTAGACTGTACCATCTATTGATCTTGCATTAAAAGCATCCTCAATAAATGCAGAAATTTGTTTTTCCCCAGAAAAGTAAATCGATTTTACAATCTCTCCTCCTCTACTCTGTAGGAGCTCCAAAAACGACTTATCTGTATTTCCCATGCACACATTACATTGACTTATCAGATAATTATCAAGTTGTTCAGATTACTCATATCTGTTAATATTGGTGGAATGCCTGCAAACATACTGTTACTGTTGATAATATTCTTCCCATGAATTTTCACACGCCAGCATAGGATATAAATAATTCAATTGAAAGCAATGAACGGAAAATATTACCCCCCCCCCCTAATTTAACATTGAGTCCTTTTTTGTTGCCACTAAAACAAATTGAATATAACACAATTTCTGCAAAAGGAAACTATTCCCCGATAGAAGGAACTATAAATAAAAGATAAATACTAAAGGAGGGCAGCATTCAACACGATACACCATGTATAAAAAGGTTACAAACGTAATTGGTCAAACCGAAACACAGTCCTGAAATCAAATTTTATGTTTTCAATCCCTGACGAAAAACATTCCTAAAAATAGCCGAATTTATGATAGATATTGAAAGTAAAACACCAACATATAAACTAATTGTTACAAGAATTTTATTTTTGTACTATTTATGAAAATCCTTTTGTTTTGGAAACGATAAACTTTCATTTTGCAGGCAATAAGTAAATGGCGCCATTTTTATTATCTTCACGAGAAACAAGTCGGCTGCAAATTAAAACAAATACATGTAAATGATTTATGGTAACAGTACGGATTAAATACAAAGCCTGAATCATCGATAATTAAACTTCAATATTTGTTTCTATATATAAATGAACAGATTATCAACATTAGGCACTCTTAGATAAAACGCAATTTTCTAATGAAAAAAATACAAAAACATAAACAGTTCCAGATACACTCACCTTGTTTTGGTTTCTGCTAGTACTCTTTTAGTTTAGATGCTTTTAACAAAGTATATATCATTGATAATGTTTGTTTTGTCATGTAATGAAACCGCTACTACGGCTACTAGAAAGTGGACGAGATGCCAGCGACGTCACTGACACTTGGGGAAAGCGAAACCTGCATCGTCAGCTGACATGACGTCACCAATTCGTCAGCAGCCAATGAGACGAGCCCATCAAATCAGATAATTATGACAATTACAGTGATCGCGTTGCGTTTCCCAGGCGTTCGTTATGGGACTGTGCCTCAAAATACAAAAACCAATCAATATCACGTGGTAAGATCGAGGAAAATATAACGAAAACAATTGATCATTAATAGAAAATTATGTTTTCACATAATTAAATACAACGTAATTAGGTTGTACACAAATTAACACTAGATTAAATTGTGACATGTGCCAAGAAAGTAGCGACCGGTTAAAACAAATAACCCCGTATAAACTCCCCTGCACCGTATAGATAATGAAAAAAATAGCCAATAACGAAGCTCAATTACAGGATAATCCTACCACCTCCGGCAAATTAACGGTTACTATAAGTATCCCGGGAAAAAGAGATAGAAATCGATGTGTACTGTTCTCCAATTTGTACGCCTCAACGTGTTTTGTTTCAATACGAATTTATTAACTAAAAGTTGTAGGACTATTCTATGACGAAGAACACGTCAGCTTACACCAAGGGCGTTAGGCAAAAGTGTTGGGTCAGTGATACATTCTGCTTTGAAAGATTTAAAAAATAATAAATATACACACAAACCAGACACTGCGCCATTATATCTATATTTAATTTCCTTACCGATTTGATACGTATTAGATAAATTGAGAAAGTCGTACGTTATCAATAGCGGCGTACATGATATTTGTAAACAATATTTAACAGCGCGTCTATCGATGAATTGCGCGCGCTTCCACTTCACGATTGCGTGCGCGTCTGCGTTCCGACGTTTTCTAAAGCGCGCGGCCATGTCTTGTACGCGCTAGACGTACGTTTTCTAAATCTCAGAATCTGAGAAAGGCGCAAAACCACTACATCGGACTACATGTACGAGTTCGATCAAAACACGTCACCACGGTAATGATCATAGTACTGTTTCATGAAGTTGTGAAAAAAAGACGTCTGATAGCCTGCACTTTGGCACATGGAGTGACCGACAACGCTTACATTCGCATCTGAGTTTAAGAACAACATATGAAGTATAGTAATAACAACTTCTATTCTGTTTCTATCGTATAAGTGTTATATATCTAACCTTGCTGTCGTCCCATCTTCCCGAATCGATCGCAGCAATTTCCATCGTATATCCGACATTGGTGACGTCGTATCCACAAGCACCTTTGCCTGCAGCAGCCACGTCGGCCCAGCTATAAAACGTGGCGTCACCGTGTACAATTTCTTCTGAAGTGTTACAGGCAGCTTGCGCGAAAGCAAATACCAATACAAATACCAGAAAACGCAGAAAAACATCCATGGCTATATCGATGTTCAATTGTCTGTACCTAAAAGTAGATGAAAAGTTGTGATGAGTTACGTAGCAGAGTTGTGTCGAATGACGTCACTCCCGATTTGCTAGATAAACCAAACCCCGACCCATGCTCGTCGTTCCGTGAATACTTTCATTTGTTCCTGTAGTACACACTCTAGTAAACAACAATAACACAGTACTTTGTTTGAAATTTGTCGGCTCTCCTTTGGTTATCAACGTAAATTCTGCAATACGGAACGTCGTCTGCTGCTATTCTCGAGACGGAGCTAAGTCACAGAACGTTCTAGGTTGCTAAGACGCGCGCTATGAGGGCTTCGCGAGCTGCTGTGGAACGCCGGTCGAAGCTAGGGCGGTAGGCAAAAGTGCCTGGGTAATACAATACTAGAAATACTACATGAATATTTTTCTTCTTGGATAAAATAAGTTTAGTAACAATCTAGAAATGAATAAACAGTACTACGAGCATTGCGTGGTGACATGTTTTGACTCTAACTCAAGTATTGATTCTGCGTCTTACACACACGTACATACGTCTAGCGCTTTTTGAAAACGTTCGAATGTAGGACGCTTTCACCCCAGCTTTTCGTATCCATTGACGCTGCACACTTGCTTCTATGCTATCGATAAAGAGCCATTGCTCGAAACGTCTAGCTATTTTTAATAGTTATTTAGGACTACGATTACCAAATATTATCTTCAATATATCACGCTGCAGTTCGGCGTCTTCTACACCGATCTGACGCATATCGCGCAAGGTGTGCTGGGAGTTTGTTCGAAATTTCGAACGTTTCGAAGTCAATCGTCGATTGCCACGTATTTTACGGATATATTAAATCGTTTCAGATACCTGTTTACTAAATAATGATAAATCAAACTTAGAAAACTTGTAAGAACAAACTGGGCCCAAATTGCAATAAGTTTACGCTACTAGAGTCTGGTTCGAATGGAGTTCTACGCGTGATTTTATTGCGCTCAAGTACGTTCTATTTTCGAACTAGTTGAAACCGGAAATAACGCAACTACTTTCGAACTTCAAACACAAATTTGATTATCGTTATTATGTGTTAGTTTCTGTTGTTTCAAAGATTGAATTATGTATGACAATAATATTTCACTCTATAAACAATGTTTCACTAAAATATGTGATTCAAAGGCAACCCAAATTGTAAAAAGCAATATCAAGTTCCGCGTATAAACACTGTTGTAAAGAGGCGGCGGAGCGGAATTTTAGCCAAAATCGGCTAGTAAGGCGTCATATGACACAGGTTTGTGCTGGGACAGCGCTTCCGGTGACGACACAACGTTTCGTATCCTCGGGACAGAGCTACGTCAGCAGACGTTCCACGTTGCTAAGACGCGCACCACACTATCCTCGGGGGGGGGGGCGGACATCCAGGCATTTTCACCGCCTGGCAACTGGAGGCGGTGAAAACAATGGCCCAAAACTCGCAGAAAACGGTATTTTGGGATGATTGTTGAGACTCCTCTGAACAGTGTAACAAGATTAGCCCTACGTGTGTAACATATATAAATTTGATTGTTCGGGATTAATTCAAAGTTGAGTTTGTGTTGTTTTCTCGAATTTTCACCGGCTCGACTGGCGTTCCACAGCAGCGCGCACAAAGCCCATAGAAATGCATGTACAGTGGTGCGCGTCGTAGCAACGTGGAACGTCTTGTGACGTAGCTCCGCCCCCGAGGATACCACGTATTCTAAGGGCTCTGTGCGCGCTGCTGAGGAACGCCGAGCGAAGAGCCGGTGAAATTTGAGAAAACAACAGGAACACAACTTTGAAGTCCCTGGTTTGAAGTAATCCTGAACAACCAAGTTTATATGCGTTACACACGCAGGGGTAATCTTGTTACACTGTTCAGGGGAGTCTCAACAACCATCCCAAAGTACCGTTTACTGAGAGTTTTCGGGCTTTGTTTTCACCCTGCCATGCGTTGAAAATGCCCGGATGTACCCCCCCCCCGAGAATAGGCATTCTACTTCCCAGAGTTCCTTGCGGTTAGATCACCAAAAGAGATATATTTGTAGAAATGGAACTCTGCCTGGGAGATTGGGTCCGATGTGACTGAAAATTTGAACGAGGGCCGTATCGATACAGTGTGGCTCTTTTCCACCACGAATTCACTTAGATCACGGCTGAAAAAACGCAAGAATTTTCATTGCAAAAATGTATTTATAACACCAAGATCAGATATAAAGTATCTATTGAGTTACAGAAAACATCTTGTTCACTGAAAATGACAATATTTCGTCGCCATTTTCTTTTTCACAATGATACAAGAAATGCTATCTGGAATAATAAGTGTCATTGGAGACATTAAAGTTGCATTCCTACTTTGTAAATATTTAAAATAATATATGTGGATTACTATGAGAGATATTTGAAGTTACAAAAGTGCGCGAATAACAAGAAAACGACCCTGAAACTTTATTTTAGGCGGCCCACCTAAATTATTAGCCGAAGACCAACGAAAATACATCGGCACGCTTTCCGCGCGGTCCATTCTAAATCTGACCAATGGGGTGAAGGCAGTTCATCTCAAAACCCCGACTGCCGCTAATAAATATTCAGACAATTTGCGTTCACCACTTTAATAAGTGCACTATCAGGTGAATAATACTGCACAAAATATATTGGTAAATGTTTTATACCGTCTGGCAAATCAAATACGCTGTGTGAATAGTATTTAGAGTAGAAAACGGCGTACAATGTCGAACTAGAAATAGTGTTCTAACTTTCGATTGTGGAATGGTGGTCACCGAAAATGATCGGAACGGTTCGGCAGTGACCGAGAAAGTTCGATTATTCGCATTTTTGGTCAGATTTCTCGTTATAAGTGCACTTTCGTTCCTTCAAATATCACTTATAGGAATTCATATATAGCATTTAACATTTTTTGCAAAGTGGGAATGCAACTTTAAGATGCGCATGCGACAACGGATACGTCATTACTTTGTGCATGACCTCCGCGTAAACCAATGATGTCATCCGTTGCCAGGTCGTACGGCGGTCGTTTTGAACGTGGTAAAAGTGAGTGACTCGTAGTTGATTTCCGAGAGCTCTTCTCGTTGTCAGTTTGATTCATTTTTAATGACATTGATATAACCAGAGGTACATTACTTGGGGTTTGCAACGCGCATAGCACTGTATGGTGAACTCATGTCAAGATCCCATTCAAATCTCATCTCGTAGATAGCGAGACTGACGCTACGACCTTCTGACATGACAAGGGCGGCTTGTAATAAAACAATAAAATATGTATTACCACATTCATAGTAAAAAAATGTAATACATCAAAAATGTACAGAAAATATAGTTATCGTAATCCGTCATATCGTAAGCAGCTATTTTGATTTGAAGTGTACACAAATGGCCAGCTCGTTGTTATGTAAACAAAGCAGACGAAGCCGGGCATTTATGACCACTTTCTCGAAAGGCGACGTGTACTAACCAGTTAGTTTAAATGAAACTAAATAAATTGTGCTTGAACATTTCAGAATGGCCACTCCCATGAAGCGACACGTGTTCTGAAAGAGGTTGCGGCGAACAGGCCTGAGACCACTGCAGTATGGATGGGGATCACGTGAGCTCTTTCAAATGCTTGGGAGCTGAGTACCGGAGTGACTGCTAGAGCTTTCCGTGAACATTGTGAGCTCTTGATTGCCAAATTCAAGACTGAGTATAGGGCATTATGTGTGGGGGTGCGTGTGTGTGTGTTGGTGTAGACGTAGAAGTAGAGCCAGTAGTCCAGACATACACAAACGAAGTGGAGCCCTTTGTACAAGTGGAGGGGCTCCACAATGTTTCATAATTTATATTAATATTTAATCGAATTTAAGTCAGGTTTCCGAAGCTTAGGTTTAGTATCGGGGAAGGTATGGTTCATTTTATATTAATATTAATATAATTGTACCATACCTTACCCCGATACTAAACCTAAGCTTCGCAAATATTTCTATGTTCAGTCACGGGATATTCAACTCTAGTTTAATTAAACTTAATTAAAGTGCAATTCTCCATTGTATTGCATTGTAATTGAGTTTAATTAAACTCCAATTAAAACGCAACCCTATATAGGAACGCGTTTTAATCGAGTTCATATCGCAACTATATTAAAAGTTAATTCAACTATATTAAAAGTTAATCCAATGGTGGCTAAACAATTCATGGGACACCTGTATGGGTGTGTGTGTGTGTGTGTTTTAATCTTATATAGCCAAATAATAAAGAAACACGCACAATCAATCTGATTCTCAACTCTCAACCATATAACAATGATTTTTTTTCAAAGAAAACAACTAAACAAAATCACACCTGCACCCAAGAGTTTTTATAGCTTTAAAAATAATCTGACTTAAGCCAGATTTGTTTTATATGTTGAAAAAGGACATTAGTTATTGAGTTTTTTTCCATTTTTTGTTTGTTTTGCCTTTCCATTACATTGTATTAATTACTTCAGATCTGGCACAGAAGAACAGTATGACGTGATATACCAGCTGCTGGAAGAAATCAGCAGCTATAATGAGTCAGTGAATGCAGCAGTTGAAAAATTGAAAAAATCAAAAACTGAAGAGGAGCAGAGGCAAAATTCTTTATTTGTATTGTTTGAATTATTATTATCGTATTTTGAATACTTCAGTTAAATTCAGAAAATAAATTAACTAAGATAAAGTAAATAATATTTAAAAATGAATAAATTAACTTAAATATAGTTAATATTTTGTAAACAGGTATTACTGTTTTTACTTGTTTTTTATATATTATTATCATTATTTTTACAGGAATTGAAGTAGTCCCTAAATGATCAATGGCATCAAGAAATGAAATGGTAAATTATATAACTGAGAAACATAAAGCAGAGTTAGAATTCAAAAGAGAAGCATTAGAGGTGGAGCAACGAAAAGTAGCATTGCAGGAAAGACAAATGGAGCTACAAATGAGAATGTTTGAACAGTTAATTTCGAAAAAAATATGACATAACAAATGATTTAACATATTCATTGTTTAATGATAAATAAATAAATATTAAATATAATTACAGTATACAAAACAAATGAATGATGTTCTGTCTATTACATTTTCTATACCATCAATATAGCTACTCTAAACACAAAATATGTACAGAAAATATAGATTGTTATATAAAATATACATAAATATGAAAAAAAAATCAATGTTTGTGTATAGGAGGAAATATTATAAGTTAATTTCAAATAACCACATGCAATTCAATACAATGTGTCTCTACCTACTTAATCTACTCACTGCATATTAGACAGATAAGTCTCCAAACTGGGTGGGTCAACATCAAAGTATGACGTAGTCTGACTTCCATACAAACATGTATGACACCAACAAGAAAATATTTTCCAACTGGCTGCAATGAAATCTTTTGTTTTGTTTTTTAAATCAAGAAAAGCAAATAAAGAAATAGTTTTACCAAAACTCCGCTCAACACAAGTACGAACATTAAATGAGCTCCCCTGAATGGTGCCATCATTTGATGTCTTAGTGGGTAGGCAGGGTCACCATAAACACACATGACCTCTCTGTCTGCTGCCTGAATTTGCTGCAGTCTTGGCAATAGCTGACTTTCTGCAGTGGCGGATCCAGAGGGGGGCCAAGGGGGCCATGGCCCCCTCCAAACGCATGAAAATGCATCTGGATTACGCATAGCATCGTCCGAATCGCACGGTCCCGTGTATTCGACCTATAGGCCTGGACCCCCCCCCCCCCAATACATTTTGCTGGATCCGCCCCTGACTTTCTGTCAACATGAATGCATCATGCCTACATCCCTCTATGGGTCCAAACATGTGTGTAACCAAACCATTTGGGGTGACAAGAGACTGGAATGAAAACATCAATAATTTTGTTAATAACTTGAATATATAGATCAACACAGAACAACATTTGCATTGCAATTTGGCTTGCAACTATTGTTATTCACCCAAATGATAAGCTTCACAGACACTCCTCACCTGAAATTTCAAACAATGGGTTCTTTTGTGTCCAGAGTGTACAAGTCTTTGATTTTCACCTGGTCTTGTTATTGGTCTAGCAATGCTATCAATCATTCCCCAGCAGTTATGGAGGCTGCACCCTTTCTAGCTATTGCTTCTGAAAACACGACTGGTTGCAACCACACGAGGTCTAACAATTCAAGAAAGTGATGAAAGTTCTCAAACAAAATCTCAACAATCTATAAAAAAATTAAAATATGCATATGTAGTAGCTATCTAGATACTTAAGATCGGTATTATATGAGCCACCCATCTGTGAATATACTATGGTTAGGGAATACCCCTTTCCGTTCCCGTCCGCCGAGGGACTCGAAATCATTGTGTGACACACCCTCCCATTGAGACACGGTCATTAAGAAACAAAGAAATTGGTAACACTTCCTCCTCAACATGAGCAAAAATTTGGTGCATGGTAATACACTGATACCGTGTGTAAGCAAATGTAAATATATTTACCTTGTTAAAAATTATACTACGTTCTGGCTCATCCCTTTTAAACATTTCGACAAGGTCGCACAAATGGTTTAGATACGACATCCTTCTGAGAAGGATCAACAACCCTTCCATTGCACTAGCTTTGGTACCGTTGTACCCATATATCATGCGTGGCATCCTCAGCCCGCGAACCCGCCGAATGAACAAGAGCCGAAAATGAAATAAAAATAAAATATTATTTCAGCGTAATTCCTCACGCCCGCCGACTTGTAAGTGCAAAAACTTGCTAAAAAAATAGTTTTATCTTCATTTTTTTTCCGCCCGCCGCATAACAACCCCAAGTTGCATTTTCGTGGGAGTATCATGATCAAAGTACCGAAGTCTCGCACTGATGAGAAACAAGCAAGGTTATACATGGAATAACATTTTATTTCATTTCTTCTCTATGATCAATGATCTCACTTACAATTCTTTGAGAATCACACAAATCTAATGGAAAAAAAGAATTAATTTTATATTTTTTCCGCCCTCCTCAAAAAAAAATTGCCTTATAAAAACTCGAGAAACAAGAAATAAAAAAGTCTGGCCTTAAACATAACAAAAATACATAAATATACATATGTATTTAAAATCTACCTAAAAATACATACTTACCTAAACAATTCAATACACTGCATATCAGTAAAATCATTCAGTGTGACGGCAACATTATCGAGGCCCGCCCTACATTAAACGTGCCCAATAAAATTAACTCTAGGTCTGCCATATAGTCCTCGTCATCTACAAGTGCAAGTGCATCCATTACGTCGTCAAATTCTTGTCTGAAAAACATAAACGTACGTTTCTAACTGCCCTAAAGGTGACAAGCAATAAATGAACATATCAAAAACTAGTACATGCATTGTCGAACGTCCTGTTTTCGTGACAAATAAATCACGAAATGTTACCGTCGCCTGTCAGCCATGTTTACTGTTGATAAAGTCCAGGGGAAAACAGATTCCGGACGTGAAATGACATAATAAATTTTATTGGATAGTTAAATTATGATTGCCCAATGAGAGACGCGTTTACATGGTTCTGTTTCAGTTACGTTCCCGTTGTGGGCGGTTTTTTTTACACCCGAGAACGTAACGCAAACGAAATTAGAACATCATGTTACGTTCCCGTCACGTACGCAAATCTTAAACTCTCTAGTATTAAAGTGTGAAAATAGGAATCTCGTGAATCCATGTTGCCTAAATTTGGAAATAGTATGATTTTAGTATGTATATAGGGTATCTATTTTAAGTTTCTGCACTTGAAAGGGGGTATAATTTCACAAAAATAAGTACGTGTTTAGAGGCTTTTTTGAAAAGCTATACTTCAGCGTGGGTACCAGCAGGTTGGACTTTAAGTACCCCCTCCCGGGGGATAGCTTTGTGGAAAACGTTGTGGGAAGGGAGGAAAAATCATTGTCGGTTCTTTTTGATCGTGGCTAGGTCTGAGAATTGAACTTACTCATCGGCTCCCCCCAGTTTACAGACATTTTTTAAATTTATGGTACAGGATTGTGTATTATTGCACGAGAAATTTGTTCGTTTTATGAAGTCCGACAAGCGTCGTTTTTATTGCTGCCCGGGAGTTAAACAATATGTTGCTATGTACGTTTGTTTCTGTAACTTGATATGTGCAAGTACACGTATATCAATTCTATGGTGTTTCTTGATGTTTGATACACGGAGCCAAGGAACTATGATCTCTATGCGGGGGGTATCGGCTGGTATCTAGTGTAAGAAATGGACAAGGGATGAAAGGCTCCAGCCAGCTTACATTTTTAAAAACTCGAAAAAACAGCCAAACAGAATAAAAAATAAAATCTAAAAAAAATACCAACTTGAAGAATATTGGTTGCTCTTTCAAATTTCGCATGGAAAGCACCAACTGGTACAGTCTCCCCATCATAGTTAACTATCACATCGGTTGGTTTATTTAATTGGCCTTCCTCATTCCCCTTTTGTCCAATTGTTTTAATTAAACCTTGAATTACAGGAAACTTCATTGGCGATTCGGTTATATTATGTTCGTTTATTACTATACTCATTGCATAAATACCAGCCATGTGCGCAGTAATAGTAACAGTGTGAGTCCCATTTTTATTGTTCTTAGATGTGATAAGTTCAGTTGATCTATCGGGTTTTTTCACCAGGACTTTTACCTCCTTATTAGAAATGATTTGTTTCCATTTGAAGTCCCTCGTTACAACTCGTATGTTTGTTGACTCGCCTTTGACAAGTTCTGTTGGTAAATTCTCCAATGAACACAAAGAAGGGCAAGCTGTAGATGTTATAAAACCAACTAAATCAGTTCCTACAAACTCCTGTGGACAAAATTCAAAACAGTCGTCTTGTAATGACATGGTGTTGGTCATGTTAATCATATTACAAAATCTGTGTCTTGTGTCTTCTATATTCGCCACCATACTTGTTGCATTGTTAGACTCTATTATGTTTTCTATGTTACCGAGAGTTGAATGAATAGATTCTTTTTCAATTTTTATTTTCTCAATTTGCAGTTCACTTCTCTTCTGGTACAAACTGTATTCTGTTTCCAATTCTCTCATTAATTGAGTCTCTCTTTCTTTCACAGAAGCTCTTTCTGACTTAAGTGTTAGACTATTATGTGTTGCCATAGCAACAGATTCTGTCTGTTTGTCCGACTTTTTTTTCTCTTTTAGTTGTTCAGTCATTTGCATTAGCTCCTGTCGATATTCCTCTGCGACATCGCTCAGGTACCTGTAAGATAAACTATATAGCGCCCAACAGTGTTAAAATTTGACTATGCATGTATCCTCTTGCGGGAGGGATTACTAGCAATGACTAGTTTTGGAAATGTGAGTTTTGTTTTACGAATAGTGATAACGAAGTTATTTCAGTGATTATAATGCCCGGGGGGCTACTTCCACATTAAGTGGGTAGGGGTGTGCAGTCCACCTCTCATAAACCATGCTCACTTCTAAACCATTTTTTTTTTCTATTTATATACCCACTTCTAAACACAAGTGTTTTCAGCAAAAAAAAACACACCCAGATCACAACTTTCGCAACCAGTGAGTGCATCCGGCCGATGCATTTTAATCAGCCTTTTCCGGTATTTGGCTTTGAATATAAAAACCTGTGAAAAAGTAAATAAATGCTACACACTTCTAAACCAACACATTGATAAATGACTACCCACGTGCACTTCTAAACAAAATAACGTGAAATGACACCCCAGTCGGGCGGCACATACCCGTATTGCACTTCTATGCAAGTAACCCCCCCCCCCCCGGTTTATAATGTAACGAGTTTAATTTAGATTAGAATTCTTGTTGCATCCCATTTCCCCCCAAAACCTCCCAGTTTTAAATAAATACAAAATAACAGCCCTGTGTACTTCATCAAGGATGAGACGGATTTAGTAAATAATATCAACGACATTTAAAATAAACGGAAATAATTTATCTCTTTATGATCTGTAAAACGACTCTCTATTTACTGATCCACGGAACGGAAATCAAGTGAAAATTTAAATCGCATGCCTACCCAAGTGAACCACTTGGCCCCAAGAGTGTCGTCTCTGGCACAACAGACCATTAATATAAATAAGGGTTTCCACTACCAATAATATATTGAGGTTCCCGACACAAGGTGGCGCTGTAATCAACAAAGAATCATAGAATGTCTGAAACCAACAAATGGGTATAATTTCATTGAGTGTCACACACGCAGATCAGTTGTGATAATCCTTACATTTCATTTCTGAGCATCGTGAACTGTCAATGTATAATAGTTCAGCTTACTGTTTCCACGTGTTGAAACCTGAACAGATGCGTAACTCTGTTAACAAACAATGAATCTAAAAGCCCGTCTGAAACTTTCTGGCCCGGCTGCTGTCAAATAACCAGCCTTAACAAATTCTTCCCGCAAAAATAGCTGCGTTGAATAGAGTTTACATTAACCATAGGGTATACGGATTGGTTGAGCCAATGGAATTTCGTGTTAGTCCCATAAACGGCAGGAACTTGTGCGGTGGGTGAAGTGTTGTGAGTGCGCCATCAACGTACCTTATTACACAGACATGTGTGGGCGCGAACACCTAATGTCAAATAATGTATTTTCTTTGAAGCAATGGTTCAGTGAAGATAGCCTTCAGCAAATGTGCATTTTTCCTATATTTTACATTAAACAAATCAAAAGTTAGTGAAAATAAACTCCATACACAACACCCGAACAGTTCAGCTAAAATAAAGTATTGTGTAGTAATTGGAACATAACGGCAGGGCACAATGCGCCACCCCACTTGTCTGGATCTATTATCTGTCGTTTTTATTTTCGAACTTATATAACTATACAAAGCACACATAAAAATAATGTCTGAACGATTTGTGTATTGAAGGTCAAGCCAACCCCCAGCTTTCCACACACGCTATTGGTCAGTCGGTGCAATAACCAAATGGCGTGTTTTTTTCATTGCATGTGCTTGTCTTTAAATCAAACCGGCAGTAAAAACAACAACACATAAACGTACTAATTTTGATTGTAAGTGCATTTATTGTGTATAAACAGTCAAATAAAATGGAATATTACACATACATGTGACCGAGTTTTAAACTTGTCACGTTGGCTTTCACAGTCCCATTGACGTCGCTTGCGCATGCGCAGATATAACGATTAGAGCAACTACCGCATCACAAGGACGGCGCCGATTCAGGATGACCGCGTTTCAACTACAATAACACGCAATTTGTAAGAATTCAAACACAATAAAATCGAGTAATTAGGCAAACTTAAACATGTGTGTGAATCGAACCAGACACGCACGGCGCTTACATACAGACTGAATGGTAATAGACAACCACACCTATGTAATGTATTATTTATGGGATATTAAGTTGTTATTCTTTCCATAGTCGTAAAGTAGAGCGTTGATGGTTGTGTACGTTTAGCTTGCGGGCATTGCCGAAACAAAGAACACCGACAAACACTATATAGACGCCGATGCTATCCCTGTTACATTTAGTTAAGAACCGTGACGTCATCAGTTGTATGTGGTTATTCGGCAGCAATTTATTATCAAAATATTTTTTATTGTATCTTCGGAATACGTGTCTTTTAGCTCTGGACAGAGCCATTCTTGTGTAATGAGTTACTAATAGGAAAATGGGTCGAAATTACAGTTGGCTAACACTGGTTTTCTAGCAAAACCCCTATTTAGATACCTGAAATAACATTGCCAAAAGAATGTGCAAATAATAGTCGGAATCAGCAGAGGAAACCACCTGTTCAGTTTGGTGTAGTGTGACCAATTTCGGTATATGGTGGGAAGAACTGACCGTGCATAATCCTGTTACATATTCATTATCTCATGATAAATATCCCAACCTACGGGGATGTAAGGTGGCTTGGGTGGGGTGGGAGCTTGCTTTATGATAAGTTATGTTTCTGTAACGATGAATTTGTTCCTTTTATTGTCGTTAACTAGGTTACTCGGGTCTCGAGAACTATTTCCCGGATTGTAAGCTCGTTCACTCCGATAATTACACAAAACACGATAGGCCAGTCTAATATTCGTTGTAGCTATAAATTATGATTTTGTTGTTAGCAACTATAAAAATATGTTTCTGCAATTTAAACTACAAGGTAAAGACAGACACGAGTGAAGCAAATAAATTGTTTAATGTAAGTAATTAACAATCGCATTAATGAATAAACATAATTATATAACATGCCTATAATAAATACAGTAATGTAATGTAATGTAATGTAATGTAGTAACACAACACAAGGAACACCAACTATCCAAACTAAAACACCAGTAAAGCAATTTGAAATGTTATTCGAATCAGTACAATCACGTGATAATCACGAGAGATGACGCGGTCCAAGTTGAAAAAAGTTGCGACATAGACCAGGAATTGAGAACCAGCCCGATTCACTAGTTATCCGCAATGTGTGACGGAAGTGTCGAGATTTGGGAACATATGAATACCTCGTTACGTTCTTAGGACGTACATTTATTGAATTGGACACGTGATTGCTGCAACACGTGGTTACAATCTCACCACGTGACTGACCGAATTCTGACGGGAACAATATCAAGAATGCAATTCAAACATGACGAAACGTTTGTAGTTTAAAAAAAACTAAAGTTTATATAACATAATATTCTTTTTCATGAAACAAAAACTGGACGAATTATTTTAATACAGAACATTCAAATTAAACAATTGAATATGGTTTATAAAATCATAAAATAATTGTAAGTATTAACATATGTACCAGTCGTTTGTTTATGATTGTGGTAATAACGCTATAATTTATTATTGGTTCGATGAAATTTGATGTTAACTACAATCATATGAGATTTTTAGTTACATTTTTAAATGCTATAGTTGAATTCATTGAATAGTTCAAATATTGACACATGCTGCATTTTCATTGAGTGTTTTACGTCACGGTCGCCCACTCCATAATTGTATTATGATTTATCAATAACTAACAACAACAATGTACTTGTAGAGCACCTTCTAATTGTTCGTTCAATAAAACAATGATATTTTTAATACGTGTCAGTTTTCCGTTGTTTTTTCCACCAACGAACTTCTGTGCTGCAAAAGATACACGTTTAGTTAAATAAATCGTAATAAAATTTGATCGCAGTATCAAATAATAATATCAAAAAAATACATGTTTTTGTTCATTTTGTGTCTTTTATAACTACAATATACGAAGTTAATATTAAAGTTGCACCCTGTTGATTCATTAAAATAAAAAAAATAAGCGATAAAATTGTAATAAGCGAAGATGAACATTCTGAAAGCTAAAATAGTCCGGTCTCAACTGTTATTATATTGAAAAGGTGTGGTCGTCGCGCCACGCATGCGCGAGATATGCGTCTCATATATGAACAAAGATGGCGACTTTGACTGTTGCGCGGACAAACGAGTAAAAACTGATACGTTATCAAGTTTTGACTATAATGTAATTTCTTTGGTGATTGGAAGATATCGAAGACTCGTCGACGGCGTTCAGACCAAAACTCGTATTTGCGGTGTTCACTGGAAGAGCGCATTGGATTGTGGGAAAACCAATGTTTATCAACACAAATGCAGCACATGCGCGGCACGACAACTACCACCCTTTAACATACACAATATTTTATTTCTCATTTATAAAATGTGTATTTACATACCGATATTTACACGTTAATAACATAATAGTCAATAGCGATAACTAATATGACCTCATTATAACTCGTCAACTATTACGTCATTGTATATAGAAAATGTCACACAACTGAAATAAAAAATATGCACAACGTTTCAAACATTCAACATAATTAAATTTATAATTACGAGAATTATGACAATTTGTGCACCCAGACGAGGCGAAAAACTATTTGGAATAAAATCAACTGCAACAAAAAGGCACACTTTCAAGCAGAATTTCAATATTTACAAAATACAAAATGTAACTATAAAAAAAACAAGTAGATTGTTATATATACAAAAATTGAAAAAGGAACGAATTTTAATGTATAGCATTGATTGTTGTTGATACTTGTGAGCAATCTCTGTAACCATGTGTCAAATTATTATTGTATAAATATGCAGCTGTATGTGTGCTCAATAAGTGCACCACCACCACCACCACCACCACGAACACCACCATACAACCACGACGATCATCATTATCATACAAAAATAAAACATGAAACAAAACCAACGCCAGGTTAAAATTAAATGAAAATTAAAGTAAAGTAAAAATTATATTCGAGTTATATTCGATATTACAAATGGCTATTATTTATTGTAAAGTGAAAACGTTGATTCTGCAACACATTAGACTGTACATACGTTTTGAATTTACAAAACGTGCTAGTAATTCAAACAACATTCTTACTTTACAAATGTATATATTAAACAGAAATACTAAATATTGTTCAATATTTATAAATGACATAGTTCACGTCTGTATCTGGATGCATTCGATTTGAAGACACCGAAAGAAGATTGTAAGAAAGTGTAATTGAAACAAAAAGGTCTCGCATTCGTGCCACATTTATACAAAACTGGTGTGTCGATAAAACGGAGTGAACAATTGAAAAATGAAACAAAATGTTAGTTACATTTCATCAACTCAACCAAAAGAAATGGGCGAAGAGTATAAATAAAATGCTAACGAAACTTCAATTCAACATGGAATAGTGTAAGAAAATGTATTTGAAACAAAAATGCCTTGCCTTCGTGCCACAGTCAATCATTTAACAGATTTGAACACAAATCTACGTACATATGTCATCTATTGTGACCGATCGCTGTACCAAATTTGAACCAAATCGGTTGAAATGACATCGGGCATACGCAAGAACGGACGACGCGCGGTTTGGCGGATGGACGGAACCCACGACATAAGTTCACAATGTCCAATGAGAAGTAGCGAATATTGTGAAAAGGGTGCATGGTACCTCAGGTATGGACAGTTTGTCTCATTTATAATTAGTATTATTATATGAAAGCTAGATATCCTACAATGCTTGTATATTCAGAGAAACTCTAGAAAAATGTCATAGTAGTGGTATACATCAATAAAGAAAAAATCAATAAAAATGCCCAAGACGGTTTGACAGACGCTCCTGAGCCCGGACAGAGCGAGGTGAACCCCATACTACCATCTATCAGATCACGAACACCGTTTTTAGGACTTTCGTTGACTTCTTCGGTTATGACTTCTCCAGTTACATCGCTAATGATTCGCATCTGGTATGGTTTTTTAAGAGTTCGGTACCCCTTTGGAACGCCGAAGTTACCGTTGTTACCTCGAGGTAATTCAAACCAAGTTGCCGACTCCCCTTCGAAATCGTGGTAACGTTCAACTGTTCTTATCTTATGGCGATGATTAAAGATTCTCATCTGGAATGAAGTCTTTGCATATTCATTGGCATACACGAAACTGTAAATAAACCCAACGTTTTTTAAAACTGGGCATTCGATTTCCTTCCACGTGATTTCCACCATGCCTATTTTTCCACCACTGATGGCGGTAAACCCCTTTTCACTCAGGTCAAGACTGCCGTCTGTACAGGTCATGCACTGGTCCACGACGATCACTTCCAATGTATCTCCTGTAGGCCCAGTAATCTCAATACACATGCCACAGCTCTGTTTGAATATAACATAGATAACAGAAAGGAATTAGTATAAGATCGAATGTAATAGACAGTTGTATGATTGACTATAAATTACCAGTATATTGTCATCTGTTGCTCCCCGGATAAACATAGAATTTTGCTGGTCCATCTTTTAACGCATATATAAAAGACAACCAACGTTATACTAAATAAAAACAAAACTTTTTTTTTTATTTACGATAAATCATACTCCGTTAAGTTGGTCTGACAGGAAAAAATTATGTTAAAAAATACTCATGAGTTATTCATATTGCCTGTTTAAAAAATCTGTTCCCACTTTCTAATATAGACAATTTTTTTGGGCTAGGTGTGAAGTTGTCCAATACTTTTGATGATGTTTTTTGTATCGTCAAATTGCTTGTTTAACTAACGTTGTCTGGCTAGTTGTTAATGGAGTTACCATATATGTGCATGTGCGATGTATTTCTTCTTTGCTGGTCGAGGCAATAATCAGGTTCGTCGTGCATAATTTTATTTACTCAAGAAAACCAAAGTTTCTCGTTTGATTAGCTTTCGAATTGTATGGCTAATTCATTGTTTTGAACGGCTCGGACGTTTAATAACTTTGCAAAACTTCAACTTGAAGATATCTCCCCGTATAAACTATCATATCGGTAATTGTATGTCTAGCTTTCTTGACCAACATCTACAAAGAATATCGAATGGTGTGAACAACAAACGACACCACACATCTCTTCCACCCTGTCAAATATTGTGCTTGGCATTCCAGCCAATGGGTTACTCAATGACTTGGATATATAATAAAGCAGACGCTACAAAACTTGGATTGTCGCTTTTGTTGTCTCAGGCAATAGCAATGGACGATTTTCTTTTGCCACAACTCTAAACACAGATTGGGAAACAAAGACACCTATCGCCTAATTCGCTTCATATTTTCTGTTACTATATGTTTATTTTCCCTGCCACATTTCTAATGTGATTCAAGTACCGATATACACAATTGACTAAGCATACATTTGTGTAGAATTCCTATGTGTTTGTATGACATGTTCATCTTTACCTTAAAGACCACTTTTAAAACTTAATGTGGCCAAGGTTATCTAAACATCGCTATGTTCGACTAAATGTCACACAATGTCTATTAACATTGCAATGTCTGACATCAATATAACGTGAGGATCTTTTCAGGTTTATCTTAAACGCCGGTGATCGCAATAAAGCGCACGTTCGATTTCATGTAAACAAACAATGTATTTAGCCTTTTCCCACCAAACTCACAAAATAGTTCCATTCATAAAAGGTTGGGAAAAAATAGCCAATTTTTTAGTAAATACTCAAATTGTGTCTGTTGGGTCCAAAATTACGGTTCATTTCCAAAAATATTAAAGAATATAGGGGATAAGTGAAGAAAGATTTGGGCAAGAAAATCTGGCGGTGAAAAGGTTAAAGGCGTCGAAAGGAACGCCTAGCGAACACAGCGCAGTTTGACGACTGTGAGGCTTTAACTTCAGGTAGACAACGTTACTGGGCATGCGTACATACATAGGCCTATGCGATATATATATTTCAATGTGTTTCTAATTACTCTCACCGATTCTCCACAACAACGCTCATCAGGGAGCAAACTAAATGAATGTTTACTTTGGTGCCTGGGTGACGGTCTTCATCATAATTTATATCAACCATAGCGTGGTCATCGAGTGTAATTTAATTACCTTGCGACAACTTTCATGGTTAAATGAATTTAACATAAGGTAAAATTTGTCAGAAAATATAGTAGACTCAAGTTCCTCGATACACGGCGGTAAAAATAGAGCTCTAAACTCGATATAAGCGAGAGCTGCCATATAGGCAAACTAAAATTCCGCGATTCAAACAAGTCCCTCAATACACGGAGGTAAAAATGGACCTCCTTGCACGACATAGACAAGATCCGTGATATAAGCGATAATTCTTTCTCGGTGTTTAAGTTGTTCAATTCAAAAATAGACCTCAAATGATCGATATGAGCAAGATATGTGATAGAAACACATTGAATTGTTGCGACATAGCAAGTTTCTCGATATCAGCAAAATTCGCGAATTAAGCAAAATGAATTTCCGCGATAAACATCATATCCTGATGACTACACGCGTTTACATAGCGTTTGTATTGATCTTGGCAATTATGAGGAACAACAATGACAGACGTAACACATGAACAAGTGGGTCGACATTTGTTCACGGTTGAGCAAATATTGGTTTGCTGCACAACGTATGCACAATTTTCGTTATCGTGTTGAGTGTGTCTACACACTTTGTGGTGTGATCCCAGGGTGTGATCACGGGACGGCAATGACGCAAACGCTCCAGGTCTGACGCTACATTAAACGTGGTCCTACCTATTTCAATTTGCTTAGTGCCATGGTAGTGACACAGTCATTGGAATTGAACCTGTGTGTTAATCTGTTTTGTCAAATAACTCGATAATCTTTGCCTCTCTCAGACACAAGTATTGAACTCCACGTTCTTTTGTGCAATATTGAACTACTTGTTGGCTTTTGTTAGATACTTTTCTGCTGACTGGTGGGCGTTTCTCGAAGTCATACCGTGTTTCTCGTGTCCATTACTGTATTGTGATGTTATGTATAAGCGCTCCCCTCTCCCCAATTAACTAAAGACTATTGACAAGGGTGCTATACTGGTAGCTTGTATCCGTACCATTGCGTGCATGGGTGCATTGTTTCTTCCCGTGAGAAAATAAAATCTTTGGTTCGTCGCAAAAATGTGAATATCACAGTATTGAACACTGGAATAAAAGATTTTGAACGAGAGCCGTAAACTGGCAAACAATACACAGCCACACCTAAATTGAATCACTCTAATTAGATGTTTTAGTTATACCAACATCGTGTCTTCAGTGTTATAAAGGATACTCGGCTTTACTGCAAAGAATTCTCTTTCAGGTTTCACAAAATAGTTTGCATGTTACAAAAGCAGATTTATCTTCAATACCGAGTAGTACTAGCGTTTTATGGTATGTAAAGGGGTTCTTGTTCACGTTATTCGATCACGTCATTTATTTGTAGACTGGTTCGACTTTAGTTCATGGCGTTCACGGTGACCCGGCTAGTGCAGACAAACATTTGTACCAATCGGCTTTATACTTTTTAAAAGTATCACAGTGGTTCCACCGTGTTCAATATATGTCCCATGTGACTATTCAAAACGTGTAAAATACATTGAAAATATTTATAATAGGTTCGCACCCATTTTTTCATTAATACAATAATAGTTCCTGACACGTTGTTTCATTATCAAATACACCACGTGACATGAGACTTTTATTGATATTGACAATGTCATTGCCCCGATGTACGGCACACGAACTTGTGACCTGCTGTTTTATTATATTAATTGAAGTTCTGCTAAGCCATATATTCTGTTGAATCGGACTGGCTTCAAAGAACCCCATATGCCGACATTGTCTCATGTACCGACGATTGATACAAGAACCTGGTGCTTTACCACGCACGACTACTCAACCGTTCAGTTATCAAATCCACAATAGTTTTATTTACATGTTCCTGTCACGAACAGTTCATAAGTTCATATATTTTGTTGTTATTATGACAACTACTAAGGACCATTAAAGAGAACTGGAGAACATCGGCGCGCATACCTTTTAGTGCTTCGGGATGCCAGTCCGATTCTAATTGTGATTAATGCAAATTTCGAATTACATATTTATTCAGATTTAATATATAGAATTATGTCTATAATATGTATAAACACTGAATCAAACACGTATTCGTCCCTCGTTACTCACAGTGTCAAACACAAGTCACTATCCAACTAGCTTATCATATGGTTTCAATGCACTCCACACTTCTACTACAACAATTTCTCTGGTACCTCTGGTACTTTTGATTTCAGAGTTTCTAATTCTCTTACAATTTCATAGAGGAATGGTTGCCACATTAATAAATTGTGATCCTAGTGCTCTACCATGATGAAATACAACTTTCTCAGTGAAAAAAATATGATTTCTCATGAAAACTGAATTGATCACTTGTAGCTTTTTGGTGCGAGTAATATTCTGTTCAACTGCGTCTAGGGTTTTGTAGAACATCAAATAGAACATGTACGTGATATGACATGATTGTATTACGACTAGTTGCGAATTAATACGACCAATATCGAGAATTTGATATCGTAGTCGGATGATGTGTCACGTGACAGAGGGAGAGTGTTGATGAATCATACTGTTCACATTCTTATGTGAACTAACTCGGAATGTTGCTTTCAGCTAACCCATGCTCCCCTCAGAGGTGTGATGAAGGACTTTTATTCGGTAAAGTGGCACGGTGACGGTACGTCTTGAAACTGGTCATGTAACCTTACATGACCTCAAAACACTAAAACCGACCAATATCATGTAGTATGATCGAGGAAAATATAAAAAATTGATCATTCTTAGAAAATACTTTTTTGTATGTTTTCACATAATTAAATAGAATGTAATTAGGCTTTACACAAATTTACACTGGATTACATTGTGACATGTGCCAAGAAAGTAGCGACCGGTTAAAACAAATAACCCCGTATAAACTCCCCTGCACCGTATAGATTATGAAAAAAATAGCCAATAACGAAGTTCAATTACAGGGTAATCCTACCACCTCCGGCAAATTAACGGTTAATATAAGTATCCCGGGATAAAGAGATAGAAATCGATTTGTACTGTTCTCCAATTTGTACGCCTCAACGTGTTTTGTTTCCAACACGAGTTTATTAACTAAAAGTTGTAGGACTATTCACGTTCTACACACCTCACCGATTAGATCAGTGTCCTACACGTTATTAACTTGACTGAATTCAATGTTAATACAAGTATATTGTTCATTTCATGAGGGTGATTGACACAACTCTTTAATAAGTGGAAGCGAACTCCTCAAGCGTAGCTTAACGAAACTGGGTATTGTTAATACTATTCTTTGAAGAACGGACTTTCTTCCACACCACTTCACCACCATTATCACAATAGAATAAAGTTCGGGTTCAACTGAACATGAGTTGCAACTCAATACATCGACATGGGAGCTTTTCGATTTCAACGAGCAACGTATAAACAGTGGGATTACATCGTATGTAACGCATATCCCTCGTGTATGTAACAGGCGGACATCACATGGTTGCCTAGCAATTTTGTTATGCACAGATGCGTACGTATGCCTCCACCATCCATGTGACAAAACACTGGGCCGCAATTTCCATCTCATTGAGGGACTACGATTGTCTTTATAGTAGTTTGTTTTTTGTTATGTGATATGTCCGACATTGTGTGGAATTATTTGGCACGAATTGGTATGAGGACGCCTAAGCTGTGCTCTGGGGAAGGAGGTTTAGGGTAGTAGTGGAGTGCTATAATGCGAAGTAGCAAAATAGAGGTCGCGATGAGCAATCTTCTCTGAACAAAATTAGAACGCTACAACCCATAATCAATTATGATTTCCATAATATTCGAACAGACTATGAAAGTATTCTATCGTGATATATATAAAGTGTACTCGTTACACCAAAAACACGTAATTTCAGTTCGTCCACATCACCATGCTGAATAATGTGCGAACACGGATTGATTTTAGAATCAAGAGTAAGCTGAACTTTGAAAAGATCAAGTTTGTAGTGCATAGTTCATGCTTTGTGCTGTACTTAGTCGGTTTCAGTGGACACTGGGATTATGGTATGCTAAGCTCTACGCCTTTTTGGCAATCAGTAAAAGCGAAAGAAAAATACTTTGAAGAAACTAATGGAAATAAAATAAATCCCTAAAAAAACGTTTGTTTAAATAAGGTCACTATAGCAATGAAAAACATTGGTGCCAATCAGTGCCACGTAACACCGTTGATCCTTACAAAACGCACCTGAACGAATGCATTCACCGTGATTGTAGCGGCAGAAACGGAACCCAAATATACAATAATGTGCGGTTGTAATGAACATTCTTAGTGCTAAGCAACATGGAAAATACAGCGATCCATGATAAATACATATACAAACATAGGCCGCCCTCTAAAACACGAAGCGCTAATGTAACTGATATTTTTAATGCTATTGTAAAGTTCTCGTTGTATTTTGTGAACACCCACGGTCTTCATCGATCGGGTATCGAGTCACCGTTATGTGGTCCTCGTTGCAGGCGCAACACCACATGTAAATATGGTTAATTGACCCATTTGAAGCGCCACAGTCGCCGTACAGCGCAGCCGAATCACAAGTAACAGACCATGTATTTTTTGGTATATTTTCAAGCTTTTTATATTGTCGCGTGAAACCATGTTGAACAAAACGCGGTGCAACGACTATAAAGTTTTTAAAACTAAGAATGTTTACTGAATCACATCACATCGGTCAGGGCTTGAAGATTACAGTTTAGATTTTGAATTTAAGAACCTCAGATGTGTGCGAGTACTGATTTGGATAGTTTGGTTTTAGGTGTATAACAAATGTAATGCCGAATACACTTTTGGAAAAACATATTTATACTGCCTCGATCATTTTATTTTTATTTTTAAGAAACGAATATGCAAATACTAGTGAGCTAAGAAACCACATACTTGTCAGTATCGTCAGTTTATACTTAAAACATCGAAAATGTCTATAGTGTCATACTGGCATAGTTTGTCCAATGTGACCACATCCATGACATTTAAAAGATTAACTCGTCTGTCATATGGGCCATAGAAGAGTCAACAGTACGGGGTCTTTATGTCAGTTACTCAGATAGGAATATCGATTGTCCCCTCTCATAATTGAGCACAGATAATACCAGTACGCCACAGTAAGGTGTAAGACTGTCTGAATGAATTGAATGAAATGCCAGACGTCACGTACTATCTAAACTACCAAAGATTATATAACATAATACCCGAGACGATGATCGACTTTAATGTGTACACAGCATGACTATTTTTTATTGGGTGTTTCTCGTATACGAGCGGCGGAAGTCGTAACTACCGGGTCGTTATCCCCTCACTCTGGTTCTATACGTTTGTCAGAAAACAGACGATTAATGTCAATTCAACAGAAACACATCGTATTGCCAATCCATAATGATAATGCTTAATTTGTCTTGTCTATCACATGAATTCAATTGCGATTGTGGCCAACGTTTGAATGCATCCAACGAGCGTCCAGGGATATTGTATGTCACATTGGAGCACGTAGATGGTGCTCCAATTATTGTCGTCTGTATTGACAGACAAGAATTCCCAAAACTGTAAGTTAATCGATTAAAACGACGATATAACCGTATGCGACGTGTATCCCAATATAGTCCATTTGTTATAGAATGAGCTAGGTAAAGTATTATTCCGGAAGGATCATATTTAACTTTTATTCTGTCAGGAAAAGAAAAAGTGTTTCATGAAGTTATAAAAAAAAGATGCGACGTCATGCACTTTGGCACATGGAGTGACCCACAACGCTTACATCGCATCTGAGTTTAAGAACAACATATGGTTAATAAAGTATAGTAATAACAACTTATATTTTGTTTTATCGTATGAGTGTTATTTATCTCACCTTGCTTCCATCCCATCTTCCTGAGTCGATCGCAGCAATTTCCATCTTATAGCCGGAATTGGTGACATCGTATCCACAAGCTCCTCCGCCAGCAGCAGCCTCGTCGGCCCAGCTATAAAACGTGGCGTCACCGTGTACAATTTCTTCTGAAGTGTTACAGGCAGCTTGCGCGAAAGCAAAGACCAATACAAATACCAGAAAACTCAGAAAAACAGCCATGTCTATATATATATGTTTGATTGTCGGTACCTGAAAGTAGATGAAAAGTTGTGATGAGTTACGTTGAATACAACTTTGCACGTCTAGCCTCAGCAGAGTTGTGTTAAACGACGTCACCGATTTGCTACTTAAACCAAACCCAAACTTCCGACGCATGCTCGTCGTTCCGTGAAGTGAATACTTTCATTTGTACACACTACAGTAAACAACAATAACACAGTACTTTGTTTGAAATTTGTCGGCTCTTCTTTGTTATCAACGTAAAATCTACAATATGGAACGTCTGCAGCTTGTACTGCTATTCTCGGGGCGGAGCTATGATGCTAAGACCGATCTACCATGTATTTCTATGAGGGCTGCGCGAGCTGCTGTTGAACGCCGGTCGAAGAGCCGGTGAAAACAGCTAAGATCGTCAACTTTGAAGTAATCCTAAGCAACCAATTTTATATATGCTACACATGTAAGGGTAATCTTTCACATTATTCGTGGGAGTCACAACAAATATCTCAAAATACTATTTTTTGAGAGTTTTCAACCTTTGTTTTCACCGTGATGGTTGCCAGGCGGTGAAAATGCCCGGGAATTGTTACGCAGTATCGTTATCCTCCTTCACGTATGTGAGCATGGACATATGTGCCATTACCGAGCACCGACGTGATGGGTTCTATCCCCCTTCTCCTCGGTTGCCATGACAGCTTACTTTTTCGTCCCATAGTAGAATCAATCACGTACTCTTATTTTGATTCTTTTTGTTGCACCTGTGTTCACTGTCATGACGACAAGGCTAGGTTATTATATTAATCCACGCGTCTTTCACGTGACAACCACGCGCCTTACTCGACGTATTTTACTGTTCTCAGCTATCGATCAATAATTTAGCCACATTGTCGTATTTGGCGCTGTTCATCGAAATCACGTTTGCCCGCTGCGCACTGTCTCCAATTTGCATCCGATTAATAGAGATATCGCAAAGGCGGCCATACGAAATTTTGCATGGAGCGAGATCTGAAATCTAGACCCGCTATTTTTTTGAATTTTGAGGGGCAAATTTTGCTGACACAAAGGGTTTCTGCTTGATTGGGGGGCGACGTCATTTTCATTTATTCACTGGCATCCCCTCGGAGAACATAAATGCTACGTGAAAATAAAGTATTTTACAGCAGCTGTGAAAGAATGGTAGATTTGTGAAACAAAATTCCTACAGAGTAAGTTTATTTTGAGAAAATATTCATGGAAAATTACAGGAAAACAAATATATATCCCTTACACTTTAACGGACGGAATTCAAGCAAATAATAGTGGTTTGAAAAGAGATGGCCATGGTCGCCACGCAACGCGTATTTGACACGCGTTGAATATGTCTGTGTACGTCGTTATTAGTCTCATGACGAACATGACGCTTTGCGAAGACCGCCGCCCTTTAAGTGTACAGCTACAGGGCTATACATAGACTGTCAACAGTCCTCGGGCCTTATGTAATTGTGTTTCCTAGACATTCGAACGCCGAGGGCGTTTGATGGGAAATGCGAACCATTGCACGCAAGGGACTTTAGTCCCGAGAGACTGTCCCCATCTACAGGTTTCTAGTTGATATGAATAATTCATAGTGATGCTGACGTCACGAAATAAAATATATTAACAATTTATTCTAAATGACCCCCCGAATGCGTTGGTTGAACACAATGCGTGGTTTAACCACAGGGAGTTGGTCAAACTTATATATTTTAATAAATTATTAAATATTAAAATGTTATATAACTTTTCTTTTACCCCCCTTCCCAGTATCGATTTCAAGTAATCACTGATCTTTGTTTATACCACTCTTTCCTTCATCACAACTTTGTTACGCGCTAATGTTATATGCAAATTTTAACGCGCGATGTAGACACGCCCTATTATAGAAAATATCCCAAGGGTTGAAACGCGCCAGGACTGTAGCATAAAATCACGCATTCGAACCTTTCAAAGTTCGTTTTCTTTACATATATGGCATCTGTAATGACATGGACGGCATTAGAAAGTGACACAATTGCATTTGCACTTGAATATTTGTCAAATTAAAACTCATTGCGATCGAGCGACATGGCAGGAGCACAGCCGTAAAGCCGGAAACCGGATGTTGCAAACTTTGACCTCTATCGCAAAAAATGACTCGTATTGTTGTGTCACATGATCAGTAGTAAATAATTTTCCCATGAATTGTGCTGCTGCTATTTTGATTATTTTCATTAGAAACATCTCGAAGAGCATCGCGAACGACATTTGAAGTAGAAACCATTTTACAGAAGAGTCACCGTGACTGATTCATTGAAGTTGCGTCGCGTCATAGATTACACTTTTAAATTTCGCGCGCAGCATTTCTTGTTTATTAATGCATCTCATGAATAAATTAAATGCCCACCGGCTTTACGGTTGTGCTCATGCCACAGTCCTGGCGCGTTTCAACCCTTGGGATATTTTTATACTATAATAAGGTGTGTCTACATCGCGCGTTAAAATTTGCATATAACATTAGCGCGTAACAAAGTTGGGATAAAGGAAAGAGTGGTATAAACAAGGGGGTAAAAGACCAGGAGGGGGGATGGTAAAAGAAAAGTTATATAACATTTTATTATTTAATAATTTATTACAATACATAAGTTTGTTCAACTCCCTGTGGTTTAACACAATGCAGTGGCGGATCTAGGGAGGTTCTTGGGGAATGGACCCCCCCCGTTGAAAAAATTATTGAATTTGTTTTTGTAAAATATGTAAAAAATCATTAACTTAGTCTGGCGATTTTAAAGTTTGGACCCCTCTCATAAATAATCCTGTATCCGCCCCTGCAATGAATACAGTCACTCCAACCAAAATAGCAAAGAAAACTATTAAATCGCCTAGAACCAAGGAAACAAAGTGCATTGTTTGTGGCAGTCAAATAGAAAATATAGAAAACCGGAGAAGACTGTTTCGCGGGATCAACAGAACTACGACATGCGAATTTGTTGTGGCAGAAACGATCGATCTACGTCTTGTCAGTTCGTATGTGTGCAGAAAATGTGAACTGAGAGCGTTGACTCTGCGTAAAAACATGAATCATGATGAGTTCAGAAAAAAATGTCAACAAACTAAGCGAGAGTTATTGGAAAGGTCGTAGGCATGTCTCGCTGGTATTCATTACAAGAAATATCATGGTAGTCTAAACGTTCCAGCACTTTTATAATGCATTCGTCAAGATTAGTTTGTGTTGTGATATCAAAAACTGCTGTGGAAATTGTCGCGATCGCGTACAGTGCAGTCAAAACAAACTTCGCGTAAGTCATGGGCGATCCAAGTAGCCAGCGACCCCTGACCCTTTTCACGATTGGCCACGATAAAATGATAGACATCTGCGCGACTATTCATTTGCATATGGAAGTACCCGGATCTGGTAAGAAATCTTACCAGTGAGTACAGTCAGTCGTGCCTAACGGCACTCCATACTTCCTGTCCCGGCGTTCGCAATTTATTCACGCATATTACGTTTATACACAATATTTATTAATAATAACAGATTAATATTAGGTACGACCGGCTGTCGACAATCTAGGCCATATACACAGTGTGATCGTTTAAATGAAGTTTGTTTATGGTAGTAGCACTGCTAATATTGACTGAACAAGATCATTTGAAATGGTGTAGTACGTGTGGCTGCAAACGGTATACTTCACATCTTTTGAAGATTTAAGCCCGACAGCGTCGATATTCTCGGGGTGGACATCCGGGCATTTTCACCGACTGGCAACTATCGCGGAGAAAACAGGCTCAAAAAAATCTCAGAAAATGGTGCTTTGGGATAGTTGTTCAGACAGACAGCGTAAAAAGATTACCCCTGTATGTGCAACATATTTAAATCTGGTTATTCAGGATTACTAGAATTTAGCTATTTTCACCGGCTTTTCGACCGGCGGTCCACAGCAGCTCGCGCAGAGCCCATAGAAATACATGGAACAGTCGTGCGCGTCTTAGCAACGTGGAACGTCTTGTAACGTAGCTCCGCCCCGGGGATAGAAAAATACTTAGCTGTTGTGATAGTAGTATATCGTCACGCCCGCTAGTAACAGGTCAGATGAGTGAAAATGCATGACGACGTTAGAGGGCGCAGTTAGAAAAAACATAACCATACTGTAAAATGACTAATTTTCACTGGGTTTAAATTTCACTGATTTACCATTTCAGGCATATTCAGTGGGTTTTAAATTCACGGTTTTATCATTTAGATAATGTGTTCTATGCTAAATTTTACATATTCACTGGGTTTTAATTTAGCGCATTTTTCAGTCAGCGAAATAAGCAAAATTAACACCCAGTGAATAATAAATCCTTTTACAGTACTTTTCACCTTATTGCCATGTACTGCTGCCACTGCATTTTTGGGGAACAATCTTTAAAATCGTTCACTTTTAATCAGTTTTATTCATTTATTATCCTGTAACGTAAAAATCTATTCATAAAAGAAAATTACGTTTAACAATGAGCCAATGTAAAGATTTTCGGAGAGAAAAGTTACGAGTCACCATTTTTTCAATTTTAGAAACTTTTCATCCGATATGACGTTGGGTTCTCATCAACATACAGTGAAATGTGTCGACAAAGTATGTCTTAATGTTAATTTCACAACTGTTTATGGTCATTTATTGACAACTGTATATTTCCGCGGTTGACTCAAAGAACGAGTAATCAAACAGTATTCTCGGCAGTTTGCTGAAGTTGAAAATTGAACAGCGCAAACTACCGCATCCAGTTTGGAACGTTATTACTTTTACCCACTTTTATTCACTTTTCAGACCAATTTAAAACTTTCCAAAATTGTTGCTAATTGTTAAATGTCATACGGTTATGATAAATTAATTGCATTGCTAGTTTAGCAGTATCACCTTTTTCCCATAAACTATGAAGAATGCCACGAACTTTGACCTGGGTTGGGCGTGTCACAGTACGCATGGCAGGCAACATTAACCTGTATTATGTATTGTTGTGTTTATTAAGCGAGTAATAAATATGAAAGTATCAACTACGATGATGATAAAATACATAGCCATAGAGTGAACACGAGCCTGGCAAGGTCACATGAGTTGCGCCCTCCGTGATGCTTCAAAGTGGAGTCTGATGCCGTTCGGCCGGCGAGGGCGCTACTCAAGACTACATGCCAGACTCGGTAAACACTAAATGCGACTGTAATATAAACTAATACACTTCAACTGGCCATACGTAGCAAAGTTAATTTCGTATTTACAATGACTCGCATATTCTTTTATTTGTGCATGTGTACTAAAATCATCGTCCGCCTGCACGGTGTTGTTCCGTTCGGACATTCCTCCGTGCGGTAATTCTATTCATAACCGTATATGTCACGTGGTTGCGCGATAGAAAGTTTACCGACCAATAGAAAGCTTTGTTACAATGACTGCCAAAAAGCGCTTGAAGCTTTGCATTTCTGATGTCTTCGGCTTCATTACTGCCGACATATGTTGCAGTGGCATCATGAGCTTTGAGGTATAACACCTACTCTTCAGACAACACTATTATCACGCTCGACGGTCGCAAGGCCGGTAAAGCATAATAACATAAGGATTTACTACTAGTATTTCCAGTGCGACTAAAAAGGAACACATCAGACTCGGCACTAAGTATAGCTTGAATAGCTTTGGTCTGAATATCAGTGAGTTGCATGATGTATGGATATCGTCGCTGTATTGCCTCGACATCCAAGTCAACACAGCTTCCACTGTGCACAGCGACATTTACTCTCGGATCGAGCATTTTCACCGCCTGGCAACCATCATGGTGAAAACAAAGGCCAATAAATTCTCAGAAAACGGTATTTTGGGATGGTTAACACCCCCCCCCCCCTGAACAGTGTAACAAGATTACCCCTACATATGCAACATACTAGTATTTAAATTTGGTTGTTTAGGATTACTTCAAAGTTAAGTTTGTGCTGTTTTCTCGATTTTAGCTATTTTCACCGGCTTTTCGACTGGTGTTTCGCAGCAGCTCGCCAGAGCCCATAGAAATACATGGGAGAGTGGTGCGCGTCTTAAATAACGTGGAACATCTTGTGGCTAGCTCCGCCTCGAAGATTTTGATATAAATAGCTTGGCCAAGCGCGCTGAAGAAAGAAACATTGTGATTAGCTGTTGGTAAACTGATTCTAAACTGTGAGGGCATTGTCACATACACATAGTCCTAATGAAATACTTCAAGGTGATAGTGGAGTGCTTCGCAGGAACATTCACCTTGAAAATTCAAGATGACTAAAATAGGCATTGTATATATTTTTTTTCAGAATCCGTAGCTCTGTAATTATTCTTTCACAGTTTCAGATCACTGTCGTATCATATAAAATGGAACTTGTCAACTCAAGTTTTGTGAGTTAATTAAGGTAGCGACTCACGTTCGTGGCTAATATTGTTTTTTATTTATTTAGACTACTACTACTAGTCTGAGATTCTACTTAGCGGTTCGCAAGTTACAGCAGACTACGATAAGCAATATTTTGGAGACGCTGCGTTTGGTTCGGCGCATGCGCAAACCACTCTATATGAAAGGGATCACGAGATTTTGAGTGTTACCTTCAGTCGCATTTCCGTATTTGAAAGTGAAACATTGCTAGTTACAATGCCTGGAAAATTTCAAAAACGCAAACGTGGTCGATCAAACAGGAAGATACCCATGTCAAAATAGGCAGCCCTAAAACTGTCAGACAAGGGCCCACATTATGACCAGTTCGCATTTGATGAAGATGCGGTGGAAGGTGTGAAGAAGTAAGGCGACTTGAAATTTAAAATAGCGGAAGGTCTTCGAATGTTTCGATAATTATCTTGAAAATTTATGATAACATTGGACGTAATGGCGGCTGACATATCTCCACTACAGTCCTGAAATTACTCAATCACGTGACAGACAGAAGACTACGATGTTTTTCTGCGAATTACTAAAACTTTAACAACTGCATAATGATTTATTTTTTTGCCAGACGACAGGGTTCAAAGGAAGTTGATAATATGTTACCGTCGCGTCGGGCAGAAGTCGAAGTTCGAACACGTTCACATTTAATAGCAAACATGTTATGAAAAAGGATGGATTATTACACATATAGTATACATGAAAGAATGAAATGTTTATATTTATATGTTTCCAAATCTACTTTGTTTAATAAACATGACCACTTCTTTTTTCAATTAAAATGATCATTTGACTTGATATCTAAAACTGGTTCAATTAACTACGAGCTGTGGATCATGTCATGTTTTTCTACAGTACGATTTGTATGATCTGTAAGTGTTTATTTCCTAAATACTGGAGTAGCATTGAGACATGTTAAAACAAAAAGTAGCACATGGTCATGGTGGTTAGAAAGGATTGGATAGAAATGTCCCCAGTAGTTTTCTGCATTCAAATTTCTCGAGTCGGGGTTTAATTCATGTAAATCGACACATCTGTAATGATCACATGACTACACTGATTACACCTGTGTTTGATTTGTTTTGACTTAAGATATGAAAAAGTGTTCGTCGGCATAGCAACGTAGCAATGAATCACATCGAGAAGGTCTACAACTTTTTAAAAATATTTAGTCTTTGGAAATCCAATAGGAAAAACTTGTGCCTCATTCCTGACTAGCCAATTCTTCATTAACACTAAAATATCTAAAGCCGAAACCTGCAATTAAAAAAATACATACATTGATATAAACAATTTCCGTGACAGTGGCGGAATCTATATACTTGTTGTTGTTTTTTTTATATACTTTTTATATAGTTGCATTATACTGGTTATTCACCTCGCCGGTTTGTTGGGTTATATGATTTTAAATAAAGTTCCCAAACACACATAAAAAGGCATAAAAGTAAGACAAACGATACTTTATGGCCCCACTTAATCAGAAAAGTTTCCCTTTCAACAAAATGCCATTACTAATCGCATTCACATATTTAACACGCTGGACATTCCACGGCAGACGCTGGCACAGCTTCTCACGCCGCTGTACTTAAGACTACTGTTTTGCATTTGGCAAAGTTTCGTGGCTATTTATCAAATTTGCTGAATTATTACTTCTTTATAATTTTTTATATAAAAATATATAAATGATTGCTAAATTATGAATAATACAATGTACTTCAAAAAAAGTAACGCGCAATCCCTCGAATTAAGGTGTAAAATGTCGCCTGTGACAGACTGGTTTCATGACACTCAAGCACGCCAACAACGGTGGTAATCAGTCGAGGATTGGAGAATGACAGAACACTCTTACATGTCAAGCTTAGAACGACAGCGACATAGTAATCATGCGACGAGACTGTCTTGTCACCCATTATTGCGAAATTTTTAGTTTTAAGCCAAGGCTGATTTCTTTATTTAGTGATATGCTAACATTTTTCTCTCAGATTTTCATCCTTGGAATACAGTTAAAAATAATCTTTACTCTATGTTTTTTGTATACCTAAAACCCTGCAAATAGAAGTGTGGAATGTTCCTGCTCAATGATTTCTAGAGATTGGTGTTCAATCACACCGACCAGCCATATGAATAGGCACATCCATTTCATTTGCACTATGTGTGTATAGCAGTCTTCCTAATGTGAGGACAAGAAAAGCCAATTTTCTAAAATGATAAAGGCAGTTGTGTAAAATATACGAAGCTCCACACGTCTCTGACTTCAAGCAATGGTTTATTTTATAACGTTTCGGGGAGATGTAAAACCTCCTTTATCAAACAACAAACTGCTGCTGGTGTGTACAAAGAATGCCAGAGGCGTTTTGAGCTTCGTATATTATACACAACTTCGTTTATCTCTCATATTTGACGAGCCCATAGTATCAGTGAATTTCACGGATCTGTCAACCCGACTTTTGATGGCACAGTTCAAGTTCAACTATTCTATCCTGTTTACTTTTTTCTAAAATGGTTTAGACAACTCTCATCGAACGGACAGTGTCATTTTAGTACTACACAGTCTTATGCAAAGTCAGTGTTATTTCCGCCATGTTTGAAATGATGCACATTTCCATAATGTGGCAACAATATTTAGTTATCATAGTGACTGTAAAATTTTATTTTAATACGTATAATACGAAAATGAATAAGTCATACCAAGTATGCGATTGTTAAATAATATTCTTGTCAATGAATATGATCATACATAGAATTGAATACCATAGCAACCACCATACCCACACATTTATGTCTGATTTGAAACTAGCAAATTCACACCGTCCACCCGATTCACCCGGTTTCGCTAACGCAGATATTTTTTGTCTTACGAGCCCGTGCGTGATCATGTTAGGAACATACATTGCATGTAGTTGTTGGGATACCACAAGTATATACACTTGTGCAGAAAGGGGATAATATGATTACTTGGGATAATGTGAATAAAATATTAGAATGAGTTGTCCACCACACTTAATATCGTAACCACAATTATCTAATAGTATATTTAAATCTCGCAATTTAATCTATATTTTCTACTAAAAATAAAATAAAATAAACCGAGTAGACCGGTGGCGTGGTCAGTATACTAGTAATACAATTTAAAAACGGTACTATTTACATCAGGTAACAGTAGTATATGTATATGTAATAAAATAACAAAAGGAGACAGTTAGTGCTGGCAAACCAGTTCTTTACTTGTGTAACGCAATCAAAAAAACATCCCTTATATCCATATTCCACAACAGATACTGAATATGCATGGCGGCAAAAATATTGCACGGAACTACACTATTTAGTAGTTACATTACAGAGACATTAAAAATATTACCAGTAGGAAAGTTCTACATTTGATGGCGTAGTGGTCTACTGTTTATTTCACCATTTAATGTCGATTTTATAATTTTACAAAAAGCTCGAGACCAATCGAATCTCTCTGTCACCCTAATAACATAGTTATGTTTATTTATGTATGTATGTATGTATGTATGTATGTATGTATGTAATTAGCATACACACGTCGTTGTTCTGAGCTCCCGAAAAATCTACGATTTTCACCTTTCAGAAAGCTAAGTAGTTATTTTTGTTGGTTCTATTGGTTTTGTGAATACTTTGTGCACTCAGTCGCTACCTTTATTTTCTTATTCAGCATAAATCTGCTGTATTTTTTGGTTGTTTTCCTTTTTGTGTTCTGGGGACTTGCCGGTGAGCCTGCCAAGATGGCCGCTTCCACGGCAAGCCCACGTGTCAGTGAATTCGCGGGGTTGACCCGCAAACATGGTGTGAAGTGCGAGTCTGTTGATGGAGTCTCAATTGAAACTTATGTGAAGGCGATTTCGGGCATTGTTGAGCCTAAAAATGTTCTGGCTGCTTCTAGAGCAAACCGCAGCGTTTTAGTTTTTCTTAATTCAGTTTCATGCGTTGACCAGGTGTGTGCTACAGGTATTAGTACAATCGGTGACGCATTTATTTATGTTGAGCCATTGGTGAAACCGGCGACCAAGGTCATTCTCTCTGGGGTTCCGCCCTTTATAAAAAACGATGTGCTCGAGCGTGAACTTTCTCTCTATGGTAAAGTGGTTTCACGCATACGCCTGATTCCCCTTGGCTGCAAAAGTCCAGAATTGAGACATGTCAAGTCTTTCCGTCGTCAGGTGTACATGTTGTGCGATGAAAAATCAATCAACGGCGTTATAACCATCATCCACGAACAGCGTAACTATCGTGTATACCTGTCGACGGATGAGGTGACATGTCATAAATGTAAACAGAAAGGCCATATTCAAAGAAATTGTCCCGGAAATATCCCTGTACAGGATACTGTTAATGGCGACAATGACAACATTACTGATATGGAAATATCTCCATCTACATCCGCTTCTACAACTGGTAATATTGAAAATGATAAAACTGACACAACTTCTAAACATGATAATAATACAAATGATATAAATGACATAATTGCAAATGATACTGATGAACACACTGATACAATTATAACTGCCGATAATACACACGATGATACTGATGATATAAATACAAATAATGCTCCATTTGAAAAAAACGATATCGACGCTATAAACACTACAAACTTTGGAAACACTAATAACACTGATGAATTGATCACAACTGCGGTTACTGGTGTTAAAGAACATGCAGCTGTTGTCACGCGTGGCATATCTGAATGTCAATTAGATGGCACGCGTACTGATCATTGTGATGATAATGAACCAGGTTCTGTTGTTTCCAGTGATGAACTTTCAAGATCATCTGCTATAGAAATTGGCGAGGAAAGGGTACGAACCCCTTACTCAGTACCCCCTCCCACGGGAGACACACCATCTTCTTCACACCATTTACATCCACCTGATCCAGGTGAATTACACAGTTCTAAAAGTGTGGATGTGTTTGATTCGAAGTCAATTGTGGCGTCCTATGACGGAGACGATAATGAGTCTGTAATGTCAGATATGTCGGACATGAGTGTCGCTTCTTTGGAAGACGTCGGGATGTCTGAAAATGAAAATAAAAAAATGTTATCTAAAGAATCATTGTTGGTTTTTCTAGAAGAGTCTTTTAACTCGAGGAAATTAATCGAGCAGGCGGTTTCTTTCTGTTCCGACCTCCGACTTTTAGTGAGGTCCTTAAACAGTCTTCGTAAGAGTGCCGATTTCCCGAGCAAAGAAAAGATACGCGTACAGCGAATGACAATGCGTATTTCGAAACATGTTAAACGTTCATTAAAATCCAGTGCTGAAGGAGATGGGAATTTAAGATCAAGCATCTTGAGTAAAAAACGAGGCATTTCCTCGCAATCTGTCATTGTTTCAACTGATTGAATTGTATGTTAATTATGAATCAACACTCCATAGATATGCGTTACTGGTTTGGTTGCTTTTTATGTCTTCTAATTATGGCAAACGTAGCTGGAATTACTTGGAATGTACATGGTTGCAGAGATTCTTTAAAACGATACCAGCTGTTTGAATACATTAAAAGTAATTATTCTAAGGATTTTTGTTTTCTTCAGGAAACACACTCTGTTCCGTCTGATGAGCCGAACTGGCGTGTGGTCTGGAGGGCGCCTATATTTTTTTCTCACGAATCAACGAATTCGGCAGGCGTTGCTATACTTTTTAAATCTAATGCAAATATTAAAATTCTGAATGTCAATGATGTAGTCCCGGGTCGGCTTTTGCATATTCATGTCGAAATCGATGGGTTCCCGCTGCACTTGATAAACGTATATGCCCCAACCAATGGGCCGGAACGGTTGGAGTTTTTTAAGGTGTTGAAACATCATTTAAATAATATAAACAATGACCCAGTCGTCGCTGGCGGCGATTTTAATTGTACAATGGATGCGAGTATTGACCGGGTGGACAGCCCAGAGCCACACCTTTCTTCTTCTAGGTTTCTATCACAAATTTTGTTGCGCTTCAAACTTGTTGATGCGTGGCGCCATCACAATCCTACTGTCAGGCAGTATACCTGGAGTAGAAATGAAAGCAAATCACGAATTGATACGTTTTATATATCTAAATCCATCGTATCCAGAATTAAATTATCGTCTATACTGCCTCGTTATGATTTTTCTGATCATTTTCCTGTCGATATCCGTCTGTCTTTTAACTCCATTAATGCACGTAATCCTGTTTGGTGCTTTAATTTAAGCCTCCTGCAGGATGAAGATTTTTGTGAAATATTCACAGATTATTGGTTGAAGTGGCGCAGTGAGAAATCACGCTTCAGTAAAATTCAAATGTGGTGGGACATTGGCAAGCTGAATATTAAAGTACTCACAAAGCAGTACAGTGCCAAGTTGTCCTGTACATACAGGAATAATCAAGCTGGATTACGCAAGGACATTAAAAATATTGAAGACCGCTTAAAGGACGATCCTTCACTAAAAGGGATACTCGAAGAGAAACGAACTTTATTGGAAAATCTAACAAAAACGGAATGTAAGGGTGCTGCCATAAGATCTCGGCATAAAATTTTAAATGAAAACGATGCCCCTACATCCTTTTTCTTTGACTGTGAGAAACAAAGGGGGTCGCGTAAAGTAATGTCACACTTACAGCATCCCGATGGATCGCTGACTGGGTCACAAGCTGAAATGAGGTCAATGGCTAAAGAGTTTTACAGCGATTTGTTTTCTCCCGGTCCGATTTCCATTGAAGCTCAAAATAAATTGCTTTCCGGGTTGCCTCAACTGGACGACGCTATCAGGGAAGATTGTGATGCGCCAATAACGCATGAAAATCTTACCAACGCAGTCAAGTTAATTTCCACCAATAGATCCCCAGGCATAGATGGTATTCCCGGCGAATTTTATAAACATTTTTGGTCGATTTTAGGCTCTGATCTTCACGACGTCATTACTGCCTCAATCGAAGAGGGCCAGATGCCTTTGTCGTGTAGACGGGCTGTTATCACTCTACTGCCAAAAAAAGGTAACAATGGACTACTGAAGAATTGGAGACCTGTAAGCTTACTATGCGCGGATTACAAGATCTTGACCAAAGCGCTTTCTCTAAGATTAAAATCCGTCCTTGGCAGTATAGTTCATATCGATCAAAGCTACTCTATCCCAGGAAGACAAATTTATGACAACATACACTTGATACGTGATGTCATCACGTACGCAAACAGTAAAAACATAACACTAGGAATTGTCTCTCTCGACCAGGAGAAAGCTTTCGATAGAGTTCACCACGGATATTTATTAAAAACGCTACAGGCCTTTGGGTTCGGTAATCGGTTCTGTGACTATATTAAACTTGTCTATTCTAACACTGAAAGTCTGGTCCGCGTCAATAGCGCCCTCACCAGCCCTGTCCAGTTTAATAGGGGTATTCGTCAAGGATGTTCCCTATCAGGGCAACTGTACACGCTAGCTATCGAGCCCCTTTTGCACAAGATCCGAACCCAGAGTGGTATCCGTGGTGTTCAGGTTGATGACTCTCCTGATCGAGGGGTTAAACTTTCTGCTTATGCTGACGATGTCAGTTTCTTTGTCACCAAGAACTCTGATTTTATTAAACTCAGAGAATGGCTATCTTTTTACGAGAATGCCAGTAATTCTCGCATTAACTATACCAAGTCGCAAGGGCTATGGGTAGGTGCCTGGAAAAATAGACCTGATAAGCCACTAAATATAGGCTGGACCTCTGACGGCCTCAAAGTTCTCGGCGTTTTTGTTGGGAATAACACCGCTTTTACGGATCGTAATTGGTCTAATGTCATCGACGAGGTCGAGGCGAAAATAGGTCACTGGTCAAAATATGCACCTGCTCTGTCCTACAGAGGGCGTTCTCTGATTATTAACAATCTTGTTGTATCCAAACTCTTGCACAAACTAATTTGTCTCTCTCCTCCAGATCGAGTAATTAATGCGATTCAAAAAATGTTTGTTGACTTCTTTTGGTTGGGAAGACATTGGATTCCTGCCGAATTGGTGTATTTGCCTCCCAGTGACGGAGGACAGGGATTAGCACACTTGCCAACCCGTATAGCCTCATACCGCGTACAATATGTACAACGGTATTTTTATTTTAACTCAAGTCATCCGTGCTTCTTTTTCGCTGATTACTTTTTAAGACAATTTCAAAATCTGAATTATAATAAACAGTTGTTTATTATTGATATTCCGAAGTCTGATTTTAATGTTCCCAGTTTTTATTGTAGTTTGTTAAAAATTTGGTCTAGCACTACTTTTGTGCGTAAGGACGTACCATCTACTTACCACAGCGTTTGTCTGGAACCGTTATTTTATAATAAACTCATTTTACATCCTTTAAGACAGACATCTCTCAAACTTACTCATTTTATTGAATCCGGTGTGACTAGGATTGGCGATTTATTGACTGATGGAAAATGGCTGTCAGTTCAATCGTTACATCCACGCATTAGTATATACTCAGCACGCCTGCTAGGTATCGCTCTAGATATTGTTCACAATGCTATCCCTACGAGTATGAAAGATATTGTAAATAATGAAAACACCACAGATTCCACAAATATTACACATCCAAGATATTCGCTTGAATTATTGTATAAAGATGATGATAATGATATTTTGCTCAATTGTCCCTTGTACACACTAAAGAAAGGTAGCATTTACAACTTTCTGGTGTCGGTTAACAAACTCTCCAAGGACGCCACACAGGCAGGCACTGTGTGGTGTGACTTGCTATCGATTGATACTCAGAAACCGAATTTTATGGATTGTTACCTCCATCCACTCACCAAAAAAGATGGCGACCTCCAGTGGCGTCTTCTTCATGGCGCCTACCCCACTGGAGGTTTCTTATTCAAGTCTGGGCTGAGGGAATCGGACACTTGTGTTTTCTGCAAAGAAAAAGATGACTTAATGCACGTATTCATAGAGTGCACCAGGCTGGGTCCGTTGTTTGTAACTTTTAATAAAGTTATTCACAATCTGTTAGACATTGGGTCCATCCCACTGTCCCATTACTTACTTGGACCACCTAGGAAGAAACCATTAGTGCTTCACAAATTGCTGGTGTTCATCATCACATCGGTAAAAGCTTCAATACACATTACCCGGATAAAGAAAATGAAGAACTTACCTGGTACTGATGTCACCCATTGCTTCAAAGCACGACTGAAATCAAGATTACGGGATGAATACAACTACCACAAGCTGACTGGTACTATGGCAGCCTTCATCCAACGGTGGTGCATCAACGACGCAGTAGCATCGGTCATCGGCGAAGACCTCGTCCATCCAGATTATATTATGTAAATAATAAATTGAACTATTTTTATAATAAAATGAACACTTTGATTTTATTCTCAAGATTATTTTACTGTTTCTGTTTGTACATATTCGACTATAATTTGTACTGTATCCGATATTGTTTTATACCTACCTGTACAATTACTTTATATTTCGTTGCATTATCATGTGTAATTAATTTTCATCGTTTTATATTCAAACATATTATATTGTGTACTTTTCTGTACTGTATCACTTGTATTCGCCTTTGATTTATACTTACCGCTATATGTCCAATTCTTGTATTTAAACAGTGATTGTTAACTGATTTTTTTTATTACTCGAGAATAAAAGATTCAAATGTATGTATGTATGTATGTATGTATGTATGTATGTATGTATGTATGTATGTATGACAGCACAAAATATATACTAATTAACACATATTTTGAAAAATATGAAATTCCTATATAACATCCTATATACAACCTCATACATCTTTATTTACATCTCGCAATCTAATATTTCTAGCCAAAATTACCACTAAATTATATAGTAGAGTAGTTCTATATTGTCTAGAATAATTAGAACAGATTGTTATTCCCATCTATCTAAAAAAAGTTCAGCCTTCAATGTCTATATTTCATTGTGCTGTATTAAATGTTTAAACCACAGGCGGTGGTTTGCAGGTTCATTGGGTCTTGCATTCCGAAACTTAGTAATAGCTTTTTCAAGTTTCTCATTGACCATTTCCATGGTAACCAATTCGTCCTCATGGGCACCTAACCCTGCTAGAATCTGTTAATGAGATTTATGTTTGATATATATATCAATGGCTCATAAATGTATATATATAACACAATTATAAAATATGTATTTCCGCCTGGTTTGACAAGTGAGCAGTTTGACAGCTTTCCGATGCACCTATTTCGTATAAACTTAACTATAAAAATCGTATCACACAATTAAATAACTAACCTCTTGTGCCTTCTCACGGGTACCTCCTAGTTGTTGCACATAAGCATCAATCAATTCATTAGCATGAAATCCGGGATCAGGTCCAACTGTGGCCAAGTATGTAACTACATTGCTGAAGTGAAAGTGAGACGTAAATGAATAATTAGCAAAATACCAGTTACGGGTTCTGGTGCTCGTTTGAGGTTTCTTGGCGTGATAAATTATTATTTTATTAATTATTGTAAGACTATCTACGAACGAGACGGAACATAAACTGTGGGTGTGATGGCACATTATATGTCGAAAATATCATGTTAAAATGAAACCCGCACATTTCATACAAATTAACTAAATAAATCTAATGGGATAAAAAGTCATTCCGATCTACATAAGATTCGGGATATACAATTGTATGCAAGTTATGCGAAACCCGGGTTATTCACATACAACTTACGTAATCACTTCTGCATTTATGATACTATATTCAAGGTCTACTGTGTTTAATACGTCGGTGGGGTCAAATTTCAACAGCAGTTTCTTCAATGTATCTATAGATAACGCCTTGACTTCTTTAACCGTTACATACCCTCTACCTGTAGGGTCAAGTATGTCACAAAACTGGAACCGAACGTGTTTATATTATTAATCATATTAATCAATTAATCATATTCTTATAAGTATTCTTATAAGTACAATTAACATAATAGTTCATTATGTAAATATAAACTAACAAAATATTTACATGTAGTATAGTAACTACTAACGTTTTAATTGTAATGTAAAAGAATATTCGGATCCTCACTCTGTCCATAAACATGATTAATGATATTATTAATAATTATTTGTATTCTTTATTTTCGAAACTTATTCGTGAATCGAGACACAAATAGAAAAACTTAACAGGTCTTATTATTTTCTGGCAGACTCATTGCTGTATATCTCACATGTGTTTTGTATATTGTGTGGATTGCTGTCCCATTGACTCATGGAAATGTATAACAGGAAACAACGCCTAACATGTGCATTTCACGTGGACAATGTTGGCGTTTTTAAACTACTAACAAACGCTCGGTGCTACCACATTCCCTACTAAGCCAGCATAGTCTAAACATATATTTGTTTGGGTATTTATAGTCTGTTTTTAGTATTTTAGACCGTAACCAAAATAATAATATTTGTACCTGACGTCGAATATCATCTTCTTCATTTTTCTGCTTCACAGTGTCACTCTAAAAAACAAAGTAAACATACCACGGAAATAGGTTTACACATATTAAGTTGTGCGGTAATTTCACGTATTTTAAAATACGTACTGAACAAAACCATATTGTTGGGGTGAGGCACGCATGTATTCAATGTTCAAACCAGTGAATATAACGACAATCAGTAAGTCTCAATTTACGAAAATGCCATTTTAATATCATATTTTCCTGACTACTCGAGGTTTTAGCTTTCTAAGTATATTTCATATCTCTTAAGTATAAGAATATTGGAATAAATACTTTAAATTAGAATTTATTCCCACATTAGCGCAACTGATGTTGACCAGAACAATAAATCATATATACGACCTTTTGTAAAATGTAAATAGCCAGTATACCTACCAAAGTTGATCATCAGCACATATGACTCACTTAGCTGACACGTGACACTGTCTACATGTGACATTTTAAGTATTATACCTGGGTATTAAGGTGCTAGAAGTGACATTTTTTGAAGCATGGTTTTATAAAGTATATTATTATATTTTATTATGTCGTGTTATTTAAGACACTGCCTATTGTTAAGGTAATCATGGGAATTTGAATATTTTTATTCGCGGACATTTTGGGACACAACAAGCTAATTGTTACTAATTAAAATAAGCACAGTAAAACCAGCAAAATTAAAACAAAAACACAAAACATCAGGAAAAAGTTTGCATAATTTAAGGAATAGACGCAGATCAAATATATTTGACTAAAAATGCTATTGTAGTTTTCTGATATTTGTGTTGTATCACCCACAGAAGCCGCCAATTCTAACAATGTGAGAACAAGACTATCTCGATATATGTAAAAAGACACAGAGTATCATTGAACTGGCTTCTATACCCTAAGAAAACAGCAGAACAATCAAAATTATACTAACATTAAAGAAATGATTTGTGAATTTGTCCAAAAAGATGAGACCATTTCCGTCGCCTGATGTCAGTAAAACCGTTCTAAGAAGAAACATATACATTAATTAGATGTGCATGTATTGCGTAATTGCATAATTATTCTATGATTACAATACAGACCACTCACCTGAGTACGTGTATATCCATATGTTCCATTTGTAAATCTCCATCTGCACTGCCGTCAAACGTCCACAAAACATCAACGTCACTCACAGCTTTCATTTGGAGTTCTTTGTCACAGTGGGAACCTTCAAAGGGGCGACTCTTAGTAAAAAATGAGAACCATATAGAGTATGCTAGCGTCAGTTCGGCATCATTAATCACGAATTGATGAGAATAGCCTGCAATGTAATAACAATCATTAGTGTTATGTGTTATACATAACTACGGGGTTGACTGATTTTTTTTTCCAAATAAGGCATTCTTTTTAAATACCATCAACCATCATATGGATATTCGTAATTCTTTTCTATGACATTCATCTCAAATGCACCAAAAATGTATTCAGCTATGTAAAACATGTACAAAAACCTTTCACGCATTCTATACGATGATTTGTATGTATACACAAACGGGAGCATACCATGTGGCAAATAAAAGCAATCCCCTTCGTTCACTGCTACACTCGAGTATTTAACTTGTTGAATTTTCGGATATTTTAATAAATCGACTGCATCAACATCGATTACAGATTCTCCACGAAATTCTTTTAAAGATTCACCCGATAAATACAATAAGTGTGTCTGTAACATAGAAAACAACAATAATATTATTTTAATTAACTTCCAATTAACATGTTATTTGTACACGAAGGGTAGTGTACATGTCCGTGTATTGGACCATAAGTGATACTACTATTATTTCTAAATAAGATAAAGTGAGATAATAATTTCTTACGCCGTGAGTGAATACTGCACGAGATTCGTAAACGTTTTGAAATTGACGTATTATATTGAAATTGTGGCAGTTGGATGCCAAACGCAGGTGTTTATTAATGATCAACTCATGAATATTTATATTCTACATTTAGTACAAAGGAATATGAGTGACATTGAGCTCATTTGGGGTACGTTTGTACCACAGTACTGCATTCTAACCCAAATTTGGTGGTTTCGCTTGAGTATTGCTAATCATTGTCAAGGTCAAGTCAATTATAAAAAAGTCAATTATATGAGATGGATACAAAGTAATTGTATCCTAGTTGCTCCGAGTAAGGACATTTGCGATTCCGATGAAAAAAATCTTGACAAATATATATAAATTGCGTAAACGAGGGGTGAACGCGAAAGTCATGTGACCGCGAAATCCCAACAGACTTGCCTTCACATTACCGGCCAGATTCGGGCTTGTAATGATTCATTGTTACGATACGTGGCTCGGCTGCTCCACCCACTGTATGACATATATGCACATTTACGAGCCCGGATCTGGCCAGAAATGTGAGGGCGCTTACACTGATGGCAAGTCTGTTGGGATTTCGCGGTCACATGACTATCGCGTTCATCCCTCGTTTACGCAATTTCTATTTTTCAAGAATTTTTCATCGGAATCGCAACAGACTACAAGCAAGTCTATGCACTACGTAGCTTTCAAGTGTATATGGGCCATGAAGTGGTGGTATAAATTATCGTGATACAAAGAACAATCAACATGTAAAAATAATGTTGAGTAAATAAATGAAGAGTGTTTTTAGTGTACTTGCCAAGGATATCATTATATAGTAAAGTTATTAATATGGATACCTGATTAGGCTGTATAAAAACCATACGCACTGTTCCTTTTATAACACATTGTAATTCTTCATAGCTATGTTGATGGACAATAGATCTAGCATTAGCACCACTCCACAGTAGTTCAACATTCTGAAATTCCAATGTAAATGTCGCAATAGGATTATATAGATGTATAATAATAGGATTTATAAAGCAACCCAATTATAGTTATGTCTTACTTAAATTTTCAATTATTTAAACTTCAATTGGAAATATATATTGAGAACCAATTCGCGCATTTTTGCTAATTGTTAATGGGCGTATTACACTGGAAATTGACGGTCAACAAATTTGCAAATAAAATTATGTTTGTGTATTCATTTCCCCGCTGGATTGCATTAACATTAACAATGTATAAGGACATAAACACGTATATCAATCGTTTATGGTAATTAGGAAAACAATCTTAGCTAGTACTACTGCCATTGTTCTGTGGGGTTATAATTCGTGACTGGGTTATATCCAAAATAAGTAAGAAATGCCAGGTTATGCAAACAAATCAATCACAGGAAACGAATACGTAAGTAATAAACACGTAAGAGTAGTTTATTACGTCAATGCAGTATATCCACTGATATAAAGGAGAATTTACCATAAAGTAACATGTAAGCAAACGTTAAACACAACAACACGGTAAAGACTGGCGCTAAAATAGTTGCGCGTCCTATTTATAGGCTCGGTAGGATACTGAACTCTAGACGGGAATGTCTCTAATTGGCCGAAAGTTAACATTATAGAAATGCGTAACAAAGTGGTGTTTTCTATCACGTTCGCACTTGTGTCAACAACATGTCTATTTATAGAAGTGTTCTAAAGCAAAAAATGTTACATGTATCAAATATATCAAAGTACTCAAACAGTATTTAAGAAAACTTCGATAATACAATAATAAGTGTTTTAGAATGATAACGATCAAATTGCTTAACAGGACATGTTCCACTTCATATGTTGCGCGTTTAGAGTAAATGAACATGTACTGTGAAATGACTATGAAGGTTTAAACCGTCTAACCCATGATTTTTACAACTGAGTTAGGGAGTTAGGAAACTGAGTCAGGGAGTTAAATCTTCACAATAATAATAAAATATATTTTTTCACCATACATCAGCCTGTTTTGCAACTTGTTTGAATTTGCATAAGCAGTCTGTAGATAAGACTATAGCTCAGAATTCGATAATAGTTTTTATATAGTAGGGGAATTCTGTACTCATCGTAAGATGCAAATACCACTATTTTGTGTGAAATTGTTGCACATGTAATTAACGCCTACTTTTGTAGAATAACATAACGGAGAGGGCGACTCCAACTATTAATTAACTCGATTGAAAATTATAAAGTAAGTTGATTGGCTGATGAATTTATCCAATCATTTGCGCGATAATTATACAAAAACTAAATAAAAATGTTATGCTTTAATTTATTTCTTTTGCAACATTTGTTTATCAAAAACATGTATATATTTTTTTGATTTTCTATATTTTAATTCTGAATTTAGATGATAAAACAAATTGCTTTCCCGAAAATAATTTTTTTGTTTACATTTTTAGAGTGAGTGCTTTATTTAATATCAGTGGAAAAAACATGGCGGTAGGATGAAACCTGTACGTTCATGTGGGTGTGTTGTTTTTCAGGCTTCACTGTACTGTCCAGTATTTCTTATCCAAGAACAGAGAATATTATACAATCTTTTAACACAGATATTTGTAGCGGATAGGTCGTGGATTCATTTATTATGATACGCATGCATATTTGGGACTCGGGACAAATAAATATTACATTGTACATTACCTGTATTCCTTCTGTAAATGTACCACATAACAAACATGGCGGAATTGGTAAATCTTTCTCCATGGGTTTTGGCACAGTTGACATAACCGAACCATCAGCATCCTGGTAATGATCAATATATTTGTTAACTGTAGTTCTTCCAGCCAGCCCATCTGATTGAATAAGCACTGGTAAATTACCATAATGTTCCTTTAAATATTCGTTCGTCCAAATTCGAAGTACTCGCGATTGGTTCAAAGCTCCTCTGAATATTACTGGCGTTTGTGTTTTTACATATTTTTCGTAAAATTGTAATGAATGTGGAACGTAGTTTAATTCTTCAGTGGTATCTGACGAGTCGGTGTGAGAACCGAATGGCTGCATGTGTCCTCTCGGTGGGTCAGGCAGCTGGTCAGTGTCCTTTGAACATTGGCTCATCTCAGTCAGACAGACAATTATAAAAATAAAATTCACCCAATTCATGACGATGTCATATGATGGTGAATCGTTTCCAGCAAGACTATCGGGGCTGTGTTGTATTTATTACGCCTGTTATTAAAGCTTGCACGTAATAACAAGTAAGCTAAGGCGCCAGAACAGAAATAGCATTGTAATATACTAGTATGCATGTATGTATTGAAGGAGGCGGTAATTCATTACTCCAGTGCACTGTTATCTTATGATAATGCAATTCCGTTCTCTGCTCAAAATGTGCCAACTATCTCCTGAATGATGATTCATTAACGTTTACAGCGAATCTCATGTCAGATGTATATATTCACATCCAGCAATGGATTTATTTATTTATTTATACATTTATACATTTATAAATAAATAAAACGACCATAAATAATTTCACTAAAAATGCAGCGTCAGATACGTACCTGACATACCAATAACGCGCAACAATGAAGTGTACATATTACTGACATATTTTTTAATGCCAGATGTACGAAGGAATTGACATCATATATGATGTCTATGATGAGTCAATTAATAAAACTAGTGAGATTGTACCAGTTCATGCAGGGTGTGACGGGGCATTAGTTTGAAAGTGGAACACACGATAAGACCTATGCACTGTTAAAGTATGGTACTGTGTATGCCTTTGAATATAAGTATTTACATTTTGCGAATATGAATATATCCATGGTGAGAAATAGGGTACATCAAGGGGGAATTACAATTTTATTGTATGTACGTGATTTCACTACACGTTACGTCGTTGTGATGCATTTACCTTGGTTTTCCCAATGCCGTGCTCAAAAAAGTGGATCCATTAATGTTTGCCAATACAATGTAAAGGGTAATTGAAAGATAGACCAACGAGAGGCGACCATGTGTTAAATATCGGGGAATTCATTTTGTCCACCCCATTGTAGGCAGATACAGTAAGATAGACAAGAACCGTTTACTTATATATGCACTTCACCGATAGCCGTGTTTTCTCACTAGCAATTAGTACATAGCAACTCGTAGTAAATCTCCTAATTTATGGAGTAGCAGATTTTTCAGTTTTACATCCATGTGAATTATTAGTTTATCGCATTCGCATATGAACAGTGCATCGCATTACTGCCAATGTGAAAATACGGGTTATCAGAATCTTTATCAAGGTACCATCACATAATTGACCACATTGTGACGTTAAAAAGTATATACCTTGCCCTTGACTGGTAAAAGCATGATAATGTATGTGTACTTGTTTTTTGTTCAATCTGTTGGGGTGTCATACAATTAATGTAGTAATGAGTAAACATGTCAGTGTATAATATGTCCTATTATAGGTTTGATGTTATGTTAAAAAGCTTTAAAAGCATTGTTGATGTCATGTATCTATATATACCGTATTTGAGTTTATTTTTAGTCCCCGTTCAGACTTATAATTCGGTCTCCTTCCGTCTGTGCGTCCGTCCGCCCGGAGTCATATCTCAGGATCTTTTGGACCGATTCCGTTTATGTTTTGCATGTGCCTAGCACTTTATGTGGGATATACACATGCAGTGGTTTAGCGACTCGATTCAAAATGGCCGACTGGCAGCCATCTTGTCAGTTTTCATTCAAATTTGGTACATAGATTATACATGTTAGGATAACATGTCCTCCGACCATCCGTCCGTTCCTGAGTTCGTCCGTTCGCCGTCCGTGTGTCAGTCTGTCCAGAGTAATATTTCAGAATCCTTTGGACTGATTCAGTTTATTCTTTGCATGTGCCTAATACCTTATGTGGAACATATGCACATGCAGTGGTTTAGCGATTCGATTCAAAATGGCTGACTGGAAGCCATCTTGTTTTTGAAAATGTTGTATTTTGAACATGCTTTGTCAGTTTTCACTCAAACTTGGTACATAGATTATACATGTTAGGATACATGTCCATGGCGATTTATTTCGCAATTGGATCAAAAATGGCGGACTGGCAAGCATCTTTTTTTTTCATATGCGGTATCGTGGTTGTGCTTTGTCAGTTTTCATTCAAATTTGGCACATATTTTATACATGTTAGGATACATGTCCATGACAGTTTGTTACGAAACTGATCAAGGATGGCCGATTGACAGCCATCTGACTTTTTTGCCTTACTACTATATTTCCACAATTTATGTACCATTTTTATTCGTATTTGGCACATACAGCATACATATCAGTGTGTTTCATAATCAGATCAAAGACGGGCGAATAACAGCTGTTTTTATTTTTGGCCATATTACTACTTCACGGAACACGTGATTTGATGTAAATAAACAATCTGTTGTATACGCCACTTGGGACTCAAGTTTCAAGGACACGCTCGCGACAACCCTTCCGCTTTAATATGACGAGCACAAAGAGAACTTTCAAAAATGTAACGGGGACTGTGTCATTTTCAATGACTTGTTGAATCTTTAATTCGAGCGTGGAAGTGTTTCCCTGTTTCAGTGACCATATTTCGACATACCATGTCAAGTAAAAGTTTTGAGGCAAGTCCAATGAAACCAAAGTCAAAATTGATTACATGTTTAAATGATATACTGAGATGGATTCATTGATAGAATTGTAATTCATGTTTACCACATATATACAATTTGGTGGTCTCAGATGGCAGACAAGTGTAAGTAGTGATGTCATTTGATAAATAAAGCTTTTCACAACCGATCATACAACCAACAATTGGGCACAATTGATGCCAATCGTATGGTAACCATGGTAACTATTAATTGACAACCATTGACAAGAATTTTGCTATTTATCTTTACTTGATTTATCATGAAGTACTGACCATCAAGATCACAGCAGAGAGCATGAATTAAGCTTCATACCTAGAAATGATCTTTCAAATAAAACCTAATGGTTTCCACACTATGCTATAGGATTTCGAAATTTTCAATTTCTCGTATCTAACATTCCCTTTGCTCCAGCTTATGGATTTATACATGTTTCGACTTTCAAGATACTGTAGCTCACTAGGTGCAGGGCTAGGTAAGCAAGGTTACTCGAGAATTACACTGACTGGTTAAGACCTTTAATGAACCTGAACAGATAATTATTAAATATTACTTGTCAGTCACGCAAAATATGACTTTTTCAGCACTTTCATTGTAAAAGAGCATTGTTTTTTCTATTCACAAACATTTCTAGTACTGTGTCTAATGTGAATTGATTCATCGAATATATCTCGCCAATAAATATACTAAAATATATATTACTGTGGTAAACAGTGCCTGTTACAGACTATCAAATAAGTATGTGTATAAGGGAATCTTTTTGAAAACATTCAATAGTGAGAAGAAGCTTCCAATTATTACAAATCAGAACATTTCTTTATGTTTTAGTAAATGTTCATACCATGGTTTCCTATCTGCTCGTATCTTGAGTTTTGCATTGCGAAACTTCTCTATTGTTTTTTCGATGTTTTTCTCTACCATCTCCATGGTAACCAGTTCACCTTGTCCAACACCCAAACCTGTCAATATCTGTAATTAAACAATATAATTTGTAGTACATGTAGTACTTGTTATAGTAACAAATAAGGCAGCTAATGTTCAATGACGTCATTACATTCATTGTATATATTTTATGTCGTCATAGATCGAGGGCTGAGAACAATACAATTAAAGCAGGGTTCGAGTCTGGAAATGTGTTGTTTATTGTTTTTTTAAATCCAAGATGTCCAACATGTAAGTACATGGGTCCACGTGCATTGTAAACAGCTGGTATACCAAATATGTCATAACTCCAAATTAGAGATCTCAATCCACGATGGTGACCAAACCACGTGACCTGTTACTTTGTTGTTGTTATTATTTCAATTGGTTGCTCCGATATATAGATGCTTCAACGTAAGTGTCAGATTAATAAAACAAGCGTTTTTTAGAATGACTTGAAAGCCGTCAGATTTTTTTTTCTACGAAAAATCCAATATGAGAAAAGTTACATGATTTGTAAATTTGAACTAATGTCAGTGATATTTATAAATCTCTTTTTTTTTTTTTTATTTTTTTTTTATTACTTTAAATAAATACATTTACAAAAAAAAGAAAGAAAAAATTACAAAAAAAAGAAAAGTGGATGGCTTAAAGGAAGTGGAAGTGGGGGAACATTATTGATAAGCTGACAAATCTGGCAATTAAGTGATTTACTCATAATTGAAATTGTTCCATTTTTCATTAAATTTAGACATTGAACCATTATTGATAGCTATTTGTCGCTCTACAATACGAGTGTTTAACATTATACTCTCCACGACTTCCACCTTTGGGACAGAACCTTTTTTCGATTCAGAATAGAAGTGCTGTTTACAAATTAAAATAAAAAGGTTGAGAAGATTGCAATAAAAACTGCCGTATATTCCAAAACAAATCTCAATAAATATGATTTCAGCGTGCTCAATCCTCACAAGTATAATAAATAGATAAAATACTTATAAAATACTTTTCAATTCAATTAACTGGCTATAATACCACGTGACCAATCAACAATACTCCAACTAACACCAATTACGTATTCCATCATGATACACACCCAATTTCAGGGCAATCAGATTAGATTTTTAAATGTTTCGTGCAATTTTTCAGAAAATTAATTTCAACGCAAAGAGTCACGTTACGTAATGTATTTCTGATGATGATGCTACAAGACAAATTTCAGATTATTGAGACACATGAACGAGTGTGAAAAGAATCACTTCCGGGTTTGCTTTGAGCCAGTATAGTCAGCAAACTACGTTACCACAATTGTGGAAGTCAGCTGCAAGTTAGTCCGATCTGTAGGCAACATTTCAGAATATTCTTTTCATACATTTGCTCAAAAACTCACGAAAATACGACAGTAAAATCAAAACCATAACATAAGTTTTCCAATTCCCTATAAGCTAGACCCATACATAGTAGATAAATAATACATTTATAGATGTTTCATATTACTCACTTCCATCGCCTTTTGACGAGTTCCTCCTAACTGATTTACATACTGCTCAATAAATTCATTACTATGGAAACCGGGATCTGGTCCATTTGATGCCAGCATCCTGGTAAAGTTGCTAAAAAGACGGAATTGATTATAATATTATACTCGTATACACGATGTTTGTTGTACAAACATGTTTTTCAAATCATAACAAAATACGTAATATTGCATAGAACATCTCTACACAGAATAATGCATATTGGGATCACAGATACATGGATCACTTTGCATTAAAAATTCGTCGGGTCATGTAAAAATCAACATAGAATCGTTATATGAGTTTGCATATTGACTCGCCGAGACATATGTGCACGTTTAATACGCATATATAACTTACATGATTGCTTCATGATTAATGAGTCTATATTCGTAATCCAACGTGCTGGAATCATCAGTGTGGTCAAATGCCAATATAATTTTTTTCAACACATCAATTGATAGCGCCTTGACTTCTTTCACTGTTACATATCCTCTACCAGTAGGGTCTAGTATATCAGAAAACTAGAACACAAATGATTTTTATTCATTATGATCATTCAATAGCATTCAATATTGATTTTATGAATCAATCCAATCGTAATGGCAGTGGGAAAAATACATTCCACTAAATTTGTTATCAATGAATGGCAGCTCTATTTCGATTATACACGGTTTCGAGAATATGGCCGACGCCACTGCCTGTTTTATAACGTTACCTTTATACATTGTTTCTGCATTTTTTGAAATAATTGCTTTAAATGCAAAAACAGTATAACCGATGATCGTCACGCGCTACATTGTTAATATGTCCAATGTATTCTTAATCAAAGTTCTGGAATGTATGTCCAAATTCATCGTACATTAAAAAGTATTGTCCAATGGCAGTGTAGCAATAATATATAAGATATACACAAATAATGTATCTCAAGGTTTATGCGTTACATCTATCTATGTGTTACCTGTTTCCTTTCATTGTCATATACACCGACTTCTCCATCACCCTGTTTGAAACATGGAGTAAACAGTTCCAGTTTTAAACGGTTTATTGTATTGTATTGGGTATACATGTATATATATAACATCAATGGTTCCAGACTATTTTAAAATTATACTTGATACACATGTAATTATGACCGATGATGTGGTATTAGTCTGACGCATATGACACATAATCATGCACTTTTCCCTTAGAAAATATCCACGAATTGAATGAAATGGTAAACTCTTTCTTTAATAATCCTTACCATTATGATAGCACATTTGAAAATGCACCAAAACAGCATATAAACTGTATGAAATTGACATCGAATCCCTGATAAATGTATACCAAGTAATTGAACGCATGATGTGATTATAGGAAAACCATTTGGTGAGAATGAATGAATGATATAACACCCTGTTAAACAGTTAAGATTATTTGTCATATTCTGAAAGATCTGAAACGAGAATACTAACCTTGATCAAATTTTCAGTGAACTGTTTCAGCCATACTCTACCCTTCTCATCACCTGATGTCAGTAACACCGTCCTAGAAAGAACCAAGGATGTGTCACCTTTAGTATACACATCTTTTCATGTGATTTAATTTTGTCATTTATTATATTTTACTTCGATTGCATACACACAGCATTGACCTCAATCGCAATCGTTCTTACCTTAATATGTTTGTATCTAAATGCAAGGTTTCCAAATCACCATATCCATCATATCTCCAAGTAATATTTACATCACTTGCTGGCATGAAATTGTCATTTTTATCGCAGCCAGTGCCTTCAAATTGATGACTCTTGGTAAAAAATGAGAACCATACTACGATACCTGAATTGAAATGATCCGTTGAACTGATTTTGTAATAAGAACCTGGGAAACAAACAAAAACACAGTTAAATGCAACACAGAAGTTTGATGACTAACAAATTCGCAGGCTCTGTATTTCGAGTTACTATTGTAAAACCAGGAACTAACATTTTACCTGTTGGTATATAAATACAGTCGCCTTTGTTCAATGCTATGCTAGCGTACTTGATATGCTGCAATTCCGGGTATTTTATTAAATCAACAGAATCAACATCAATTGAAGACCATGGATGCTGCAATTCTTTCTGCGTGATAATAATATCAATATTACATTCAATAGAATCGTAGTTCTAATTATAATTCGATGTGTCATATATCTTATGGGCTGTCACTCTTATTGTCCTGTACTGGTTTAGTGTAAGATTATTCGTAGGTCGTAAGCACTATGAAGTCAATTTATTTAATGAGATATATGTGTATGCTAATTGTGTGAGGTGTTAAGAAGGAATATATACTGTAAAATACTTTATTTTCGCTAGCAAATGTTTTCGCTATTTTCGCCGAAGGAATGATTTAGTTAAAATAAAATCCAGCGAATATACCTTTTTTCATATATTTTACTTTCAACTTGTCAAAAATCAGTGAAAATAAATTCCATACAAAACACTCAAAAATCTTTTCAGCGAGTATTAATTCCAGCTGAAATAAAGTATTTTACAGTAGAACGAGGCCTATAATCAACTTTCTGTCTGTTTCCATTATTCTCAAAAATAGCTTTGGCAACTGAAAAAGTCTCCCTTTTCTTGAAGTGAGTGGAATCCTAGTCACATTTGAATTTTTGTGAAACTACGATTAGAACATGTTAAATGGCCTAACTGACACTGTGACACAGCAAAATTTAACTGCAAGTGTTAGTATGGGGCTCTCTGTGATTTTGGGATGTAGGTGTTTCAATTGGATGAATCCAATATATCTTTTAATATAATAGGTATTGCCCAGAACTTTTTGCGGTTATTATTCTCAATTTCAAATTATCGAAAAACATTCCAGTACTTTTATGCAATCAAACAAAATGGAGTGAATCATTAGATACGATAAGAGTCTTTCTTAAATAAGAAAGTTTTTGACAGAATTATTTAGAATAAAATACATAATATAAAAGTGGAAATACAATATGTGTAATATAGATCGCAACTTATAATATATAAGTTGAATTTATATGTCGAGAAACACAAAACAATACACATCAACCAATTCAATGATAAATATATTACAATACATATTATGTATATTACATAATGTGAACAACTAAACAATAAAAAATTGAAATGAAGACCAGGTCGTATGAGATATGCATATCAAAATTATTAATATAAATTGATAATTTGAATTATTAAACAAAAGTATCCCACAACCATGTACTCTTCTCGAAGCATGCCATTTAACACCTGTTTGTATCATTTCGTTGTGTGTTTACCTGTCCTGGCTGTATAAACATGAATTCTTCTGAACCATTGAAAGCACAGTGAAATTCTTCTACTATGTGCTTATGAATGGGTGTATTATAACCGCCAGTTCTCATCATTAGAGTAATTTCCTGAAAATGAAATTGCGTAGTTCAGTATTCCATCAAACAAGGGACATTTACCACTATTTGAGTGTTTTGACTCTATTCACTCGATTTGTCTATTTTGACATATAATGGGGTTAACGATCATTTCGTTACATGGGCACAGTTTACCAACCAGTAGAACACGTGACAAATAGCGATCACTAAATATGAGGCATTAATAAACATTACATATCACGTGACACCTTTGACACCCTTTTGGTGGTTTTGATGTTTACCGTTAGTAATTGTGTGGTGACACATTTTGAAGAAATATCTGAATAAAAAAGATTTTGAAAAACAAAATTATACAGTGAGCAAAGAAATGTACACGGAAGAAAGTTGTTTTTTTCATAAAATGTGCATAATACAATATTAGCAAGTTAATTTATATATGAATAATTTGCATAATAATCCATGTATGAATACTTGAAGCGTTTGTAACATCGCCAGTCTGTGAGTTCTTCTGGTTTCTTCTTAGCGTAAAATTTATAGTATAAAAGTCATAGGACAAATAATAAGAACAAATAGATTTCACTTGAGAAAAATCGTCAAACTCAGAAATACTAGTAGATTGAGGGCCGAATGATCAGCGGAAGGAGGCCAGCCTACAGGACTGTACTCAGGGCTAGCGTTCATCGGAACAAATAGACAGTTTCGATAATGTCACGTGATGAATATTTTGATCATGCGTAGTAGATTCAAATGAAATACGTTTTGAAGCGATGTTTTAAAACACAAAAACGTTTCTATGCAGTTCATCCGAAGCCGTAAACCAATACAATAAATATTGAATTAGAGTTCAGCTAATCTCAGAAATTTCCCTATTTCCGTAGTTTATTTTCTAAACGAATACCACCACCGTAAACCATTTTCCGTTTACTGCGAGATCCTCCATTATGCGTGAAACCGAACGTTAAGTCGTGGGATTCGGCAAACACAGAGGACAGCTTCTGATATTAGTTATTTTATGGAATGTTTGCATTTCTCAATATTTCATTTTTCACCTTTGATCATTTTGCAATAGAAATATAAAGTTGATGCGTTGTTGAGGTAACAGGCTGTTTTGCTGGCACTCCCATTAGAAGGGAACGCATTAAAGCATCACGGTATTTTTGTAGCGTGTATTATGGGATATCATAACTGGAATCTTCTCTCTGACAAAGCCAGTGGATATAAATAAATTGAATAAATACCTTTATCCCTTTTGCAAATGTACCACATAACAAAAATGGAGGAATTGATACGTCTCTTTCCATAGGTCCAGGCAGCGATGCTGCAACAATAACATTATCAATACTCGGATATGTGTTGATAAACTGTTTGATAGTAGTTCTTCCAAGGCCAACTTCCGGCAGCTTTCCGCGGTTTTTAGCGCCAAACCAACCAGGAAGCAACAGCTGAAAATCACCGTATTTGTTTTTCAGATATTCGTCCGTCCAATCGTGGTATGCCCTGGATTGTTTTGCAGCTCCTCGGAAAACTACCGGTTTGTGTGGTTTTACATAATTCTCATAAAATTCAAGAGAATTTGGAGCGTAGTCCAATTCATCAATAATGTAAGAAGGGTCTGCGTGTGAGCCGAATGGTTGTAGATGTCCTCTAGGTGTGCTAGCGTGAACCGTCCATTGAATGGATCCAGTCAGACCGCATATGACAAGAAGAGAAAAAATCATGTTCCCCTATTTGTTGTAAATGAATTGCCCCACGCTGGTTACTATAATATATATATAGCAAGGGATAGGAGATAATCTCTCCGTGACAAAAATATAACGGATCAGTCAATCGGGTCGACTGTATCTTGAGGGTCATTAGAATAAATGTAGTAATTGGTATGATAGGCACCAACGAGTATTTAAATGAGCGGATGGTCATTTTTTGAATTCTCAATAGTTCAAGGACCACTCTTTGACATTTCCTAAAATCAAAGGAGTCGTATTTTAATATGTTGACATGGTGTATGATAAACGGCGATGATAAGTCCATTTGACCATGATTTCTGCTGCAACAAATATTTAAACTTCTTCGAGAGGCGTTTTTTTTTGTCAATGTATTTCAAGAGATGGGTTTTGAGAAGTCTTGTCCCCGGGACCGTGATTTTTATCACAAGTTAGCCCCTCGTATATATAAATAACCGGGGAATATATATCGTCAACAGAATTCAGTTTTAAGGTTAATATTAGGTATTGGAATCATTTTCTCTCATTGATCAATATTGTAGTCATATAAATTTGTCACAAATATGTTACCAATTATGCTAATAAGATTCATTGAGCGATAACTAACCACGAGGCAATTTCATCATATTTACAATGCGTAACATTTGTCTGTGTTTAATATACTAGTACACTTGTTTGAGGCGTGTTGACTACATGCTATTTCGAGTTCACTATTTCTGGCCAGTTAGTAAGGGTGAGTGGTTAACGCCAGTTGTAGTTATTTAAATACATTTACTGAGCGGTCGAGTTACTCATCGGGGCTCATTACAACAAAGATACCAGGACACAATATATCACAACAAAATAGAAATATCAAAACATAAAAAAACAAGGAGTAGTTCACAGAGGTATATTGTTATGAATAAAATCACACGGGCTATCTTTAAAAGATATTAGAAGATATTTTCAACTCTAATGGTAAAGATACACAGTTTAGTAGAACCGCTGCCTTATATAATCTTGCCGTTTTGCGGATCGTGTCATGTAATTATGCACAACGCTTTGAGTAATGAAAGAATCCGAAACATATGCAAGTGCATCGCCATTCAAACATTTAAATGTGAGCAGAGCAGTGAAATAGACAATACTTTGCCTGATTAATATAACGTGGAGTTTAGCAGTTCAATAGAAGGGAAGTCGAAATGTAAATCAAAAAGTAAACGAAGCGCTTTTTTCGGCAGAACATACATTTAATTAATGAATATAATTTTATTGTTGTATATTCCCAGACAACACAGTAATCTAATGTAGATTGTATCAGATCGTGGTAATGTACAATTAGACACACAGGGGAATATATAAGCGTAACCTATCTAACTTTTGAAAATGAATAAAGAGAGTTTGAGTTGGTCTTGGGGAGCACAGCACGATAGACGCAGTAGAGAGTCGTGGTCCAGTCCTGGAGAGCCTTGGGGCGAGCCTTGACGCAGTCTAAGAGAGTCTTGGGGATTTTTCCCCAGGGCGCTGTGTCTTATAGAGTGCTCCAAAAGATTGACTGAGACGAGAGCTGAAACGTATTTCGTTGTGTGCGTCTTATTTGACTGTAAAGTTAAAGTGACATTCCCGATCCCGTACCTCAAGGGGACGAGATAGAGAGACGAGACGAGATTCCCCCCTGACACGTGTGGAGAACCCCCGAGGAAAAGATTTTACCCGTGATAGTAGGGTTCACTATAGCCACATGTTACGTACGTTAGCTTTTTATATTAGGCCGGTTTGAAAACTATTATGTCTGGGAAATGTTCGCATGTTGGACTGGTTACACGCGTTAGCTACTGTAAAATGACTAATTTTCACCGGGTTTAAATTTCACTGATTTACCATTTCAGGCATATTCAGTGGGTTTTAAATTCACGGTTTCGTCATTTAGATAATGTGTTCTATGCTAAATTTTACATATTCACTGTGTTTTAATTTAGCGCATTTTTCCAGTCAGCGAAATAAGCTAAATTAAAACCCAGTGAATAATTACCCCCTTTACAGTATTCATGTTAAGCAGGATTGAAAACTATGCTGTTTGTGGGAGATTGTAAAAAACAGATATAATTTGTTCTTTTTTGATAAATAAGTTCGCCCGGCAATAGTGTATGAATGGCATTACCTCCAGCTGCCATGTTCATTTTTGCTGCCTCCTTGCCGGTAACGAGGAGGAGAACACATATGTGGGCCTCTGGGATAATACCACTCATACACTATTGCCGGACGAAGTAATTTATTAATAAAGAACAAATGTATATCCACCTTGTTTACTTCACTGTCAATAGATCTTTCTTTTTTTTTTCTGTATTTGTCATAATCGCTTTGATTTTTTTTCCATTACATATTAATGCTACTCTAATGCTGTTAAGTTGTCTAGTTACGATTTGTTTTATTCTCGTAGATTGTGTTACTGTTTTAGTTATTGCCATGAATGCCGGCGACCTAAGAACTGGGTTATTGCTAAATTAAAGAACGAATAAACGGCTTTTATGAAAATATTTATAAAACGTTTACCCCGGAAGATCGCACTTCATTCAAATTCAAAGAATTTGCTTCTATTGCCATGGATACTTGCGGGCTTCCTTCATTCATTGGCTGTCATGCATCTCTAGTAAACGCGATGTGATTGATTTAGTTGTTTTCACCCGTCATTTAAAATTCATTAACATTCATAAATATTTTATATAAAAAATTGACTGACAATGTTTTTGAATTTCATTCCATTTTTTATTATTTGCAGTTGCATCGTTGTGTATTAATTCTTTAATTGTCTTTCCTTATTTTACTGTTCAATAGGCTGTTCGTCGTAGCGATTTTTATGTAAACAAATAATGTATTTTACACGCGTTGTATACGTCGTTACGAGTCCCATGTCGAACAGGACGCGGCGTGATGACCACCGCCCATTAAAATTGGTCCATTGACATCCTGAGCAGTGGTCATGTCATGAAACGGGTTTATTGGTGCGTTTCTTCTTCTTTTTTTAAATTCCCTCCTTTTTAATTCCTTTTCTTTGCTTATATTAAAAAAATCCTTCGAGCATATTTTGAGGTTTGAAATATTTTTAATTTTCTTTGTAGTGTTGAACAAGAGGTTGTTCTTTATGATTTGCTATTTGTGTTTACTTCGATTCAAATTGAAATAGCACAATGAGGTCAGAAATATGGGTGGTATTTTGTACTTTCAAATATTGTACTTTTCGAACACTTATATTGTTGATATTGAAGTACACTTCTATTGTTGATGCAGTTGCGCTGACATCAAAAAACGTGTTTGTACGGTTACTTCCGGGAATGCGCAAAACATTAACCCAGAAGCCCATTTACGCTTACACAAATCTGAGCCAATAAAAAACCAGCTAACAACGCGACGCACCAATCAGCAATTGGTTAACAACTTGCTTTTTGCACCGCTGTGAAATACCTGCAGTTAGCTGCCGGCTGACTGCTCGAACTATGGCAGCTCGATTAAGGGACGCCGACAGACCGGAAAGCAACAGAGAATTTCTCGGTGAGTGTATATTGAGAATTTCTAGACACAGCATGTACGAGTCAGGCATAACAACTTAGCATTGACATCCAGAAAACAAAAAGCCGATCGCCATCACAACGTGGTGGTTGTTGTGACAACACAATAATCGATTGCAAGTCGTGTCCACGACCGTGGTGGTCACTACTGTGACCCAGACACCCCACCCGATTCCTTGACGAACTTACCGTAATCGTTACCCATGAATGGCTTCATTTACTAGCAGATCACAGCTGCCAGCAACAAAATCTGCATACAGACTTCGACACAGTAGTGACCTTGATTGCCCCACAGACTGTGATTGCCCCCTCATACTGCCCCAGACTGTGGTCCAAACAAGAACGAAGATAAAGACGAATACTATTTTGTAGCGTCATGTTCTTTCACAATGACCAGAATAATGAATTATATGAAAAAAAGAAAAAAAAATTTGAAAAACTGACATACATGTAATCATAGACCCTCTGATGTAATAGAATAAATTTAAAACTATAATAAGCAATGGCAATGCTGCAATTAATAAAACATTAGCCAAATTTATTTAAAAAGTTAGTTATAAAAATGTGTGTCAGCTTAGCTTAATTTAACATCATGGTGCATTAGCTATGCTCTCTATTGGTCTCTACATCAGTCATAATACTGTAGAATACTTTATTTCCACTTGGAATTAATTTTCGCTATTTTCGCTGAAGGAATGATTCAGTGAAAATAAAATCCAGCGGATATACCTTTTTTCCTATATTTTACATTCAACTTATCAAAAATCAGTGAAAATAAATTCCATACAAAACACCCAAAATGTCTTTACAGCTAAAATAAAGTATTTTACAGTAACCTAATTCAGTTGTAGACTCTCCTCAAATTGGTACATAGTTTTTAAATCAGCAGTACTTATTGGTAACCATGGATTTTATTTATTTAATTTTTTCACAGAAAGAACAAATGTTAGCAGTCAGATTCGGGATGCTCTTTCTAAGATGATAGAAAACCGTCCAGAAGATCCTGTTTTATACCTTGCAGAGTAGTAAGTCTATCGAAAAAAATCTAAATGTCTATTAAATATTAAAAAAAACATTGTCTGTCATCTGAGATTACGTGATTGAGAATAGATTTATTTGTAAATGGTTGCAAAAATCTTGTTGAGAGTGACAAAACCACAAGACTGGTTTTTGCCTAAAATACTGTTCTATTCTCTTGTCACGTTTTGGTGATCTACGTGACTATTGGATTTGAAATGAGAGCATCAAGTTTGATGTTCATGTTCGATTCAATTCGCATTCAATTCAGACTTTTATTGCTGACGGTGCTCTATATTATTTTTTGAAAAGAGTCACTGGTGGTTAATGGCCCATATTGCAAAGATATTACAGCTGTTCTGAGAATTATTCGGACAGGCAGTTAGCAAAATGACTTGCAACTTTGCAAAACACTTTGGTCTTTGCCCAATAATATTGTTGAATTATGAGAAAGGACAACGTGAAAAAAGTATTACCAAAATGACAAATTAAATATATATTTCTTTTTACTCTTTCACTGTTTGTATGCTTTGCCTTGAGCTGCTGTGTGCCACTCATCTCAAGTACAAATATATTAATTTAAAACGTATTCGAATAGTATAAATTGAAAAAATGTATGTTTTATTGTATTTAGTTTTGAAGGTATCAGTGACAATAAACCAAGTAAAGTTACTAAGGCGTATCAAAGAATATTGCTAACACATTACACAAGACCTGCATTTGAAACCAATGCAGTAGCTGCTTATGATACATTGTGTACCCAATCAGGTAAGCTGTTACAAATACTAATTTAACAATAACCAATCAGTGAAAGTGTTACTTGCTTGATAGATGAGCTGCTCAATATACAGTCCTGATCCTGATACCATTTCAGGCATATTCAGTGGGTTTTAAATTCACGGTTTCGTCATTTAGATAATGTGTTCTATGCTAAATTTTACATATTCACCGGGTTTTAAATTGTCGCATTTTCCAGTCAGCGAAATAAGCTAAATTAAATCCCAGTGAATAATTACCCCCTTTACAGTAAAATGAATATATATTTTTTATTGCTATATACTATAAGGTTATTACGAAGATACCTCAAAATATGCACGAAGACAGTACAGCGTAAGTATTGACCAATGTGCAGCGAAGGCCGATGCAACAGCGTACTGGCTGAGTGCATACTTTGAGGTATCCTTGTAATAACCTTATTATTATACATCTTTTCCTTCCAAGGATAATTCATAGAAATGCCGAAATCCAAAAAGCTTAGAACAGAATCAGCAAACTTCTTTGTGTGGGTCTATGCTCATAGTCATTTCATATCTGGAATTTGCATTTCCTAATATGGTAGGATGAAAATACCCCGTAAAATACCGCAAAAGTACGGCACGCTGTAACTTACGACGTTATAGTGACAGATGTACAATAAAAATTACTATTATCAGTATATATTTTCTGATTAATATTAAAATTAGCGTTCATGGATGATTCATCAGATCATGTGACTCATTGTAGGGCAATGTTTTTGCTTCTTGTCCCAGGAAAAAACATGTTCTTAGATACATGCGTCTATCATAAATGATTTTGGTCGACAAAAACACCACCTGAAATGGAAGAACATGTTTTTGGAATACACAAAAAATATTTCCTCATTCTACCAGTTGTAGCACACTTAACTGATTTGTACAATTTCCCTAACATGCTCACAATAACTTGACTTGTCCCCTGATTTTTTCATGATGACTCCTGAAATGTAAAGATTCTGTTGCGTCAGTAACATGCCAGTGAATCTGCATCAGCAGCACATCACATTAGCTTAGAGGGCACACTGTTAGTATGTACTATCTTGTACAATGTAGTTCTTTTGTTTTTCACACGTTTAATTGTCCATGAATCTAATAATTGTTTTGTTTCTAGGTATAAAAGGTTGCAATGGCTTAACAGGCTCAGTATACACAGAATTACTTGCAATGCTATCCAGGTAAGGAACGTAAACCATTGAATTCTATCAAAAATGACCCAGAATTCTATGAAGTGTGAAATAAGAGCTTTAATAAAATATGTAGTTTACCGGTACTATAGTTCGGGACAATTCTTATATGAAAATATTAAGCCTAATTATAACATCCTTGTTAAGTCTAGTACATCCTTAATAGTGTTTCATAAGTTACCAAGATATCTTGAATCGGTGATCTCAAATGATCTAATAACATAATAACATAACTTTAGTGGTGTTACTACACCATCAGCATTCTCATGTTTTAAACTGAATTACAGGAATTATGCAAAATTACATTCTTGTCTGTTTTTATTAGGAAATTAATTTTGGGAGACAATGATTACATTATAATATACTTTTATTTCAGGGATATTTCTAGTGTGATCTCTGAAAAGTTGCTGAAAAAAACACAATGCCGTGATTATGAAGTTGTACCATATGATGTGTATTTCTCGGGTGTTTTAGCATGTCTTGTCCTTAAAGGTATTTACGAATTTTCAATTTGTTCTCAGATGTCTCATTATTTGTAGCTACTTGCTCAAAATGGCCGCCAATCGGCCTCTTACAGTAACTCCCATGGTAATGTTTGAATAAGATCATCACAGACACGCTTGATGAATATTTGATGATACTTTTTTTTTTTTTTTTTTTTAATAAATATTTTTGTGCCAGGCGACAGTTCTGGATATTGAATGTCACCGTTGTCTCTCCTGACTTTTTTTTTTTTGTATGTGCAAATTGCAAGTGCTAGTGCTGACACATAGTGCATTTTGCCACAGAAGTCATATTCATGTTTGAGACTACATGACAGGGCTGTGTGGCCATCTCTCTGTCAAATGGCAATTTTAATGCGCTATCCTGGCGTCAACCAGGCTCGGTCGAACACAAGCACCTGCGGACCTTAACAAAGGTTCCCCCAAAGTCGCATTCGTTAGTGAATGAATCTCGGCCAGTGGAATTGGCCTTCCCATTGAGTCTGTGGCACACTCACCCAGGGTAGGGGTTGACCCTTTGATGTTCAGCCTAAGGTAGGATTTGAACATGGGTCTACCGATCATGAGTCTGGAGCGACAACCACTATGCTACCAGTGACCGGTTGATGATACTTAAAATATGGTTTATTCTGGAGACAAAAATGGTTTTGAGCCAGTTAATTGTCATTACCCTGGTACATCCAATATAAATTGGGGCGCATATCTGTACCATTGTGTTTTGCTAATGTACACAAAGCCATTCAGAGTTTGACAGATAAAAGACAAGGATATTCAAATTAATATATGAAATGGACGCTAGTTAGCCATGTTAAATTGAGTCACAAAGTAAAATGACATATATCTGTAACCCATCTTGTGTGATGTTGATGTAGACAGTTCGAAAACTGAGACTTATGCATTGACCTCCGTGCATTTGCTCGTCCATGTGTGTGTGTGTGTGTGTGTGTGTGTGTGTGACCATTCCCCTTTTATCTGAAATGCAAATCACATTCAAACTTTATAGATACATTGTACATCATGTTGCACATATGTACATTTATTTGTTCGACGATCTAATTCACGATTGTCAAATGGCAGCCAATGTAAAAAATGCAGTTCTAAAGTATTGGTTAATATAGCTTAATTACAACCCTTTAAAATAAAGTTATATGGAATCTTTCACTTTCAAATTATGATACAAGACACAATAACATAAAAAAAATTCTATTTGAACGAAATCTGAAATATGGTCTCATCGTTAAGTCTTTTTCCAGAGCTGTATCTCGGACACCCCTCAACTAATTCTCTTCAGTTCTCAGACTTATCTGATACATATGCATGTTTGGTGAGTTTATGTTTTTGTCAAAGACGGGCAACTGGCAGCCATTTTAGTTGTGAAAATGCAGTAAAATCTAATATTTTCACTTGTCCGAGACCAGATCTCGAGCATGTGCAGTTAAATCTTCTCAAACTAGGTGGAATGATTAACCAGTATTAGTAGTTAATGCATATGTCACTTCAATTGGTAAATTTGATGAAATTTGTATTTAATAACCTCTATCTAGACGTATTTCTTGTACTTGCCTTGAGTAATTCATTTCAAATTACATAAATTGATAGAACATCATGGCACACATACAATTTTGTCATCTGATCAAAGATGGCAGACTATTTTAGTCATAAAAACGATGAATATCAGGTATTTTGACACTTCCTGAACCAGATCTCAGTCAAGGTACATATTGTTGTGGCAAATTTTGAATAAATTGTCATTATTTATTATTATTATTATTATTTTAAATGAGATGTTATTTTTCCATTATATAATTTAGGAATTTTTCTGTGTAATCAACATCCTACATGCACAGTAAATGCCAAATTCTAATAAGGCACAAACATGTAAAAAACACTGATAATTATTTTGTATATTTTATGCATTACCCTGGTAGGTACTGATTATTATCAACAAAAACATAATTCTATGGTTTTTAACATTAAATACACAATAGAACATTGCAAAATTATTGTTTTTTTTGATATTTTTTATCTCATTCAGATTACATAAAAGAAGCACAAAGTTTATTTAATGAATTTGATATATCAAAATCAGGACATGCAAACAGAGAACTATGTGATGCAGCTCTCAATCTATTAGATGAATCAGTTACTATGACTACCAGCAATCCTGTCAGGTAAGATTAGTGTCTCTATATACCATAAATAAATTTCAGAAAATCTATTTATTTTAATGGTTCTGTAAAAATTATATTCAGTCGCACATCCAGTCACTTACTGGACGATGTTTGTTGGTCAATTTTGTGATAAAAAAAGCTATTGCTCTAGCTCTAGAGTTTTGATTTTTCTTCAAGGTTATATGTATCCGTTCAAATTTTGAAAATAATAATGGCAAGGGTACATTAGCCACTGACCTGTATATTACTTCAATATTTAAGTCTGAGTTTATCAATGAAGAGCACTCTACATTCTGTAATGGCTGGTCTCTAGAAAGTGCAGTTACAGCTTGGTAGGGTAGTCCCCGTTCTGACATAATCCAAAGCGGGGACTCATAGATTGACCTCTCTTTGTGTGTTTTCGAGTGTCCATGCTTGCAGATGGACCTATATCTTAGACATGTCTGGACCAATTACATTCAAACTTCACATCATACATAATGCTATACATATGCATATCATTGTCTATTTCACTTGTCAACTAAGGTTTTTTAGTATATGCAAACAAGTATATTCTTCTGATTTTCTGGATGTCCTTTATTAACCAGGAACTTTACCAATCACTTTTACTTCTTCTCAGGAACAGAATCACTTTGTTGAAATCACAGTCAGTCGCTGATAATGGCTTGCATAGCTCTGTATTAAATCATAGATGTATAGGTTGCGATAATTAGGTTTCTAATTATAAAAAGATGAATAATGCTGAATGCCAATATTTTGTAACTTCCTGCTACAATTGTGAGGCCACATTTTGTACATTTGTATATATTTTTCTATAATTTCAATTTTGGACTACCTGTAGTTTGGCTGCAGATCTTGATAACAATTTTAAATAGAATATGAAATAAATTATGAAGATTTATTTAGTGAAGGATGACAAAAGTAACATGATTGCATTGTCATACAGTCAATTAAGCAAACATAATTATGAATATTAAATGTATAAGTCAATCAATGATTACTTTAATTGCATAATGATTTTTTTTTCATCTAGTATTTTAGAGGCTGGTGTTAAACTGAGTCCAGATAAATTATGCAGATTATTATCACAGGTAACTATGCATATTTGCATATAACCCATATAGCTTGCTGTGTAGCTCTGGCTTTTTTACAACATGGTTCATGTATAATTTGTTGATAAATGTTTAAACAGTTGTTATTTAGTTTAATATTGCATGGGTTATGTGTAGCACCAATAATAAGTATACTATATCAGCTAGTGAAATGCCATTATTTGGAATATGGCATCTGTTTTTGAGACAAAAAAAGATAATTAAAGTTTATCATAGTTATGAATAACATGGTTAAACATTAAAATCTGAAAGTTATGGTGTTCATGAGTTGAACTGATCAAAACCTGAAATATTTCACCATTCCAGTTATTGTTGTCATCACTACAATAAAACCCATCATGCATTGCTGTTCATTTAGTTCACTCAGACAATGCGGCAACATGAAATAATCATCATATGAATCCAACGTGAGGGATGTAACAAGAAACAACCACAGTGTAGCTCTCAATAGTCTGGCATATCAAGAAATTCTTAAATGAGAATACTTCACATCAATTATTAGTACCCATCCATCTTGAGCACGCTGAGCCTGTTTACTGATTCCTATAGTACCAGATGATTTGACATAGGATAAAATCAGCACATATATAGTTGGAAGACTAGTAATCTTTTTTTCTAGCTGCACTAGTAACTCTTTGAGTGGGGGCACTTCGGTCCCACTCGTTTTCTCCTGATCCCTCGTTTGGGCAAAGGATTTCATCCTGCCCCCCATTTCAGGGTCTGATAGCCATTTTTTGGCCTCTCCCCTCAGATCTCTTGGTTTCTTGATGGCTACCTCAGACCCCCTTTTCAGCTTAGCAGGTCATCCTTTGCCTAGGGGATTAGACTCACTTGTGGGATTTATTTATTTCTGATTTTATGTGAGTATTAGGTTATAGCTTTGTAATTTTATTTTAGTTTATATCTTGATTGACTGCCTTGCCTTATCTGGGTACCAGGTGCCGGCAGTCTCGTTTTGAGTACATATGTGTTATTTGCTCGAGTCATATTTTATCGAATTTCATTGCAATACTTTACCTGTTTGTAGTGTTCGTTACAAATAGATAATTACCCTACATACAAATTTGCAAACTCTCACACCAAAATTATGGTGGGAAAAATTATGGTATTCAAAAGGTTAACAAAATGTAGGCTGTACTGTTCTACAATTTTCACACTTTATTTGGCATTGCTTAATTATTAACATATTTTTTCCATTTTTACACAGTCAGTGTCTGTGAAACAACGAAATACCTCAACCATCACCTGGGAAGAGTTCATGTTAATATCTGCAGATATTTTTCTAAAAAAGGTAGGTTGAAAAATTAAAAAATTGTATTTTATTAAGTACAATATTTCTGGAATGTTTTTGCATTATTTAAATTGTAAGCACGCTTGTTTGAAATTTGAATATTATTGTTTTTATATAATGTAAACTGTATTTTGAAGTGGTATTTAAAGCTCAATATTAAGTTTTTATACCTAATAATGCTGCCTGTAAGTACCGGTAGTTCAGGATATTTAGAAATGTCAAAAATGATGGATATTTTGCCAAAAATATTTTTGGAATATTGGCAATTCTAGGGGGCCAACCCCCAGTACAAAAACATGAAGGTACATGTTGGGCCCCTCAGGCATGTTGTTAATTTCCCTGAGTTCAGATTGAAAAATAGTTGGGTGGGGGAGGTGGGCTGCTAGTATGAGCAGATTGTATTATTGATTATAAAAACTAATTATTGAGTTTTATAAACTTAAGTCATACACCCTAGATAGGTTTTTAGTTTGAAATACTTGATATAATAAGTATTAAAAATTATGCATAAAATCTGACTTATGAAGTCTTCCGCAACACAATTTTTTGTATGGAGTAGCACCAATAATGAATCAAATTACACTCACTTATGTTTTAACCAACAAACCTCATCACTAAGAAATCTTTCACTGATAAAATTAAAGCACTTGGACAGACTAAGGGATGAGCCAACAAAGAAACACCCCCTAACGGTGGGGACTTATATAATAAGTATTAACTTTCTAAGAGCAGAACCAGCCTGGAATTGAGCATTCATGAACATGAGTTTGTACACCTGGCCGATGAAAGATGGATTATTTTAGATTTCTGAACCATTCTCCATCGGAGATGACCATGAATGATTACATGTGTAGTGGAACAGCAAAAATTGTAGCACATCATTATGGTTGAAATGGCTCTACCAGATGAGAACACTGTGATCTATTGGGATATATGGCTAATGTGACTGTCGGTGCTGGTGAAGGAAGGATTAAAATATCCATCACTACCATGACTCCTGAAATCTGTGCACCACTCATTTCATTTACTGACTGTGGTAAACACCAGACTAAAGTAAATTACCATGGTAGTATATCATCAATTTGATAAGAAATGTAGACAAATAACGGGTATAGGTAAAGGGATTGTGTCCATTTTCAATATATTTTTTTAAAATATTAAACACAAAGCATGTCCAGGTTGAATGACTTAAGTACTAGTACTACATTTGCATGATCAAATCTTGTTTTAAATGCAGCAACTTAATAATATTTCACATGTTGCATCTTCTGGCTTTACATTGTATTTGTTTACAGTTAAGAAACAATATACCAGTATATTAAAAATAATATAACAGTCAAATCCCAATTTTATGTCAATATCATTATTGGCTCTGAAAACAATGTAATCTATAATCATAAAATCAAATCAAGTCAAAATCAGCAATGAATCAAAGATGGTTCACCAGTATTTTTTGTAATAATATAGAATTATTGTATTTTGGCTGCACTCTCCAAAATAGAGATATTCTCCTGACAGTTCTACTACCACTTGGTCATAATCTCAGAATATTCAAATTAATATAAATATAGACGCTTTTTATCCAGGATTAAAAATCCTGAAAATATTTTCTAAATAAAATGAAAAAAGTGCTGGTGCTTTTAATGTAAATGTAAATATATTGAAATCCAAAAAAAATGATGAAAATAAGGAAATCTTCCCAAATCCCAATATTGACAACTAATGTTTTTCCTAAATAATTATCACTATTGGCAACTAGGTTTGTAACTAATTTTCCAGTGTTTTTATTTTACTACTGAAGGTGAAACCACTGAAGTGACTTGTGCACATATCACCAAGAAACACCAAGATGCCGCATAACAGGTGCTGTCACCTTAGCAACACCACTACCCATAACCATGGCAACTGGCATCACTATTATTGCACAGCTTTTATCATTCCTCCGTATACCAATAGAGCTTTGCATACCAATTTTAAATTTTAGTAATTTGCTCTTTTTTTAATTAATTTAATGCATGCTTCCCTTATATCTTTTAATCAATAACTCATACTATTATTGTTATTTACTTTATAGGTGGTATATTGTTTCTATCAGAGGTCTATTACTTGTTGATTTGTCCTGATGTGACAGCAATTTCACAAAAGTGAATTACAGTATATAAATATAAAAAACAGTCTTCAGTACTTTTTGTTGATCAAATTTGTAATTTTGTTAGTTCATTATGGATAGATAAAAACTGTCTGAATGCATACACTGATACTATTATTCTGTTCACGGCTGTGTACAATTTATAGACCCTGAGGTTTTTTATTTATACAATGGAACCTTTCTAAATCGAACACCAAAGTGACTGAGAATATTCAATTATTTTTATTGGTGTTCAGTTTTTGAAGGTCTCTCTTATACAGTGAATCCTGTCTAAACTGAACACAAAGGGGAGTGAGAATTATTTAGTTTACAGAGGTGTTCAGTTTATAAAGGTCTCTTATAGTGAATCCTGTCTAAACTGAACACAAAAGGGTTTGAAAATTGTTTAGTTTACAGAGGTGTTCAGTTTATAGAGGTCTCTCTTATAGTGAATCCTGTCTAAACTGAACACAAAGGGGTTTGAAAATTGTTTAGTTTACAGAGGTGTTCAGTTTATAAAGGTCTCTTATACAGTGAATCCTGTCTAAACTGAACACAAAGGGGAGTAAGAATTATTTAGTTTACAGAGGTGTTCTGTTTATAGTGGTCTCTTATAGTGAATCCTGTCTAAACTGAACACAAAAGGGTTTGAAAATTGTTTAGTTTACAGTGGTCAGTTTATAGAGGTCTCTTATAGTGAATCCTGTCTAAACTGAACACAAAAGGGTTTGAAAATTGTTTAGTTTATAGAGGTGTTCTGTTTATAAAGGTCTCTTATACAGTGAATCCTGTCTAAACTGAACACAAAGGGGAGTAAGAATTATTTAGTTTACAGAGGTGTTCTGTTTATAGTGGTCTCTTATAGTGAATCCTGTCTAAACTGAACACAAAAGGGTTTGAAAATTGTTTAGTTTACAGTGGTCAGTTTATAGAGGTCTCTTATAGTGAATCCTGTCTAAACTGAACACAAAAGGGTTTGAAAATTGTTTAGTTTATAGAGGTGTTCAGTTTATAGAGGTCTCTTATAGTGAATCCTGTCTAAACTGAACACAAAAGGGTTTGAAAATTGTTTAGTTTACAGAGGTGTTCTGTTTATAGTGGTCTCTTATAGTGAATTCTGTCTAAACTGAACACAAAAGGGTTTGAAAATTGTTTAGTTTACGTAGTAACCTTTTCACCACCAGCCTTTTTCGCACAAATTTTGCTGCACAAAGTGGACACAGCGGAGCTGTTTTTATTACTGATTGTCCGTCGTCGTCGTTGTCAACTTTACGATTTCAACTTCTTCTTCGAAACCGCAAGTCAGAATGTTTGATATGCAAGTACCTTGGATGGTTCTTTCTCAGATTTGTTCATTTCATGTCAAAATCTCAAATTCTCAAGTTTTGGTGAATATTTTTGTCATTTCTGGTGAAAAGTTATATTTTTGAATTCTTGTTAAAAACCTGCAAGTTCAATTGCTAAAATGATATTACATATATAGATACTTCATGTGGACCGCTCTCAGATGTGTTCAATTTCGTGATGATATCTTTAATTCTCTAATTTTGGTGAATATTTTTGTAATTTTTGGTAAAAAGTGATATTTTCAACTTCTTGTTAAAAACCGCAAGTCCAATTGCTTTGATATTATTACATATATAGGTACTACATATAGACCTCTCTCAGATTTGTTCATTTGGTGATGATATCTTCAATTCTCTAATTTTGGTGAATATTTTTGTCATTTTTGGTGAAAAGTGATATTTTTGAAAACAGGAAGTCTGATTGATTTGATACTATACATATTGTTTATTTTCTAATGATATCTTCAGTTCTTAATTGAAATGTGCATTGCTAACAGTGGAGCTTGTCTTATATATTTTTCAATATTTCTGAAAATGAACCCTAATTTAAGTAAATTTTTTGTTTTTACTCAAAAATTTGGCTATTTTAGTTCCAATCTCCTGATTGAAAGTGCAGACTATTAACAGAACTATTTTGTGAATTTGTGATGAAAAAAGAAAAACTGGTGGTGAAAATTTAAACTGAACACAAAAGGATTTAAGAAAATTGTTCATTTTTTAGAAGTTTTCAGCTTATAAAGGTCTTACAGTGAAACTGTATAAACTGAACACCAAAGTGACTGAAAAAATTGTTCAGTATATAGAGGTCTCTTATACAGTGAAACCTGTCCAAACTGAACACCAAAGTGACTGAGAAAATTGTTCAGTATATTAAGGTCTCTTATACAGTGAAACCTGTCAAAACTGAACACCAAAGTGACTGAGAAAATTGTTCAGTATATTAAGGTCTCTTATACAGTGAAACCTGTCTAAACTGTCTAAACTGAACACCAAAAGAACATGCATAGACTGGAATAAGTGTTTGATTTATATACTGTAGGTGTTACTATATCTCATACATTCAAATCTTACACCTATGTAATGTACCTCTGATTGTTTCAAAACCTAATTTATCTAGCACTAATTTAATTAGTTCACCTGTCTAATACATCATCAGTTACTTACTCATTGTATGTTGCATGCATGTACCAGTTCCTCTTACCTTGGTTTGTTTTAATAACTGGCTGGGCTGAATCCTCTCGACAAAACTGAGATTCATTGAATCCCCCTTCCCTCTTTTCTTGATTTGTTAGATTGGGCTCTCTAAGTGCTATAGATGCCGGAAGAAACTTTTTGCAAGTTTAATCTTTTCTTGGTGACAAAGAATTGTTTCAAATTTGTGATGTTATTTGAGAAAATTAATCTATCATAACCACCACTTTGTAGACCCAGTGTGTATAATATTTAGACCATGTAAAATTGTTACTAAAATAATTAAAGAGGAACAGAAATGGGACATCCATGCAATGTATTGAGTATCAATGGCTGGGAAGATGAAGTATCTATAACAATGACCATCTAATCCATGTGAATGGTGTAACATTTGACAATTAGATGAGAATTGCATGTAATTAACTCAGACATGCATGGTACATGTGACCAGGTGAAGATAGCAAAACCATTAGACATCATGCTCTACTAAACATTTTAAAATTCATATTTCTTAGATTTCTTGTTAGATTATTTCTTTTCATGATGTCTGCATTCTAATCTGTGTTTTTGTTTCCAGGTACCGAGTACAACACGCTGTCTTAAAGATGTCCCACTTGTATCAAGTTTCAAAGAGTAATCACTTCATGCAGTGAATCACTGTGTATGATTCCTGATTTTATTATTTTAATCTGTTACGGAAACAAGCAGCACTAAGACAAGTGTGTGAAGGTGTTAGCAGACAGTTTATCAATATAATTCCAGGTTCACGTCTGAGTTTCTGCATACTGTAAATCAGGGGTTTTTTGCACAAATTTTTCTTCTCATGCTAAATTCAGTTGGTTGACAGTAATGCACACACAACTGTTAATTTTTCACCACCAGTTCTTTCTTTTCATCACAAATTCACAAAATAGTCCCGTTTATAGTCTGCACTTTCCTTCAGAAGATTGGGACAATTATAGCCAAATTTTTTGGGTAAAACCTAAAAATTGACCAAAATTGTGTCTGTGCTCAAAAATTAGGGTTAATTTCCAAAAAATATCAAAGAAAAAGTGCTGAAAAAGTCTGCTGGTGAAAGGTTAAGAAGGTTATATTGCCCTGACTTCACATCCTACTCGATAAGGTAGCTCAGTTAAAACACTGAGAACCCAAGTTAATTCTTCTACAGTCATTTTCAAATATCATCTGCTGAATTAGAGTTTAAGACTAAATAGATTGCTTGCCGATGCACTGCTCTGAAGTGAAATGAAGGTTTAGAAGTGTCTCACACAAACAGAGGTTTTCAATGTCATGACATAGAGGGCGCTGTTTAAAAAATAAATTTTGATTTGTACATCAGATAGAAAGACAGATAATGTGCCTAATTGACAACACTTTTTGAAAAAATGAAAGAAAAAATTAATTTTCATGAAAAAGCTCAGTTTTAATGATAGTTTTCTGTTTTTTTCTTGGGCTTAAATTATTTATTTAATATATTTTTGTAATGTCATAAGTGTAATTATTCAAATTGTTACATGTAAGCCATTAAGGAATTTATCGAATGTAAATATTTATTATATATTTGGTTTGGGTGTGTGTCATGCTGTGTATAATAGAAAATTTATATAAATATTCACTAGGGGAGTTCAAATCATGAAACATTGCATAATCTTGCTATGAAATGAGAAAATAAAATGAAAAATTTATGTAAATATAAGTGTGTATAGATGAACTCACTGCTACACTGTGATGTTGCTGTTAATTATGTTTTGTTCAGTGTCTCACCCAATAGAATAGAATAGATGTAGAATAGAATTTGCATTTTTTTAGGTGAAATCAATCAAGCAAAATTCAAAACAAATGACATGATGGATTGGCTGAATCAAGATTGAACTTTATGATTACAACAACTGACTTAAATAGTGTACAAATGCTAATTATGTATTCATATAAGATGTTTCAATAATGTACTCAAACTGTCTTATTTCTGTTTTAAAAGTTTTGGTTGATTTGCTGTTATCACTTTGTTTATTCTGTTTTTATGTTTCACTGTATAATTTACATTCCATAAGATGTATTTGTTTCATATACTGTCTTTAGGACCTGATCAAAAAAATATATAATTTTTAATCTATATGAATATGAAGGAAATGAAAATATACATGAATTTGTGTGCTTTAATTTTATTTAGTACTTCTCATTGGGTACTTGGGTAAAAAATGTAGGCATTATAGCATTTTTTAATTTTGAAAAGAAAAATCTATTGTTCATGAAAAAAAAATACAATTTTTATAAAAATTTTACAATGAATATACCCAGTAAATGGATTTTGAAAAACAAATTGACAAACATTTTTTTGGCATGTCGTTCTGGGAAAATGTCCTTAATCGTACTTTCAGATTAAAACAATTATGTTTCAGTTGGGGGGGGGGGGGGTAGCCAGACTTGTTTCCAAGTCTTAGGTCCCATGAGTATTGACTTGTTTTGGTTATACTGGCAATACCATAGTGCAATCAAATGTTTACTTCCTCGTACCTTTAAAAGTTAAAGGGAGGTGGTTGGTGCACCGTGTCATGTTTGATATAATGTACAAATTGTGTATGCAATAAACTGAACACCCATCCCGCCATGATCATCGCCCTTTTAACTTGACACGACAAGAAATTCTAACTTAAGACAAAAATGACATACAACCATATTTTGTATTGTTTCTGCCATGTAGATTACTGCCAAATTTAATATCTGTTATGTATATGTGATTTTGATTGGTTTGAAATATTTTCAACAAAATTTAAAATAAATATTGTTTTAAAAGCATACTAGACATAAATCGCAATACAAATATAGGGAGGACACCTGCTGCATTAACATCTTAGCAAAGCGAGATATTTTATTTGCTTTGTAAGTTGCCTTATTGATCAAAGAGTTCAGAGGTGAAAGGTCATTGTGGTAGCGCAAACAAATCATGTCGTAAGTTCTATTGTCACCTTATTCAGACTTTTGACAGAAATGTACTTATTGTATTGTGTGCAGTGTAATATATTTGTAGATGAATATTTAATATTTATAATAAAAAAATTGTACACTATAATTATATGTGTTTTAACTAAGCTTTTAGCATTATTACAAGTAGAGGTCACAGCAGAAAACGCTGTAAATGTGGGGATTTCATACAACCAATTAGCCTAACAATGTTTGTTGTTAGATAATGATCTTTTTAGTCCCCATTCGGTCGCAGTCCAAAAACGGGGATGGATTGACCTCTGTGCGTTTGTGCGTCTGTCCGGACCTATATCTTAGACATTCATGCCTGGACCAATTACATTCAAACTTTATACATCATACATAAATGGCTGCCATTTTTGTGCTAAAAAATCATCAAATATCAAGCATTTATGGATGGATTTTGTTCAAACTTGGTACATACATTAGACATATAATGGGTTCCTGATGCATGTCATTTTACTTTTTCAAATCAGATTCAAAATGGCTCACTGGCGGCCATTTTGTTTTAATATTTCTTACATGCTTTGACTGATTATGTTCAAATTTTATATATACGTTATGTTATAGATATATAGATGTATTCAAAATTGCTGATTTTGTTTTAATTAATGCTTTTCCAGAGCAATATCTCTCAATATGGACAAGTACTTGTTTGACGATCAGATACAAATGTCAATCATTTTAATGTTAAACAATCATCATAATCATATTCCTGACATGGTTATATTCCAGCTATATTACTATAAACAAAAATATATATTTTAAATTCAATAACTAATGGGGACTGTGCCATGCATGTCTTGTTTTTCTTTGTGTTTGATCTGAAACAGGATGTATATGGATGTATTTCAATTATGTCAGATGTGTCGGACTCATTTGTCAAGCATAGTTTATTAACCTGTACCAGTGACCTGTGGATCTAGGCAACTGTTGGTTAGACACTCCCAAAGATTTTTTGTTGAAAAATTTATGTGTTTAGTTTACATCCAGTTTGACCTGGAGAATACGTTTTCAGTCTGATCAGAATTCTATTATATACAGGTGGTTTGATCTTTGTAAACTGTTCAAAAGGGGATGGTCGTTGCACCGCATCCTTTTCAATATGGAACTCATAGTGACGTATACAACGCGTGTAAAATACATTGTTTGTTTACATAAATTCGAACATGCGCTTTTCGACGACCACCGCCCTTTAAAACTAATGAGTGGTATGAGACCTGTCAGGAGAGTCACAAATAAATGCAATTTGGTGGGCCAGTGGAGGAGGTAGGTATGTAGTTGGTTAAGATCCACAAGTGCTTCAGTTGTGTACAATCTGCCAAAACAACTGGGAACTGTTATACAGTCCCAGATGTGGTTTCAGTGGCAAATACACTGTATTTATACTGACAGCATTAACTGCAATAATAATAGGCAGCAATTGCTAGGTCATTAAAATTGTGTTTAGAAAAGAGATGAATAGAGATGGTCATTGCACCGCCCATGTGTGACACCTGTGTTGAAAAACATTGATTTTCCCACAATCCAATCTCTTCTAAAATGAAATCACAAGTATGTGTTTTGACCAAGCCAACGTACACTACTGAGTAATTACCGCTGGTGACTCCTTTAATACCTTCCAATCACCAAAGAAATTACATAGTTACAGCTTGGTAACGTCTCAGTTTGTACTCATTGGTCTGCATCATAGTCAAAGTCGTCATCTTTGTTCAGTTCGAGCTGTATTCATTATATTATTACATTTTATTTATTTTTTAGTTATTATATTTTTATTTGATCCATAAATGTGCTAATAGTTGTCATCTCAGACCACCCAATTAACTTATTTGAATTTCTAACTACTTCGGGAATGTCTTAGACACAGATGTTCGATGAAAAAAAGAAATTCTCTAACACGCATGCGCACTGTTATTTTAGTACGTACAATCACTGCACATGCGTATTAGTGGTTTTGCTCTAACGAATACTATTCTGTGTACGTCCTGCAAACGCAACATTTTAGTTTATGATAAATTATAATCCAATTCGGTCTACACTATGAAGTATGGAACAATAATATGCAATAATCAATAAAAAATATGAATGAAAAAGTTTCTCGTCCGCAGCATGGAGGAGCAGCAACAGCGTGGTGAGATTACCCCACCCCGCCTCCTCCGGGGAATGACCACGTTTTCAACAACGGAAATGTTCATTTGAATTAGAGAAGATTCACACACAGTTAAAGATAATAACAGTGATTATTCCACACAGAGCTCGAGGTACCTGGTAAACTTTGTGTGATACTAGGGGACCCGGAGTACGATTGGCCGGTGAACTTTGTTTGCTCACTGGTCAGAAACCACATATATTACTCAAAATGGAAGAAACAGAAACCTAACTATGCAAATTTTATTAATTTACTTAAACATCATTTTCAAATTGAGAGTGCGATCGCCAAACAAAAAGTGAAAGACACGTCACACAAAAAGAAGTGGTCTTCCCTGATACCATATTTAAAGTAACATCTTCCTATGGTTTACTTGGAGTGTCTTTTATCAGCGTATTCATGAAATGTATTACATGTAGTGTCAGCCCCAAAAAATAAATAAGTTACAAAAAAAAAAAAGATGATTATTCCCGACCATATTTCCTGACAGTGGACGTCATGGAAACAACAAGCTACAGTAGCCTCCAACCCGGTTTACGTAAAAGCAGACATTATTACCAAGGCAGTGACCTAATTATCACAGATCTCAGCCTGAGGGCAACGACCGCGATTGTAACATACTTCAGTTCAGAAAGACGTCGACCTTTCTAAAATTTATGGTTCAACAGAGATCGTAATTATCATAGTTTTTAGGTCACCGCCATTTTCGATTTGCGCCCCTATTTAAGATTGATCTTCCCAGTGTTTCCATAGTCGGTTCATACAGTAAAACCTGTCTATATTGAACCCTATCTAAACTAGAAACTGCATAAACCGAACAGTTTTAGAATTCCCTTCTAAATAGTCTTGCTTGTATAAAAAACCTCTATAAACCGAACACCTCTATAAACTGAACAATCTTCTCAGGCCTTTTGGTGTTCGGTTTAGACAGGTTTCACTATATTAATATTTACCCCGCAAGTTTGCGTAGCTCTGGGTTATAGAAAAAGATATGGTACACGTTATATTACCCGGGGCAGTTGATACACAGCTGGGTAGGAAGGTGCCCATGAGTGTTCAAAAGTGTGACCATTTTTATACCTGGATAGTGGCAAAATCTATACCCATATTCATACCAAAGTACCATTTCTGTCATCACTGTTTATTCCAAATAAAACAGTTACCTATTTGCTCTATTAGAAGAGCATCTCCAATAGAAGCACATGTAAGCCAACAGTTGCATTGTATATTGATTTATTAAAATGTGTATTTTGACCATAGACACACCTCTGTCACTTACATAAGAGCATATTATTTAACACAATGTTCAGGTTATTTAGGTTGTTAAATGAGAAACAACAGTTCGCTTTCTCTTTGACCTCCTTAGGGGTCTGCTATCAGATACTGGGGGTTGAACAAGTATACCAAATCGGAAAAATAGTACCAATGTTTATACCTATCTTGACCAGAAATAAGACCGATACTTATATCTAAAATCAAAAAAAAAAACGAGACCCGTTTCAGGGGCACGTCCCCATTAGGCAAGTTCTATGTATTGCTCCCCGGGATATAACCATACTTACCTCTTCGATCATTAACCCTCGGTGAACCCTGAGTAACGCAAATCATTATAAATCAAGTTACATTGACACGGTGTCCGCCATTCCAGGGCATCGTGAGCATGGCAAAGCTAAAGATCTCAAGACAATGCCGTGATTGAACATAACTCGTCTTCGTTGGCGGAGAAGCGTCAGAAACTATCTTTTTCGGCTTGCCATTTCCGTGTAATGTCGCACAAGTACTTCTCCGTTTTGGTAATGGCTATAAGAAAACAGAGAACGATTTCTAGTTATTACGGATTCAGCCAACGAGTGATGTACCTTTGAAAATGCTTTTTTTTTTCATGACAAAATAAATTTTTCAGGACTATAGAAATTTGGACTGGCTAAAGACAGTAAATTGAAAAATTTTCAATACTCACCCCGGTTAAAACATTTCTCAACTTGCTTTAGATTCGTTTGATTTTTTTACTCATTTGGCCATTGTTTTTTGGCCAATTTTAAACACCTGTAGATTCAACTCTACATCTGTGTCTCAAAATTGGAAGATTTTAGCACGGATGATTTATTTCTTAATATTGTTTCAAATAATGATTCTTTTGCAAAATAATGTATTTTGTTAAATCTATATTCTTGATATGTTTTAGTTCTGTCAATTTTGTTGTTCCGAATCTTGTTTTGTTTTGTTGTTGTATTATCTGACATTACGCAAGAATTATATGGTACGTTCCAAAAAAAGTCCATAATATATTAAAATCATTTCCGAGGTAATCTACAGAAAATGGCGTAACAAATGAAATGTGGAAATCAAAATGAGATTCTCAATCAGTGTAGAATTAATCTACATGTACTGTAAAATATGTTTTCGCTTGGAATTAATTTTCGCTAGTTTCGAAACTTGAATGATTCAGGGAAAATGAAATCCAGCAAATATACCTTTTTTCCTATATTTTACATTCAACTTGTCAAAAATCAATGAAAATTAAACATACAAAACACCCAAAAACTCTTTTCAAAAAAATAATTCCAGCTAAAATAAAGTATTTTACAGTATTTAATCAAATTCTTCATAGCGGAAAATTTCCTGGCAACTATAAAGCAACGTTATTGCTGCCACAAAAGGTGCTAACAATTTAACCCAATAATGACCTACCATAAGTATTTGGGGAAACTAAAGATAAGCCAATCAAAATTTGGGATAATAAACTGAACACAATTTTGTGTGTAGATGATCTTACAGTAGTTTCGGGAACGTCGAAAAAAAACTCCAGATAAGCAATTGAATGTCACTTGTAAAAGAATGTACACATCTTTAGGCTCCATTTTGGCGCGCTTTTCCAAATTTAAATTAAAATTATAACTGCACAAATAATGCCTAACTGAAACAATTAAAATCAAATCAAATTGATGAAAAAATAGAGAAAGATCAAATTGAAAATAAGAAACATTTCATCATGAAATGTGCAAATTATGACACCGAAAAAAAAGGTATTTAGTTATTTAAATGTAAAATAAAACCGAAAAACGTGACTAAAGATGTTCTCTTTATTCGACAACGGTAACTATCAACATTGTACTTGCAATATACTTAAAAAAAACAATCATAACAATAAAATAAATGTCATAACTGCAGGGATAACAAAATGTGGTTCAGACATTATTTTGTAATTTTATTTATTTTTTCATTTACCATACGTGCACACTGAGAAGATTCAGTCGAGTAATAAAGTTATTTTTAATATTATTAATACTTTAATAAAAATATTAAATTCACCCCACGTTCTCAAATAATACTAATAAAGCAATAGATTTTTATAGGAAAAATACGCACTGTCCAAAATTTTGAGCACAACACTACTTTCTTTGGATTGCCAATCTCGATCATTGGCCTCCTTGTCACCGGACGGGTTCGTGACCTAAAGAACAACAGAAGTTCGTTCATGTATCAATCCGCCAGTAACAACTTTAAAAGCAATTTGCGAAAATTGTTATGCCGCGTGTTAGCATGTATTATGAAAAAAAAAGACACACACGACGGTATACCCTGAACTCAAAAGCTAGTACAATCGTGGAGGATGGTATACTAAACACGGTAAGCATGGGGAACTATGTTATTGTTCCGCTTGACCGAGCAAGTATACAACGCTGTGTTACGCGAAATACAGCAGAGCACCAGTACGTAATAACACTCCCAGTTCTTACGTTCCCGAAACGACTGAAATAGACATGCTCTCGCTGGCAACATTAGCAAAGAACTTGAAACCAAACTGGGTCTGTGTTATTGGTCGTTGTGCATATGGCTCTGCTGCACAACCCAAGCCGTATACAAGCCCAGACATCGGATGCAAACAGGTGAGTATATTACTTCTAGCGCAGCAAAGGCATTCACTTCAACTTTGTAAATATTTATAAATTTCAATGGCAGTTACATTGAAATTGAATCCATCCATCCAAGCAACCAACGAAAACAACGACGCACATTTGAAAACATTCCAATGCTATTCAATCGGCCAATAACGATCTCTCTTTCAGAATTGTGAAAATTTATAAACATTTATAATTATAGATGAAGAGAATACCTTGTTGCGCCGAGAGTAGTCTATTTTTAACTTTATAAGAGTATTAAAGGGGAACTAAATAGAGCCTATTTTGGTGTTTGTATTTATCAAGTTATGTATATTGATTATAAATTTAAAAAAAAAAATTAAAAAAAATGATAATCTTCAGAGTTATGATGATTTAAATATGAGAAACCATAAACCTGCGAAGGACTTCCGCTTGCGCCATCTTGCCATAAAAAAACGCCCTCATGAGGTATAAACAGGTAAGGTAACAAAGCATGATGACGAAATAGTATCTGATTAAATATAAGCAACTTAGGGAGCCATATTTGGCTGGACTGGTGAATTGACTTCTAGTCTAGGTTGTTTCGACTTTTACATTAATGTTATTTACAAGTGTATCAACATACAAACATTATGGATGTGCGATTGATCGAGACAGGCATTTTGTTTGTTTTTTGTCTAACTGTCTAATAAATGCTGTTTCCAGTACTGCACTGTGCGGCGTGCAAATTATTCAAAGTATGGATGATGGAGTATGCAATCTTGAGTTCGTAGGTGGTGGTGGAGGAAACATTTTCGTCCATGTATTCACGGGGCTGCACTGGCAAATCATGGGACAATTGTCACAAGAACACCAAGCAGATTGTTCACAGATTTCCGTGTAATTTGAAATAAAACTATTATCCGATCAAGGGGCATCGTCGACGATATACTCTCATCACTCACACTGATCTAAATCTTCACAGTATACCGTACTTCCCTGATCATAAGCCCGGAGGCATGAACACGTAAAGGGAAAAGTAAGGGATGAACTTATACTCGAGGACCAACTCAGAAAAGATGATTTTGTTTTGGGGTTAAACACTGTAACCATCTTGCTAACAACGAAAAATTATCCAAAAAAATTATTCGTTCACCACGCCGGGCTTGGGAAAATAATACTTATTTTTGAAAAAAAAAATGCGTCATTGATTTCCACAACACTTACAATGAAGAAACAAACATGTTCATAAAAACACACACATTTTATTACAATACGATTTACATACTGTCTGAATTTACAGTGAAATAATGGGTAGGGTCTGTGGACGAAGGCATTTATCATTATCTTTGTTTTGGTATGTTTTCGATCGTACGCAAACTCTTGACGCAAAGCAATTTTCCACCATGAGGTTTTTCAGCACGATTTGACCTGGAACAACTTCCTTTGACCTAACAGGTCATGTCTTTCATTAACCAATCAAAAAAATGGGTCGTAATGATGAAATTTTCCGATTATTGACGATGATTTTTTAACACAATGCGGAAGTGAATTATTGCGATCTGTAGCACTGATTGCAACGAAAAAACAATGATTTTTTCCCTAAAAACTGGCGATTCGCAATTTCCGAAATATAAACAACGGTTAATAGTAACCTTGGGTAAACTGAGTGTGGAGGAAGAATTTAAACACCTTTCACGGTCGCCAACATGTCACATTGTTCAAACCCTAGGCCTTTCATGATAGTCTCAAAGTAAACCGTGCCCAATAACCAGGTACACGACTTAACGATCACATTTTTGGTTTTTCGAAAGCTACTACTCAAAGAAATATGGATTACTCCAGTATTGCAACATCGGGGTTCATCCTGAGTAAATGACAGAATAGAAAGGTTTTCTCATAAAAACTAAAAGCACGAACCAAACTACCATGCCAATCACGATTATTACGAAATGAAACACATTTTACACGCATATTTTAAAGAATATCGTCGACGCCCAGTAAAAACACTCTGGGCTTATAATCGTGATTGCTCTCAACTCGATAAATACCTAGTAAAAATATAGGGATGGGCTTCATACTCGGGAGGGGCTTACGATCGGGGAAGTACGGTACTTTAACGCAATTGGGCTTCCACTCTCAGAATACTGTTTCAAACGCATAGGGCTCTAACCCAAGTTTTAAAAAGCACATTGTGCATATAAAAGTTGAGTTTATACTCGTAGTACACAACGCTTGGCAGCATGAACGGCTATGTACAATGGCGTATACGAATGTGATCAGATACTAAAACGTCATAGCTTTGAAAAGTACCCGGATGTTAAATATGTTCGTTCGTTATTTATTCCCCTCCATGAATGGCCTCCATGGTGTTTAATTGCAAGCACTTCAAATGCTTATCCAAGCTACAGTTATAATTAAAACAAAATTAAACCACTGCAATATTATTTCGAATACAGTTTAGAATATACACAACTATAAATTAAGGCCGCATTTAGGTTCGCTTTAATTGTAGTACAATGTACAGTCAAACCTAGATTATCCGAACACAGTGGGCGGTGACGTATTTGTTCGGTTAATTGATCGTTCTGATAAACGATCCGAACGTAAAATTAACATAAAATGAAGGACAATGGATGGTACGTTGATTTCATGTTTTATTGATACATGTACATTACATTTAATTAATAAACGTGTATTACAATTCTACATTGTAAATGTTAAAAAAAATTCGTTATTATCGAAAATTGTTGTTAATTATTAAGTTAGTAAAATAAATAAATAAAGAATACGTGTCCACGAAGAAAATGTGAGAGTCGAATTCATATTTGGCACATACATGATACACCATGCATATTGAAACAGATGTTTGCTTCATAATCAGATCAAAAACGGGCCTCTGGTGGCCATATTGCTTTTTAACCATACTACTATATTTCCGAGGCTTTTGGACCATTTTCATTCATCTTTGACATGTACATCATACATATATCGAAATACATGGTCATGTCAGTTTGTTCCATAATCAGATCAAAAATGGACAACCTTCTTCCATCTTGAATTTTGGTGAACTTGGACAGGATTTGTTGGTTTTCACTCAAATTTGATACAAACATTATACATGTTGAAATACATATCTATGATGATTCGTTCTGTATTTGAATCCAAAATGACCAACTGGCAGCCATCTTGGTATTTCAAAATGTATTATTGACATGTTTATTAGTCCCCGTTCGGACGAAGTTCGAAAACGGGGACTTATAATTCGGTCTCGGTCCGTGCGTCCATCCGGAGTCATATCTCAAAATCCCTTGGACCGATTCCGTTCATTCTTTGCATGTGCCTAGTACTTTATGTGGGACATATGCACATGCAGCGGTTTAGCGATTCGATTCAAAATGGCCAACTGGCAGCCATCTTGTTTTTTGAAAATGTTGTATTTTGGACATGCTTTGTCAGTTTTCATTCAAACTTGGTACATAGATTATACATGTTAGGATACATGTCCATGACGATTTATTTCACAATTGGATCAAAGATAGCTGACTGGCAGCCATCTTGTTTTTTTGAAATTTCGTATTTTGGACATGCTTTGTCAGTTTTCATTTAAATTTAGTTCATAGATCATACATGTTAGGATACATGTCCCCGACCGTCCATCCGTACGTCAGTCTGTCCAGAGTCGTATTTCCGAATCCTGTGGACCGATTCCATTCATTCTTTGCATGTGCCTAGTACCTTATGTGGGACATATGCACATGCAGTGGTTTAGCGATTCGATTCAAAATGGCCGACTGGCAGCCATCTTGTCAGTTGTCATTCAAACTTGGTACATAGATTATACATGTTAGGATACATGTCCATGACGTTTTATTTCGCAATTTGATCAAAGATGGTCAGCTGGCTGGCATCTTGTTTTTGTTTTTTTATGTGGTATCTTGGACGTGCTCTGTCAGTTTTCATTCAGATTTGGCACATACATGTACATGTACTTTATACATGTTAGGATGCATGTCCATGACAATTTGTTTCATAAACTGGTCAAGGATTGACAGACTTTTTGGCCTTACTACTATATTTCCACAATTTATGTAACATTTTCATTCGTATTTGGCACATACATCATACATATCAGTGTGTTTCATAATCAGATCATAGGCCATATTACTACTACACAGAACACGTGTTTTGATGTAAATAAACAATCTGTTGTATATGCCACTTGGACTATATACTATACTACTATATCTCTGTACATGATCTTGGACAAATGAAATTCAGTTTGGATACAAAAAATGCATTACTGTAAAATCTGCATTATAAGCCGCATCCTTAATAGAAGTCACACCCATTATTTTTGAATAATTGAGAACCAAAAATTCATCATTTCTCATATGTGTAGATAATAAGTATTTATTGCTTTCCTAGGCCACCGGCCCATATACAAACATATCAAACCAATGCTTAAAATGTAACGGGTACAAGTAGAATATGATAATGTTCTCGGTTATTGATCACATGGAATTAAATAATAATTAATTTGTTAACAATTGTTTCCTAACTTCAAATGCTCTGAACACAAACACACAAATATTTCGTAGAATAACACCATTTGTTGCTTGAACAAACCTTTGAAATTTATCGATGGTTGGTTGGAATGAATAATGTTGGGGGATTATCTCTCGTCTAAATGTGATATAGGCTGGGCAAATCAACAGAAAATGATATTCATCCTCAACAAAATTAGCACGACATACTTTACAGACTCTTTTCGTTGAAGGCAAACCTTCGAGCCGACCTTCTTCAATTCTAAGTGGTAAAACCCCACAACGAAAACAGGCAAAAATGCGGACGAGTTTCAGATTGCAATTTAAAAATAAATATTTCTCCGGTTGTAAGGTACTCTTGAACTCAATGTAATTACGTAATTTAGGTTTCAAGGACGCATTTGCTTTCCAAAGCTGTCTCTGTGTGTCGGAGACTCGCAGTACAAATTCAGAAAGAAAAACGTCCTTGCTACCTACTTCTTGAGCTAGCCAGACATACCCAAAGCCATATGAATACAAAATGTGTTTAATTGCCGTCACCCAGTTATTTCTACCTAGGTCATTGAGATTACGCAACATTGAATAGGCATGCCTGGGAATTCTCGTCGGGGGGGGGGGGGTGAGTTCTAAGAGTCTAAGCCAATACTTAATACAACGTTTAAGTGTGGAAACAAAGATTGGAAGTCGCCCACACTCACCAACTATAGCTTCTTTGGCAGTACCTTGAGGGAGCCCAAGAAGCCTCCTGCACCATTTCCTATATACTTTTTCAATTTGGTCGTAATATTGAAATCCCCATATTTCAGATCTGTAACACAGAATAGGAGATATAATTGAATCAAATAATTTGAAATGGGTGTCAAAATAAACCCCATTAAGTTTAACAGATACCGATGAAAGAATCCTAAGAGTTTTCCCAGCCTGGTCCGCTAAAGTAGAAACTGCTTTAGACCAAATGTTCCTGGAAGAAAGCACGAGACCTAAATACTTATAATAGAAGACAATTAACTTCTAACTCGCATCCCTCAAGGTACCACTTCTCGTTTCGTGAAGTGTGACCGCCTTTGCGGAAAACCATAACTTTTGTTTTTTGTAAATTAACTTTCTTACATCACTTGCTACAAAATTGCGATAAAATATTAATCAAATTCTGCAGGTTTGGAATTGAGTCACTAAAAATGGTTTCATCATAAATGTCCTGTGTTAGTTGAATCCCCAAATTTCCCGAGTTAACCAACATCAAATTTAATTCTTCAATAAAGAAACTAAATAAAATAGGGCTTAACATACATCCTTGTCTGACCCCTATCGGACATTCAAAGGAACTTGAAAGATTAGATTCAGATTTGACACAAGACTTAACATTACTATACATAGAACGCAAGACGCATATGTGTAGATGCTCTAATAGAAGCCGCATCCCCTCTGTTGCAGATTTTACAGTAATAGCATATCCTGTTTAATTTCCCTCCATTTATTTTGATTTTGGAAGGGTAATTTAATATATCTAATTTCTGTTTATACTAGACCAGCTAATTATCTTATTCACTTTCATTTACTACTGTAAAAGGATTAAATATTCACTGGGTTTTAATTTTGCTTATTTCGCTAACTGGAAAATGTGGTAAATTAAAACCCAGTGAATATGGGAAATTTAGCATAGAACACATTATCTAAATGATAAAACCGTGAATATGCCTGAAATGGTAAATCAGCAACCCAGTGAATATTAGTCATTTTACAGTAACTATGCTTTTGGTCCATATTACTTTCTTTTTGGTATAAATAACATTCCCCCTAATTCAAACAGAGACTATGGTATTATTTTTACCAAAATAAGTTTTTTCAGATTTACAGGTAGCCAAATCTTCAGAATGCATAAATTAATCCAAAATAGTTGACAATGTATTGTCCATATACTACATCTACAATCTCTGAAAAAATTGATTGCCGAGTAGTACTCAATGTGATTGGACATTTTGATGTCAGAATTTGAAATCATTTGCATATTGAATACTTGCGGAGTTGTTGCATTGATTGTTTTAATAATCGTGAAATCTTTTGTGACCAATGTTTTGACATCCAGTAAAATGTAGATGATTGCGCATCTAAAGATGTTCTAAAATTATTTCATACTTGCCTGTGTGATTTATTAATTATTTAAAATACAAATATGTAAATTTAGTCATCATAACACTTTGTGTTGTCAATTTTTACCACTGTTTTAAGCATGTTCGTATAGCGCTTTCTTTGAATAATTAAATACAGTTATAGATTATAAAGTATAAAAAGTTTTTAAAAAATTAACAAAAAAAAGTATAAAGTTCATTTTCATCATCACTACTACATACTTCAGCTAGTTTCTAGAAAAATTTAATAAAATTAATAGTGTATTCTGATAACAATGTGTAAGGGTACACCATCTTACTCGTATATGATAAACTATAGTAAAACTCATACCACCAATTCTCCTATCGGTGTTTGTAAGCCCTCAAATTGTATGGTTGTTCTTAGCCAATGGTCTTTTTTTCTGTGTTTGATCTGAAATGCGATGTGTGAGGGCGCACTTCAATTATGTCAGCTGTTAGACTGTATGTGTAGCTTAGTTTATTGACATGTACCAGTGGACCTGTATATCTAGGCAACTTTAGATTAGATACCAGTACTTTAAACTGGTTGTTTTTCTGAGAACTTGAAGATAGAGGTTGTTTTTTGAGTATGACAACATGTTTTTTTTATTGCATACATGCAAATTTTATTGTTCCAGCAAATTAGAAAAAAAAATTGATTTTTTTAACAAAAATGCTAACATGCTAATGCATGACATCTATGGTCGTATGAATTGTGGTAGAGGTCAGCATTACAAAAAAATCAACCTTTGGGTGACCTCTGGTAAAATAATCATCCAACTGTCCCATTTGTTATACGTCTGTGACCTTGCATACATGGTTGTACATTTTGTGGTTTTTCATTGTGCTGATTATATTATTATCAATATTATTATAGTATTTTATATTAAACAATGTGTTTAGTTTTAAAACATTAATTTATATACTTAATACAATATAACTGATGGTGATTGTCCAGTTAAGCTCATTCCTATCTGACCCCTCTACCCCTGTGTAATAATGGAATAACACCTAAAGTTTGTTCAAAGGTGAAGTGCTCAGTTGTGACCTGTGTTTTCCTGACGTGGTTAATCCTAAAATACATCTCTCTTTTGTGAATACATTTTTGAAAATGTCAGAACCAAAGCCTCATAAGACTCCTGCCATAAAGTACACTAAGGTATTTGGTTTTAAATATCATTTTTTTGTCTGTAGGTTTACAACATCAAACTTGTACTTTTGTAAAAATGTAATTTTTTGTGGTTTCTATTCCTTAGCACAACTATAGGTGAGCTCGGCCTATTTCTCTAAAAAATCAGCTCGGGGTACTGTATTTTTAAAACTGAAACAGTCATCTGGAAACAGCTTGTGCTAGGGCTTAACAATTTTATTGTAGAGTGTAAATTGACATCATGTCCTGTTTTATTGTTTCTAGTTATATGCAAATTTATTCATCTGTAAAGTGGTCAATTTAAATTGTTCTAGTGTTTTCAGTTGTATGCAAATTTATGCACTTGTAAAGTGATCAATTTAAATTGTTCTAGTGTTTTCAGTTATATGCAAATTTATGCACTTGTAAAGTGGTCAATTTAAATTGTTCTAGTGTTTTCAGTTATATGCAAATTTATGCACTTGTAAAGTGGTCAATTTAAATTGTTCTAGTGTTTTCAGTTATATGCAAATTTATGCACTTGTAAAGTGGTCAATTTAAATTGTTCTAGTGTTTTCAGTTATATGCAAATTTATGCACTTGTAAAGTGGTCAATTTAAATTGTTCTAGTGTTTTCAGTTATATGCAAATTTATGCACTTGTAAAGAGGTCAATTTAAATTGTTCTAGTGTTCTCAGTTATATGCAAATTTATGCACTTGTAAAGTGGTCAATTTAAATTGTTCTAGTGTTTTCAGTTATATGCAAATTTATGCACTTGTAAAGTGGTCAATTTAAATTGTTCTAGTGTTTTCAGTTATATGCAAATTTATGCACTTGTAAAGTGGTCAATTTAAATTGTTCTAGTGTTTTCAGTTATATGCAAATTTATTCATCTGTAAAGTGGTCAATTTAAATTGTTCTAGTGTTTTCAGTTTTCAAATTTGCAAACCATTGCTATATATGGATGCCTAGCTCTATCCTCAACCCTTACTGTCAGCTGGTGTACAAGTGTTAATCAAATCAATGTGATTAATCTCCTGATAGATATTTTCTATATGGTGGTAGCCATCTTGAACACGGCTTGAAACTAAATAAAGAGACAAATTGAGAAACACATTTTTCAGATTCCTACAAATCGTGGGAACAATACCAAACTTTCGCATCTAAACAACCCATATTAGGCCAACCACTAACAAAATTTGGCAGAATTTGTCATTTTTGTGTGGAAAAATCCACACAAATAGGAAACACTTCATTACACGCAGAACATAAACACTTTCCCGAGTTATTTAAAACCTAATTGATATCTTTCTTTGAGGCCGTTTATGATTGGATACTGAGTTTAATGATGAGTTTGGTTTCAAAAACGACTGGGAAAGTGTTCTAGGTTCTTTGTGTATGCAAGGGATTTTTTCACACAAAAATGACAATTTGCATAAATCCTGTATTTTGTACACACTTATAACTATAACCATGAGTTTGTAGGAACTTAATTTACATACAATTTGCATAGCTATATTTAAATATTTTTAACAATATAGATATATCAAAACTGCTTGTATATTAGCTGGAATAAAAAAAAAACTATGTATAATCTTAGCATTTTTAGCTGTTTTATGATCGCTTGAAATTCATCATCTAATCTTCATAGTGCTTTTCTGTCATAAAGCATTATTGCCATCAAAACATTCTGTGCTTAATGCAGTTCAAGTTGAACTCAATGCTATTATCACACTGGAATCTCACTATTAAAATTAAATGAACATTTTTTGTAATGTTTTTTACAATATACAGTTCATATAATATATATATATAACTTTTTCTTTCAATGATTCGCCGACCCAAATTTCGAAATATGAACAAAATAGTTTTGACATAGAAATCAGTGCAAAATGTAAATTTATACAGTTTATGGCATTCCTATTGTGCTTTCCATTCAATCACTCGCTTACACATGAAACAAATCTCGAGGTCATGTCTATAAATATGCTTGACTGTAGCCCTAAATCTACAGTCTTGCAGGTATGCAGTAATTCTGTATAGCCTTTATATATATTGTACAAATGTGTATGTAAAGTACAATGTAGCTATAACAGTGTTGATGATTATGTGTATGTAAAGTACAATGTAGCTATAACAGTGTTGATGATTATGTGTATGTAAAGTACAATGTAGCTATAACAGTGTTGATGATTATGTGTATGTAAAGTACAATGTAGCTATAACAGTGTTGATGATTATGTGTATGTAAAGTACAATGTAGCTATAACAGTGTTGATGATTATGTGTATGTAAAGTACAATGTAGCTATAACAGTGTTGATGATTATGTGTATGTAAAGTACAATGTAGCTATAACAGTGTTGATGATTATGTGTATGTAAAGTACAATGTAGCTATAACAGTGTTGATGATTATGTGTATGTAAAGTACAATGTAGCTATAACAGTGTTGATGATTATGTGTATGTGCTTAAAGGATTACACATATAGACATACTAGAGCAATATTGCAAAACTTTTAAAATAATTCCTTGAATTTTTATACATACAACCAGTCATGGAAAAAATACGGAAAAAACCAGGTGGACTTAACTGTGCATGTATTTCCCAACACAACTTCCTACATGTTATAGTGTTTTGGGTCTTATCGATAATTCCAAATTGTTACTACCAGCTCGGATCATTACAATTTAAAGCAACCCATTTTTTTTGCGTTTCACAGATTATTCTCTGAAACCTAGCTACAGATAGATTCTGTGTCACTCAGGATTATGGGAGAATCCAGTAGGGATCGCTTAAACATTTATTTATTCACTCAAACTAGTATTCATGACCTAGTTCTCCACACCACCTGCCTTCAGAGCACACACACAACCATTGCCTCTAGGTGGTAGTATGATATATTGATATACTGTTACTATAATTAAAAATCTATTCACAGATTTTCATCAATAATGAGTGGCATGATTCAGTCAGTGGAAAGACATTCCCCACTATCAATCCATCAACTTGTGAAAAAATCTGTGACATCGCTGAAGGAGACAAAGTAAGTATATATCATATTTGATAGAATAGAATATTTTATTTGACTCAAAATAATGAAATATAGAATTGATGGCCACAAGCAAACAAACACAACAATAATAAAAGAAAACATTCAACAATTAGCATAAATGTATATGAATAAAAACTCGCAGACTGTTAGTAATAAAACTAATTTTTGAACTTAACAGCTCCTTAAACATGATCTGCTTTGGCAAATTCTTCATTTTACATCGAGATTGTTCCCATCTCTGGGTTCTTGCAATCTAAGACAGCATCCATCTCAGTTAGACTATCACATAGCATGCATTGCATTTGGTATCTTGTGAGTACGGAAGTCGGTTAAAAACAACTAGTACTGACTGGTAATTTGTTTAATTGGCTGGTTCAACATTTTTTTCTCATTTAGAAATTTGTGTTTTCAATTTATAAATTGACTAATGTATGACCAGGATTTTTATGTACTTTCCAAGTTCTGCAAGACATCTTCTATATAGGTCACAAATACCTCTTAAACAATGCTATAGGTCTACAAGACATCTTCTATATAGGTCACAAATACCTCTTAAACAATGCTATAGGTCTGCAAGACATCTTCTATATAGGTCACAAATACCTCTTAAACAATGCTATAGAACTACAAGACATCTTCTATATAGGTCTCAAATACCTCTTCAACAATGCTATAGGTCTGCAAGACATCTTCTATTTAGGTCACAAATACCTCTTAAACAATGCTATAGGTCTGCAAGACATCTATATAGGTCACAAATACCTCTTAAACAATGCTATAGGTCTACAAGACATCTTCTATATAGGTCACAAATACCTCTTAAACAATGCTATAGGTCTGCAAGACATCTTCTATATAGGTCACAAATACCTCTTAAACAATGCTGTAGGTCTGCAAGACATCTTCTATATAGGTCACAAATACCTCTTAAACAATGCTATAGGTCTACAAGACATCTTCTATATAGGTCACAAATACCTCTTCAACAATGCTATAGGTCTGCAAGACATCTTCTATATAGGTCACAAATACCTCTTAAACAATGCTCTAGGTCTGCAAGACATCTTCTATATAGGTCACAAATACCTCTTAAACAATGCTATAGGTCTACAAGACATCTTCTATATAGGTCACAAATACCTCTTAAACAATGCTATAGGTCTGCAAGACATCTTCTATATAGGTCACAAATACCTCTTAAACAATGCTCTAGGTCTGCAAGACATCTCCTTTATGCATGTAATTCAAACAGTATTTTGACCAATAACAGGGTTGCAAATTCAGATGAATTGCAAATTCATCTCAAAACATCTGAGAAATTTTCACTGTTACAAATATTTCACTGGGTAAAGAAAATTGTGAATATTTGTCTTGCAAAATTAATGTGGCTTACAACACTTGAATATGTGCACCTTAGATGATGGTAAAATATATTACAAAAAGACTCGGCCATCATGTATATCATTCGGCCATTCAAAGAAATCTGTGTAACTTGTATTTCAAAATAATTGTTTTCTACATGAGAAAAATTTGGTTGTGAAACGGGAACAATCGTTTATTGAAACACGAAAAAAATGTTGGATGAATTTAAATTGGTTATAAATAACAAGGACAATGAAAATGCAAACTATACAAATGACAATTAGTTGGCTTTAACCATAATGGAAGGCATGAAAAACTGTACTGATTTATACTGCTAAAAAAACTGTTGGCTCCGAGTATCAAAGTCAGAACTTCCCATCATATTGTCATTATTTCGTAGATGTTATGCACCAGAAACCAACACCAATGCAGTAATGAGATGCAAAACACCAATATTACACTCACTTGCACGTATCACTTTTTTTTTAAGTAAATAAATAAATACAGAAATAAACAGTACTGTAGAATATTTTATTTTCGCTTGGAATTTTTTTTCGCTATTTTCGCTAAAGGGATGATTCCGTGACAATAAAATCCAGGGAATATACTTTTTTTCCTATATTTCACATTAAACTCGTCAAAAATCAATGAAAATAAATTCCATACAAAACGCCCAAAAAGCCTTTTCAGCAAAAATTAATTCCAGCGAAAATAAAGTAGTCCACAGTAATTTACAACAACAAAATTAAAAAAAAAAAGTAACTCCAATTATATATAAAGTTTGTGTATTGTAAGATGTACAAACCAACATTAGGTAAAGTTTCCACACTTCACCTGAAACAATTCGATAGTGCTATTTTTACTACATATACAATATTCCATTTTTGTTTCCATAACTTTTTTTTCCACCAGACGAAATGAAGGTGGAGTGCCATTTAATTTACAAAAATAAATCATTTCTTTAGTTATAATAATGATATGGTTCAATCAACTTGAGAACTGATCATCGCCCAGCAAAATTTAAATATCTTTGAAAGTGTCTGGGGGATTTAAAAATTCACCCCATCTACTACATATAGATGTCCAAAAGACAGTAACATAGTTGCATGTCACTTTACCTGGTGAAGATTAATATTTATCAAAGTTCACATATTGACTTCATTATATATGACAGTTAATAATATATTTTGTAGGCTGACGTTAACAAGGCTGTAGTCGCTGCGCGTGAAGCGTTTAAGTTAGGGTCACCATGGAGGACTATGGATGCATCTGAGCGAGGTCTTCTCATGAATAAACTGGCGGATCTTATTGAAAGAGATAGAGAGTATCTTGCAGTAAGTTTTAATCCATATCTGAATAAATTATAATGCCGCTGTGTCTTTTGTATGAATTGTCATCACTTTTAGTATTAAATGAGTACAATTTAGAGTTTTCTTAGTTGCTGACACCAATTCAAGAATACAATACATTTTATTTTGACTACCATCAATGGGTCAAATTCATTTTGGGGAAAAACATGTCATTTTTACACAAAATCATTGCAAAAATGTTGATAAAACACTGGTATTATCAAGCTTTCTGATTGGTTAGTAACCAGTTTGACCTATCAGGTCAAAAGATGAAGTTTCAGATCAACTATTATATTTGTTATTACCATCAAAATTATAGCCAATGCACGTTACATTAAAAATCAATGCAAATACAATATCTTGGATAACAAGCAGAGATTTCAGTGTACGGAATGACTATTCAGATAATATTATCATTAAATCTTCGTCCTTATCACAACTGTCCACATGTTATGTTGCATCTTTCCAGCAACGGTTGCATATTATTTATATTTGATGTATTTTCAGAGTTTGGAAACTATTGACAATGGTAAACCCTTTCACATAGCTTATGCTGCAGATCTGGCATTGACCCTGAAATGCCTTCGGTAAGACTATTTATATATAATATTGAATAGGTTGTCCGTTTTCGCTTGAATTAGTCTACGGTGTGTCTTTATTCTGAAGGTACATGTAGGATGCTTATTTTCACCTAAATTTATTTTGTACATAATGTGCGAAATACAAATTCTGTGGCAAAAATAAAATGTCAATACAATCATAGTCTATGGTGATTGACTGGGTCAATTGTTTTAACTTTAAATCTAACAAAACACATCCCTGCCTAGTTTACAGGTGAGGGGAAACCCAGAGAATTTTTTTTTATTTTATACAGTGAAGAATATTTCTAAACTAATTCTATTAATAAGTTCTAATAAATTATTTGTTTTTACATCGATAATGTAGTCATTTGATAAAATATCATGGATTTTCTACCAGTTCTTTTCATTTCAAAAAAAAATAATAAATGTGATCTAAGTGGATGTAAAGTAACTTGAATTTTTTTTTAATTTCACCTAAGATACTATGCTGGATGGGCGGACAAAAATCATGGAAAGACTATTCCCATTGGTAAGTTTTTGTATAATAGTGGTGACAAAATACAATAAAAAAATAAATATTTGCATGTTTTTATTCAGTTTCATTGTATAATTTTAATTATTTATTATAATAAATTGACTTTCATAAGTGATTTTGTGTTATTTCAGATGGTGACTATTTCTGCTATACACGTCATGAACCCGTTGGTGTGTGTGGTCAAATTATTCCAGTGAGTATGATGTTAAAAACAAAAGTATCTTAAAATTTGACCACTGGGAGTGTTATTCACACATGACAGATCTGTGATGCTTGGCAAATTTAAGTTCACTATAGTACATAATAAAATCATAGAAACTAAGATGATTTTAGTACACAAATTTTGTCAATAAAAACAAGTGCCAATCGAAAGAATTTGATGCTGCCCACCATAGAGATGTAATCCAATATGGCTGCCATACATTCTATCAATATTTTCTACACGGCATCGAATTTGTTAATATGACTGTCTTCACTGTTCCACAATGAAATTCATAAATTATTTTCATGATGTTTATTATACACTTTTTTTTTCCTCTCCAGTGGAACTTTCCGTTACTAATGATGGCATGGAAACTTGGTCCAGCACTGTCAATGGGTAATACTATCGTCATGAAACCAGCTGAACAGACTCCACTTTCTGCACTGTACGTTTGCTCACTGATCAAAGAGGTTAGTACATCAGAAAAAACTTGGCATTGTTTAATTTGCATATCTACCATTTGGCTTTTGAGTGTTGACTTTGTCACTTTTCACAAAATAAAACTTGCATCATTTTTTTTTTCAAAACCTGTAGCCTATGGGAAATTATTGTACTTTCCCGATCATATGCTCAGGGGCCTGAACATGTAAAATCGGGGAAAGTAAGGAGTGGGCTTATACTCCAGGACAACCTCAGATGATTATTTTTGTGGTTTACCATTGTAACCATCTTACCACTCGCAAAAAAATATCCAAATTACATCTTTCATTCACCACACTGGACTCCGGGATATTACGTCTTTTTGAAGAAGAAAAAAAACGAAATGAGTCGTCATTGATTTTCACAACACTTTTACAATGAAGAAACAAACTGTTCATAAACATACACACATTTTATTACAATACGATTTACATACCGTCCGAATTTATGGTGTAGAAATGGGTAGGTTTATTATCTTCGTTGTGGGATTTTTGCGATCATACGGAAACTCTTGATGCAAAGCAATTTTCGCCATGATGTTTCTCAGCACTATTTGACCTGAAACATAGTTCTTTGAACAGGTAAAGTCATACATTAACCAATGAAAATGCTGTGTCATAGTGACAAAGTTTTTCCATTATTGATGATGTAATTTTTTTAACACAATGCGGAAGTGAATTTCTGCGATGTAAAAATGACGGAGATTTTTCTTTCTAAAAACTGGTGATTGCAATTTTCGGAGATATTTAAGACCTTTCACAGTCGACAACAAGTCGCGTTTGCTCAATAGTTTTCGCTTTTATACCCCATTCACAATGGTCTCAATGGACATGGAAAGGTAAAAGGATGTCCAATGACCAGGTTTCACGAACCAAACTGCCGATGTGTAGTGAATCACTTTTTACATGCATATTTTAATGAATGTTGTTGATACCTGGTAAAAAGCAGCTTGAGGATGCCCTCAACTCGTTAAATCTCTAAAAATAGTGGGCTGGGCTTATACTCGGGGGGGGGGGGGCTTATGAATCAGTAAAATGATGTATCCATTTGGTTCAAAATTAACAAAATAATTATAGAAAAATACATAAAAATTATTGCATAAACATTTTGGTAGGAAAATATATCGCACCCAAAGGATTGTTTGAGCATATTGTACTTATTAATTAGATATTTGAATTTTACAATAGTGTGGTATCTCTCTGGTGTCATTTTTCAGTCGAACAATTGTCAAAATTTGAAATAATTGGGCTGATACAAGCATCAGTATAGGGACCCCAATATTTTCAAAAAGTCTAGTATAGGGATGGGTGTAATAATTCAAAAAAGGATGTGCATCAGAAGTGACTCAGGAGGGGGGGGGGGTAGCTATTTGAGACCCACCTAGGCCGTTTCAAAGTTTTGGTTAAATTGTTGGGTTTTTTTTTGCAAATATTCACATCTGCTTACAGCACAATTCCGGCCAATGTGCAAAATCAAATATTTTGGTTCCCAAAATCCTCATATCCCACTCCATTTTACAAATAATATTACAATTTAATTGATAGCATCTTTTTTTTTTTTAAATGATCACATAGTAATTCTTGCATCAACAATATGTTCATCTTTAATATTCTGTTTGGCCAGGCTGGATTCCCTGCTGGTGTCGTAAATGTTATACCAGGTTATGGTCCAACAGCTGGTGCCGCCATTTCTGAACATATGGATGTTGATAAAGTAGCCTTCACTGGATCCACTGAGGTATGTTGTCACTTTCACTACTATGCATTATTTGCATTAGTCGTACATTTTATTGAAAATTTGTACTTAATATCCTGATGATATATAAATTTTCTGACATATTTTTTTCTTTTTGCAGTGTAAATCACATTTTTGTAAAATTTTGGTTTTGTTTTAGGTTGGACATATCATCCAGGTTGCTGCTGGCAAAAGTAATTTAAAGAAAGTGACACTGGAGTTGGGTGGAAAGAGTCCAAACATTGTCTTCAATGATGCGAACAGTAAGCCATTATATTTAATATATAATATGATTACAATAAATTAATATGCATCATTCATAATGATCACAGTTTGCATACTTTGCAGTAATATATTTTATATATCATCAGGTTTTTTTCTAGAAAAAAACTGCATAAGGGAGCACTGCAATTCAGTGGCGCCACTAAGTGGGGGAGATAGGGTTCTCCCTACCAGGGTGTGGAGTTTTTGATAATTCTAAATTAAAATAGTGCATTCTATGGCTTTCTTGGGGCCAAAATTACTATCAGACAGGTCACAGTTGAAGACTGTGGCCACATGTGATCCCTGGTCAATCAGAATTTTATGATTGACAGAGAATTTTCCACCCAGGGTAAGGGGGCACATGGCCATGGCATGAGGACGCTGGGCCCCTGTTCCCTTGCACCAGGCTTTAAAAACAATAAAATACATGACCTGTATATAATTATATAATTGACCATTTTCCATTCATTGGGAAATCCAGCGTTATGCGTGAAACCAAATGAAAAACAGGACAACAAAGGTCATAGCGTGGTGGTGGCATCAAACATCATGTGGGATTCGACAAATGCAAAAGTATTTTGGGGACATTTCCATGCTTAATAATGTGCTGTACACATTTGATGATAGGCAATTTCGATGAAGTAAGAGTATTCAATCACAATATTCCCCTGTCAAAGATCGGCCTTTCGTTGTGAGCTACGAAATAAAGAAATTCAAGTTTAAAATCAAATTGTTCAATTTTTGCGGCCAACGTTCACGTCGCGCATTTCACACAATATGCAAGATCCGGAGGTGAATGGATAATCACTAATTGCCATATTTGCATTCATTCAAAATACATTTGCACTCATTCCAGAGTTTTTAGGGCTAAACTTTCCAACATTGAACACATACAAATTGCATGTATTTACATCAAATTAGAACACATGCCAAGAATAGGAAATAATGCAAGTGACTTGTAAAATGTTTTTGTTCTCATTCACTTATTTTTAGTTATGTTGAAAAAAGATGTTTAAATACTTGTGATTTTGATCATTTCATTTATATAAATTAACATAAAGAGATGACTTAGTCTTACAAAAATATTGTTTTAGACACAATTGCATGGACAAAGTGATCCCCTACACAAGGCTAATGTTGCATGAAATGCGATGTGAAAACTAAGGATTGAGTAGTTGCCTTTTCCTTGAAATCATTAACATGATGGGAACCATAAAAATATGATGCTATTATGGAAAATAACACAAAATCTTCACTGAGAGGCTGTCAGAGACAGGGTTAGCCCTTGTGATTGTGACATTTTTGACATTTCACCCAGACCCGGGCACAACCGAACGGCCATCTTTTTGCACTTGCAAGTGATTTAATGTACAAACTCGATATATAGCATTATGCTTTTAGTGTCTACATTTCAGTGATGGCCATTACATATTGACATTAATGACACATGAAATTTTTTGTCCGAAGTTCGAAAACGGGGACTATTAATTTGTGTTCCATCCGTCTGTCTGTCCGGAGCCATTTCTCGGACACCCTTTGACCGATCTCGTTGAAACTTGAATGATGTATGATGACCTACATATGCATGCCATGAACTGTTTCTCGGAGCTGAACAGGGTGATTTCAATCAAACTTTGTATGGTGATCATGCATGTTGGGTTATAGGTACACGTCACTTTTTTTCTAGATTCGGTCCAAGATGGCCGAAATATCAACGTAAAATATCATTCTGTAACATGTCATAACAGGGCGATATGGCCTGATTCAGTTCAAAGTTTAATAGGGCATTTTCAATCAAACTTTGTATGATGACCTTACATATAAGGTTACGGTGCAAGCCATATTTCTTTTGGAGATACTTGAACAACAATACTCGACTGGCTGCGTTTTTCTTTCATTTCCTCTGTAAGATATAGTCCAATTCAGTTCAAAGTTCCCACGTAGGTACTATACTGACAGTAACACAATCTATAATGTGTGTTAGTGTTAAAAATACATTGATCTTTCATTTCTACATGTCACTTGTACTGAACATTTACATCGACTACGAGGACTATGCATTATCAATGCTTGTTTATTAAGAATTGGAGAAAAGATAGCTACAGCTATTTGTGGATGTCAGCTGTTATATGATCACAATATGACAAAGTGCTAACTTACAATATTGTTATCATAACCTCATATTATTGCTTTCAGTTGCTGATGCTGTAGAGCAAAGTCACTTTGCATTGTTCTTCAACCAAGGACAGTGTTGTTGTGCAGGATCCAGAACTTTTGTCCATGAAAGTATATACGATGAATTTGTCAAAAAAAGCGTAGAGAGAGCTCGTAATCGTACTATTGGTAATCCATTTGACAAATCTAATGAACAGGGTCCTCAGGTAAAATATTTAAATATGCTGTTCTGGATTTTGTTACTTTACATCTGTCATATATGTAGGAATTTACTCCACAAAATATGCAATCATTTTGCATGAAAAATTTCACATTTTCCCATGTTGACAATTAACTTTTAAGTTTTTCAAAACCAGCATTTTCAGCTAATGGAAAAGTTATTATAAAATATTTAGATGTTGATTTAAATACTTACTGCAAGCTCATAAGAATAACAAAATCAATGTTTCCGAATTTATCCTCATAGATGTTGTTCATTTTAAAGCCATAAACGTAAAGCTGATTATTCTTGGCAAAGAAACATAATTTTTAGTCCCCGTTCAGACGCAGTCCGAAACGGGGACTTGTGTTTTGACCTCTGTGCGTCCTTGGATGAATTTCGTTCAAACTTAGTACATACATTAGACATTACGAGTTCCTGATGCATGTCATTTTATTTTTCAGATCGGATTCAAAATGGCTTACTGGCGGCCATTTTGTTTTAATGAATGGGCTTCTAGAGGCATATCTCTGACATGCTGTATTACTATTACCAAAACAATACATCTTAAATTCAATAACTAACAGGGACTGTGCCATGCATGGCTTGTTTATTTTGTTTTGTTTTGTTTTAGGTTGATGAAGAACAAATGAATAAGATTCTTGAGTTGATTGAGAGTGGCAAGGCAGAAGGTGCTAAGTTGATGTGTGGTGGTGCTCGTCATGGTGATAAAGGATTCTTCATTCAACCTACTGTTTTTGCGGATGTTAAAGATAATATGAGAATAGCCAAAGAAGAGGTGAGTCAATCTGTCACGAAGACCCGGGTGATAGGACATTAGTTAGCATCATTAAATATTTATGCTCCTCCTCCTCTCCTAATAGGCTGAATCACAAACAAAAATATCCTCGGGGGCGGACATCCGAGCATTTTCTACCGCCTGGCAACCCTCGCGGTGAAAACAAAGACCAAAAACTCGCAGAAAACGGTACTTTGGGATGGTTGTTGAGAGTCCCCTGAACAGTGTAACAAGATTAGCCCTATGTGTGTAACATATATGAATTTGGTTGTTCAGGATTACTTCAAAGTTGAGTTTGTGTTGTTTTCTCGAGTTTTCACCGGCTCCACGGGCGTTCCACAGCAGAGCGCACAAAGCCCATAGAAATGCATGGTACAGTGGTGCACGTCGTAGCAACGTGGAACGTCTTGTGACGTAGCTCCGCCCCCGAGGATAGAGAAATGCCAAAGAAATTTGCCTTATTGATTGAAATTAATCTTTTCACCACCAGACATTCTCACCCAAATTGTGTGGACCTCTCTCAGATTTGTTGATTTCATGATATCATTTTCAATTCTCTAATTTTGATGAATATTTTTGTAATTTTGGGTAAAAAATTGTTTTTTTGACTTCTTGTTAAAAACCACATGTCTAATTGCTTTGATATTACATATATATATATATATATACTACATGTAGACCTCTCTCAGATTTGTTTATTTCGTGAGGATATCTTTAATTCTCTAATTTTGGTGAATATTTTTGTAATTTTTGGTGAAAAGTGAAATATGCATTGCAACAGCGGAGCTATCTCAGCCAACAGCTGCTTGTTTTCTTGTATTCTTCAAAATTTTGCAGCCAACATACAAAATTTTAATTAAATTGTCTCAACCTTCTGAAGGAAAGTGCAGACTATAAGCGTGACTATTTTGTGAATTTGTGATGAAAAGAAAGAACTGGTGGGGAAAAGGTCAAGTTACACAAAAACATGCCATTTTAATTTTGGTTTTCAGATTTTTGGCCCTGTCATGCAAATTCTGAAGTTCAGCACAATTGATGAGGTAATTGAACGTGCTAATAACAGTTGTTATGGTTTAGCTGCAGCTGTGAACACAACTGATCTCAATAAAGCTATCGCCATTGCTAATGGCGTTAGAGCTGGTACTGTCTGGTAAGTTTCATTTAGTCTGCTATATCTGGATCAGTCAGTATATTGAATATTATATATGAACATCAGATGTTTCTGATGAAGGTTCTCCACACCCTGCTATGAACTTATTAGTACAGTCCAGCTATTACTGATTCTGATACTAATTTGTTGGTGGATTTATGGTTGTACCAATAAATTCACTTCTATGCTCGGGCAGATTTCAACCAAAATTGTTACTATTCTTGCACATGGCCTGTTTGTTTCAAGGATTGGTCCTATTATCTGTATTCCTATGTTTTCTTAATTTTGTGGTTAACGGAGACATATTTTGTTCTTTGTTATACAGTATTTTTTAACTTTGTCTTTGACCAGTTTAATTAAAAAACTAAATTGTTGGCAATTCAGTCATGGTTGTCATGTTGGCTTAAAATGTTTCATATTACATGGGTTTGTATGGTTAATGTATAGCTTGAGGGCTGCAGTGAACTAGCAAATAGCTAGTCAAGATTCATGAATATTTAGGTATGCATGGATTTCTTTTGATAATCACGTTATACTTAGTTGCACACTTAGTATCACAAAAAAACACACAATGTTTTTCTTCAAAAATGTTGGTCAAGTCCTATTGATTAGGTTACATATTCATTTAGTCCAAAATGATTGGCGAAATTATGGAAAAATACATAAAAAATATCCTAAATGTTAACGGGAAAGAAGTGTAGTGTTGTCGAAAGGTTAAATGAAAAAGGTTCCTACATGCAATATGGTAGTTGTCAAAGTTTACTTAACTACTTGATTTTGTATTTAAGTTAGTTGAAAGAATTATGTTCATGATATTTTGTTTTTTAGGGTAAACTGTTTTGATGTATTTGGGGCTCAAGCACCATTTGGTGGATACAAAATGTCTGGAAGTGGACGTGAATTAGGAGAATATGGACTGGAGGCTTATACTGAAGTTAAAACAGTAAGTGTATCCCATGATGGTTGCATAAATAGAGAACATTTCCTGATCACAGAAATTTAATTGTCTATTGAAAGCACTCTCTGGTTATTTCTGGTGTTAGATTTCATCATTTTTAGCTCCGCTGTCGACTTTGTCAAGCGGAGCTTATCATATGAGTGATTGTCCGTCGTCCGTCGTCGTCGTCCGTTGTCGTCGTCGTCCGTGTCAATGTTTTACTTTTTCGACTTCTTCTTGAAAACTACAAGCCTGAATGCTTTGATACTTGGTGTATATGTACCTTGGGTAGACCTCTCTCAGATTTGTTCATTTCATGATGATATCTTCAATTCTCTAATTTTGGTGAATATTTTTGTCATTTTTAGTAAAAAGTGATATTTTCGACTTCTTGTTGAAAACCGCAAGTGCAATTGCTTTGATATATTACATATATAGGTACTACATGTGGACCTCTCTCAGATTTGTTCATTTTGTAATGATATCTTTAATTCTCTAATTTTGGTGAATATTTTTGTAATTTTTGGTAAAAAGTGATATTTTCGACTTCTTGTTGAAAACCGCAAGTCCAATTGCTTTGATATTACATATATAGGTACTACATGTGGACCTCTCTCAGATTTGTTAATTTTGTAATGATCTCTTTAATTCTCTAATTTTGGTGAATATTTTTGTAATTTTTGGTAAAAAGTGATATTTTCGACTTCTTGTTGAAAACCGCAAGTCCAATTGCTTTGATATTACATATATAGGTACTACATGTGGACCTCTCTCAGATTTGTTCATTTCATAATGATATCTTTAATTCTCTAATTTTGATGAATATTTTTGTAATTTTTGGTAAAAAGTGATATTTTCGACTTGTTGAAAACCGCAAGTCCAATTGCTTTGATATATTATACATATATGTACTACATGTGGACCTCTCTCAGATTTGTTCATTTTCTAATGATATCTTCTGTTCTTTAATTGCCATGTGCATTGCTAACAGCGGAGCTATCTCAGCCGACAGGCTGCTTGTTTAATTGAAATTTTCTTTCCTAGAATAATTTATTTTCACATTTTAATGCAAGAGCCAACTTTCATTGCCCTTCACCACATTTCTTTTTCAAAAATGTTAATTAAGATCAGTATAATCAAGAAAATAATAAAATTCAGAGAAATATGGGAAAAATTATTGCATTGAAAATCCCCTGCTTGATAGAACACACCAATTTCATTGATTATTAAACGTATCTTGGAATGATATAGCAGACTTGACATACATTCTTGTTTTTGTTAGCTCCGCTGTCGACTTATGAGTGATTGTCCGTCGCCGTCCGTTGTCCATGTCAATGTTTTATTTTTTCGACTTCTTCTTGAAAACTACAAGCCTGAATGCTTTGATACTTGGTGTATATGTACCTTGGGTATACCTCTCTTAGATTTGTTCATTTCATGATGATCTCTTCAATTCTCTAATTTTGGTGAATATTTTTGTCATTTTTGGTAAAAAGTGATATTTTCGACTTGTTAAAAACCGCAAGTCCGATTGCTTAGATATTACATATATAGGTACTACATGTGGACCTCTCTCAGATTTGTTCATTTTGTAATGATATCTTTAATTCTCTAATTTTGGTGAATATTTTTGGTAAAAAGTGATATTTTCGACTTCTTGTTGAAAACCGCAAGTCCAATTGCTTAGGGTACTACATGTGGTTCTAACTCAGATTTGTTCATTTCAAGATATCTTCAATTCTCTAATTTTGATGAATATTTTTGTAATTTTTGGTAAAAGGTGATATTTTCCACTTCTTGTTGAAAACCGCAAGTCTGATTGTTTTGATACTATACATTTTGTTCATTTTCTAATGATATCTTCTGTTCTTTAATTGAAATGTGCATTGCTAACAGTGGAGCTATCTCAGCCGACTGGCTGCTTGTTTCAATCTAGCTGTCTTTTGTAAAGTATAATAACAAATCCTGCTGATATTTTATTATTTGACAGTAATCCTGATTGCTTTTTTGTTTTTTTCAGGTAACTATACAGATTCCGCAGAAGAACTCTTAAGTCTGGTGTCTTCATTCGTGGCTTGACAATACACATATCATAATTCTCTCAAATATTTCTAAAATCCATAACTGCTAACTGTAGAAGTTATTAATTATTAATTATGCAGAGTATATTTAATTAATTCATTCACTGTCACCACAACAAACCAATTCTCTTCATTTTTATAAATTTCATACTGGATGGAACACGATGTTTATATTGGCCATTGAAATAACCTAGGAAGATTTTCAGTTGACATCTATGTGCCCTAGGCTTGTTGATTGGTTGGTTGGATTCAACTGCCATTGAAGGGAAAATGAAGAGAAGAAGTTTCTTGTGTCAATTGTATATGCTATTATAAAGAAAGGAGCTCATCTGAAATAACATTGATTATGAAAGTGAATATAAAATTCATATCGTGGAATCACTGCAGTTCTAGCTTGCTGTGCTGACATAGAATTTTTTGAGATTTTGTAAACATGTAGTGACATTATGTGAAAACATTATGCACAATCTGTAAATTGTTAACAACACAATCTATGTAAACATGTAATATGTATACATTGTTTACAACACAATCCATGTAGTGGCATTATGTGAAAACATTATGCACAATCAGTAAACATTGTTGACAACACAATCTATGTAAACATGTAGTTACATTATGTGAAAACATTATGCACAATCAGTAAACATTGTTGACAACACAATCTATGTAAACATGTAATCTGTAAACATTGTTTACAACACAATCTATGTGGTGACATTATGTGAAAACATTATGCACAATCAGTAAACATTGTTGACAACACAATCTATGTAAACATGTAGTTACATTATGTGAAAACATTATGCACAATCAGTAAACATTGTTGACAACACAATCTATGTAAACATGTAATATGTATACATTGTTTACAACACAATCTATGTAGTGACATGTGAAAACATTATGCACATCAGTAAACATTGTTGACAACACAATCTATGTAAACATGTAATCTGTAAACATTGTTTACATCACAATCCATGTTAACATGTAATGACATGTGAAAACATGCACAATCAGTAAACATTGTTGACAACACAATCTATGTAATCTGTAAACATTGTTTACAACACAATCTATGTAAACGTGTAGTGACATTATGTGTAAACATGCACAATATGTAAACATTGTATGGCAGTATACATGTTTACTATTGATCCTTGTTGATTGAGTGGGAATTCATTTTATAATGTCTGCTTTAAACTAATGTATGTTATATATTGTGGTGGGGGCACAAAATTCAGTTATTTTTGATAACCAAAAATAAATAGCTATATTAATAAAAAACTATGATTGAGTTATTACAATCAGAACTTTAGTTTCTCTGAGTGACTGTGAAGCTTGGAAGAAGTATGTGTAGGTACTCTAAGTTATGTAAACCAGATATTTATCAATCAAGAATTTGAATGTAAAGTTAAATTTAATTCTTCAGAAAATCAATTAATATTGTCATTTTTATTTGCCATAAAATATGATTGATAAGCTGCAAATTTCTGTAAAAATATCCAGGCTGACTGTAGACTAGTGTATTGTAATACAGAAATCCTTTTGAATATTTGTGACCGGTAGCCATTATTCCACAATGGGCACTGATTTGTGTTTCTAGTGAGGGGAAGCAGATAGTCTGATATGCATGCATGTTCCACCATCAGCTCGAGAAACATTCAACGAAACTTAGTACATAGATGCTCTGGAACAATGCAGACCTAATTAAAATCAAATTAACTAATTATTACCTAGTTTTTAATGTTTTTACTGATGCCTCAAAAATTGTTCATCAAATTCCAAAAACCTTGGTACATGGGTGTTTTTGGATAAGCTGCCGATTTAAAACCATGCATATTAATTACCTTCTTTGCATATAATTGAGGTATGAACTATGCATAACTGATATATTAAGCACTAGTGTATACTACATTGTTCAGCTTAACCGCTGAGGCCAACCCAATTAGTATTTGATGTAAAAGTGTTTGGCTTATAATTTCAACAAGGATGACGTTCTGATGTTATCCTTTGTTTAATACATGTACAATAATGTTGAATACCAATCATTGCATCAACAAAAACTTTAAAAGATGAAGCACTGCAATGCCCTCATTCATAGGGCTAAACAATATTTGTTCTATTAGTAGCATATGCTTTTTTGTGAATGACAGCAGTGTCTATGATGACCAAAAGTAATATTTGAATTTACCCAGAATGCAATTGATATTTTACATGCGTTTCTAATAGAGCAAATATGATAATTAATGCCTATGTGGTGTGTACCAATACCAAAGCATATTGATGCTCGCAATAGAAAGGTGGAGTTTTGTATTCGGGGTTCACATTCCTGTTCCTCCATACATAGCCTGAGTGGCAAACTAGGCTAGGTAATTGCACGTCATAATTGCTTCCCAAACAACATGAACCTATACTAGTAGTAGGCTAGATGCATTAGCGGCATCAAATCTAATCTTCATTGTGTCCAGCCAATTTCAACATGTGCATACACAAAATTGGTTGATAAATTCTCACATAAAAACAAAATCGACCACCAAGGTTCCTCATTCAACCTGAACAAGTTTCTTTGCAATTTCTCAGTACCCGAAGAAACATAATCCTAGTTCCATAAAACAGATCATCAGCCAGGATGCCTGCCGGGCAATTCAAAAATGCATGGGTGATGCATTATGATTATCTGTAATTAGCGAAACTAACCTTTTACTGATTAAAGTCCCGTTATTTTCGGCAAATGTTTTATTAAGTTATGTACACTACTGAAAGGTGAATATACTGGTCAAGTTTCGTCCGAAAGTTGTGAATATTGTACGTGTAAGACCCTTGTTACGCTAATTACAGATTTTTGATTATTAGCGAAATGAACCATATACGTATTAAATATTGTTAATTTCGGCAAATATTTTGTAAATATTGTGGGTTTTAAAATCCATTTTCACTGGTTAATTTTCATTACGTGTGTTATCCCGTTTCGTTTCTTCGATTGCGGCTCCATCTATCCAGCCAACATCCAAGACCAGTCTCCGCCGCCGCCGCCGCCACCACCACCACCACCATCAGCAGTCAGCTAGTCATGACCAGCACTGCAGCACCACAAAGTCGAACTAGCATATAAAATCGTGTGTTCACATCACCCACAGCTAGCGAAGAAACCAATATATAAGGGAATGACCCGATGGACAGAATATTTAGAATGATTGCGGAGTCGTTCTTTCCAAATAATAACCATGTAATGCCGAAAAATGAAGAAACGAAAGTGATGTATCCGAGATAGAATATATAGCAAAAGAGATGCTACAAAATAAGCTAGCAATGACGGACCAGATAAAGTCAATTAAATAAATTATCAAGTCGAAGTTACCTCTAATCCAAATTTCATTTCTGCGGCAATGATTGTACCTGCAACTAAGACAGTTATTTCATGGATTAACTGGGACACCTTTTTACGCAGCAACTGCAGTCAATAACAGAAAGAAAATGTGCTAGAGAAAACTTGTTGTATTCGTGCCCTGAGTGCATCCACAGCGAACACATTCTTATTTTCACCAGATAAATTGAAATATTGCAACCTCAGGGGCATGCCAACAAACTGTCCGAAATTAATTATAGTTAAGAACAAACTTGATGAACACAAGGCGCTTGAATTTTGTTGTTATTCATTCAAAGACGTGTATCACTTCAAATAAGATTCACTTCTGTATTACAACAAACATACAGATAGTGTTAACAATGAAGAGGCCGTCAGTTGTTTGGCATAGCATGCATCCCCAGAACATTTTGAATGTAGACAGATTAATCTTTAATTTGCTCTGCTACATGTTTGTTTAATAATTTATATGATATGGTTCAGCAATTTTGAGAAGGTATTGTCACCTAGAGTTGCCTGTTTTGCTGAAATAATAAGTGAAATTCCTCATTTTCTAAATGTAATATTCCATGACGACTTTATGTATTAATTACATTTGCATAAAACTGTTTCTTCGGCAATGTTACAACACGTACATAGCATTGACGTAACGAGCACAGGTCTCATACGGAAATACATAGAATTAGTATACAAGATATTATGATTTTAATAAGCTTCCATTGGAATTCTCGAAGTTTTGATTCTAATGTAACTGACAATGGGAGTTAATAGAATTCTTGTCCCTAACATCAAATAACGATTGATAGAACCAGCAATCAGCATAATCTCCACATAATAATGCCACCCAAATGAACAAACTTATTCCCAATAAACATACCAATTGGTACTTTTGGTCTAAATATGATTTACATGACTTCCATTCTGCGGGCAGAGATGAAAGTAATACTTGATAATAGAGAAAATGTGTTTGTGTTAGCCCTGTGCGTTGAAAAGAAAAGTTTTTGGGTACCCACCAGCATCATAAAAGTCAGCAATATAAATAATACCTTGGAAATGACGTCCAAGTAACATACACTCGTGTCATTTATGTTTATTGTTGAACTGTTCCAAACTACAATGTTTTCTAATGACTGTGTTTGCTGTTGGAACTTTATGCTGCCCGTGTGGACTGTATGGTATAAAGAAATATCTTTTTCCAAGGATCGGTCACAGTTGGGTCTAGAAAACGTTAAATCCACTCGACCCTAAAAACAGGATACAGAGAGAAAATATGTAATTTATTTCCTCTTTGGCAATATCACCAATCATAGTGTTTCTTGCCATACTGTCTGGGCCATTACAAATGTGTGGATAAGTTTGTTTATTGTTTTAATATCTACCATTTTAACTTGTTTATATTGTTCTATTGCCCACTGCCATTGTTTCAACACAGGTGGCGCTATTCAGTACAGGCCTATCAGGTCAATATCAGGTTGGTTGGTTTGCGTCGATCTGCGTGTCAATGACCCACTGCTCTTGATTTGCAGCGCCATCACACGGAAGAATGAAACGTTTGAGGAAACTCGGAAATTATTTTGGCTTTACTTTAACAAATATGTGCGAGATTTTATATATAATTAGTTTTTTTTGTAATTTTTACTGCAAATTTTGTCAGACAAAAAATCCACCTTTTCTCTATTCAGAGTTTCTAATGGCCAACCGAAGACCACTAAAAGATTTCAGTTGCTTCTAGGTTGGCAAGCGCGCCATCAACGTCGAACAATTTGTTTACCATTGAGACCTATTGAAGACGATATCACGCCCCTATCTGACTGCGGATAGTGACAAGTAAGCTCGATTGTTTATATTTGTTTGTTTACTTATTTATTTAAAGTCTGCGATGAATAATTTTAGCTCCACATGGTTAGACTATGTTGAGCAATCTGGTGGAACATCAGTTCACTTCAACAACCATTAGTGACCGAACTTCAGGCGACTTGTCCACAGTCACTTGGGGGCTGAAAATCAATAAATACTAATTTTCAATAAAAATCATCCGCTATACGTATATAAATAAACAAGTTGTGAAACACGGCACCGAGTAAATCGACACCCTGTCGGTTTCAAATGTCGATTTCTTACCTTAAAATGCGAAACAAAAAGTGCAGAGGGGGTCAGGTGTTAGGTTAATAACCATTGTTCATAATCGCTAACTTGGTTTTATTCAAAACGGCACAAATCGCGAGTTTTTTGGTGATATCCGACAATTTCATGATCGAAAATGGCCAGCAGCCAGAATCAAGGGGGATTCGCGCAGAGTTATGGGTAAATCAAGTGCGCATACTCATTTTCAGCCAATCAGGCGTGCCGTAACAGCGAGTATTTCCTTGATTTACCCAGAACTCTATGCGAATCCCCCTTGATTCTGGCTGCTGGCCATTTTCGTTCATGAAATCGTCGGATATCGTCAGAAAACGCGGGATTTGTGCAGTTTTGAATAAAACCAAGTTAGCAATTATGAACAATGGTTATTAACGTAACACCTGATCCCCTCTAAAATTTTTGTTTCGCATTTTAAGGTAAGAAATCGACATTTGAAACCGACAGGGTGTCGATTTACTCGGTGCCGTGTTTCACAACTTGTTTATTTATATACGTATAGCGGATGATTTTTATTGAAAATTAGTATTTATTGATTTTCAGCCCCCAAGTGACTGTGGACTTGTCGTGGTAGGAAATGAAAGTACCGTAGTACTAAACAATCCACGCCACCAAGGTCAAGTACTGCAACTGACTGACAATACTGAAAAACATTTTGTTTGTAACTAGACACATGTTACTGCTATCATTATACATCAATGCTGCAATAGTGTTACATTACTGATAGTACTTCACGTGTTTGTGTTGTCTGTTTTTAAAACCCGGAAATACGTATTCTTTGAGGCGAAACCAATCACTTATGGTTAATACATGTATACGGGTTGGGCTATTTTAACGTGGGACGGAAATTTTGAGGTAGAACCCTACTCATAATTCTTGAGAAAATTGGTCATAAATCGCATGACAACGTTCATATTATGTAAAATTATGGAGTTATTGTCCCATGATGGTACCATGAAATATCATTCTTTTTCCAAAAAAACACTGTTTTTAGAACAATTCCATTCCAATTGCATTTTTTGAGATTTTGAGACTTTTTTTAAACCCAGATTTTTAGCTCCGCTGTCGACTTTGTCGAGCGGAGCTTATCATATGAGTGATTGTCCGTCGTCGTCCGTCGTCGTCGTCCGTCGTCCGTGTCAATGTTTTACTTTTTCGACTTCTTCTTGAAAACTACAAGCCTGAATGCTTTGATACTTGGTGTATATGTACCTTGGGTAGACCTCTCTCAGATTTGTTCATTTCATGATGATATCTTCAATTCTCTAATTTTGGTGAATATTTTTGTCATTTTTAGTAAAAAGTGATATTTTCGACTTCTTGTTGAAAACCGCAAGTGCAATTGCTTTGATATTACATATATAGGTACTACATGTGGACCTCTCTCAGATTTGTTCATTTTGTAATGATATCTTTAATTCTCTAATTTTGGTGAATATTTTTGTCATTTTTGGTAAAAAGTGATATTTTCGACTTCTTGTTGAAAACCGCAAGTCCAATTGCTTTGATATTTACATATATAGGTACTACATGTCGACCTCTCTCAGATTTGTTCATTTTGTAATGATATCTTCAATTCTCTAATTTTGGTGAATATTTTTGTAATTTTTGGTAAAAAGTGATATTTTCGACCTCTTGTTGAAAACCGCAAGTCCAATTGCTTTGATATTACATATATAGGTACTACATGTGGACCTCTCTCAGATTTGTTCATTTTGTAATGATATCTTTAATTCTCTAATTTTGGTGAATATTTTTGTAATTTTTGGTAAAAAGTGATATTTTCGACTTCTTGTTGAAAACCGCAAGTCCAATTGCTTTGATATTACATATATAGGTACTACATGTGGACCTCTCTCAGATTTGTTCATTTTGTAATGATATCTTTAATTCTCTAATTTCGGTGAATATTTTTGTAATTTTTGGTAAAAAGTGATATTTTCGACTTCTTGTTGAAAACTGCAAGTCCAATTGCTTTGATATTACTTATATAGGTACTACATGTGGACCTCTCTCAGATTTGTTCATTTCATGATGATATCTTTAATTCTCTAATTTTGATGAATATTTTTGTAATTTTTCGTAAAAAGTGATATTTTCGACTTCTTGTTGAAAACCGCAAGTCCAATTGCTTTGATATATTATACATATAGGTACTACATGTGGACCTCTCTCATATTTGTTCATTTTCTAATGATATCTTCTGTTCTTTAATTGCCATGTGCATTGCTAACAGCGGAGCTATCTCAGCCGACAGGCTGCTTGTTTAAATAATTGAGGGCAACAACAAGTATCCCATCCTTCACAATATATGATTTTATGTCACCTGGCTACAATTTATGATATTGCACAACATCTCTGCCATAAGAACCTATGGTAGCGTCATACTGGTAATACTGCCAAAATGGCAACAATCCACTAACATACAACCAATATTGTACATGTCTTTTTTATAAATTATCTTCTTTTCTCTAACTGTTATGTATTCAAGTAGTTTTAGTTATATTTGTAATTTTGCTTTGTCATTATTTTTATACACATTACCTTTATTGTATTTATCAATACCCCATTGTGGATACGATTTCAATAACGTTATTATTATTATTATTACAACCATCATTTTCTTGAAATATCCTTATATTACCTAGAAGTACCGTACAAATTATTGGGGAATTTATAAATTCTGAGTATTTGCATTCCATGAGTATTCTGTTAACACACATTTTCCTTATCAGTACTTTGGAATTTGTTCCTTAAAATATTAATTGTCACTAAAACGTACTGTATGTATGCAATTGATAAGAATTCATAAGTATTCAAAAATCAATACCAATAAGTTTTGAATACTATTGGTATGTTACTGCCTGGTAAAAAAATAAGTCCTATAATTAACATTACAGCAAGTCTCAGAAGTATTGGGGCAGCCAATTTGCAAACTCGCTAGCGAATTGGCTAACTGCTTAAGGAGAATCTATATAACAGTAGGGGACGATCCTCATACTTTAGGAGCTATTCGGCAACGGTCTTTTAGTTGGATGGCAATTTTGCTTTCAAATATACCAGGGAAAGTGTTCTATGCTCTTCCGTGTCCACACAAAAACGACGAATGAGGTCGATTTTTTCAACGGTTGGCTTAATGTTACCCCAATGGATTGTTTGGATGTGAAAGTTTGTTATTTTCTCCCTGATTTGTAGGAAACAGTTTCTCAATTTATCTATTTAGTTAACCTCATATAATAAATATCGGTAGATTAATTGCATTTATAATATTTTCACGCCAGCTGACTGGCCATTTTCGGGCTCAAATCATTCGAGGGAATCCAGACATGTACCAGCCTGAGGATGCGTAAAAACATTGCATGTCCCCTAATGCAATATAGACTCGCCAAGAGTGGACGCGATCACAAACCGGCGCCAGGGAGATTCCATAGCTAACCATTTAGTCAAAACCCAAGCAGTTAGCCAATTCACTAACGAGTTTGCAAATTGGCTGCCCCAATACTTCTGAGACTTGCTGTAACATTAATTAACGTTAATTCTTTTAGATGTAAAGCAACATGTAAGAGGTTCAAGAAATTTCAAGAGACATCTGTTCTTGTCATGGAGATGATGAACCTGAACCAGATTTTATTTCCTTTCTTCGCCATCTGTGTCCTGATTGGTTCCTTTCAATGTTTGGTTGACACCAAGACACCCAGAGGACATCTACAACCATTCGGCTCACACGCAGACCCATCAGTCATCACTGACGAATTGGATACTGTTCCAAATTCACTCAAATTTTATGAGAATTATGTAAAACCACAAAAACCGGTAGTTTTCCGAGGAGCTGCAAAACAATCCAGGGCATACCACGAGTGGACGGAAGAATATTTAATAAATGAGTATGGGGATTTAACAGTTCGTTTAGAAGCCAGACATGAGGGAAACAAAGATATACCCCCAGGGGAAGGTGGTCTGCTCGGACGAGATACAGTCAAACATTTTATTGAAAACTATCAGAATATTGATGGTTATATAATATCACAAGTGCCCGGACCAATGGAAAGAGACGTATCAATACCGCCATGTTTGTTGTGCGGGACATTTACCAATGGAATACAGGTAATGTAGTTCACATAGTGCTTTTTTAATTTTTTCTGTAGGACAATCAAGCTAGAAACTGCAAGAGTAAAGAAAAAGTTTTATTTAATATTAATATTTTATCATTAATATCATAGAACTTACTGTAAAATAATTTATTTTAGCTGGAATTAATTTTCACTGAAAAGACATTTTGGGTGTTTTGTATGGAATTTATTTTCACTGATTTTTGAAAAGTAAAGTAAAAAGTAAAATATAGGAAAAAAGGTATATTCGCTGGATTTTATTTTCATTGAATCATTTCTTCATCAAAAATTAATTCCAAGCAAAAAAAAATATTTTACAGTAGATAGGAAACTGGGGCATTTCTTTTGGTGTATCGTTATTCTGGATTGAAATAACTTAATATGTTAATTAAGTCCAAATTAATGTAAATGATCTTCAAACTCAGCTGACTTTAATACTTTCCTGTATATCGAAAATTTTCCTAATGTAAACAAAAATATATTAAGTTCACAAAATTAGTGATTTTGTCAACAAATTATTGGTTCCTTAATATTACCATTTGTTTATAAAGTTTTATGATCTACATGTACAACACAGACAGTGAAGTTTTGGGGCAGATAATTAACATTAAAATCATTATTTTTCAAACTATGTATTTCAAAAATGTTTTATGCGTTACAAATGATTTTGTGGAAAATATATGCTTAACAATAATATTTCAATGTTTTTCAATCTGAATGTTAGTAATGACTTTAGCTCTAATTGGATAACATTTTTCCACTGTTCTCGCATATTCATATCATCATGCATAATATTCCCATCACTATAAAGTTGTGTAAAATAATCTCAGTGTGCCAATTTCATCTTGAATACAACAAATTACTGGTGTTTTATTTATTCCTTACTCAGTTCAGTACAGTATGTTATAAAGTGTGAAGTTGGAATCTATCTTTTGCATTCATGGCAGTGAATCGGTCAGTGATTGAGGAAAAACTGCAAAGGCTCATGGGTAATGAGCAATGAGTTCTACAAAATGATTTTTTCTATGACCAATGAAAGCATTTTCTTTAAATTTGGATGAATGAAGATCATTCGGGATAAATGTTTTGTAAATATCCATAAACAAATTCACTTTAATTTCCATATTTCATTTATTCCTATTTTTCTTTCTTTATTTATTAGTATTACTTTACTGGTAACTTGGTCATCTTAACTAATAGTTAACAGTACTAACTAATATAACTGATAGTCAAGGCAAGCAAGGTACAATATATGAAAAACTGCAAGTAAAACAAAAAATGAGTTATTATATTAAACAAAAAATAATCATATTTGAACTTATAACTACATCACATTTTAATCAGATTCCTTTTAAATTATACTTTCTTTTATTCGACCTAGAGTCTGATATTCAGAATGTAACAGAATAGTTTTTGTCATTCATGCTGTCGTCCTATGTACCGTCCCTCAACGTGTTGAGATGTCCTATGTGACTCGTTCAACGCATACACAACACTAGAACGCAATGACCACACCTTTCTTTCATTTTTTCCCCAGGAAGTTCATTTATTTTTGAGTGCTGGTGGCGGCAAAACATTAGTTCATCAGGATCCATATGAGAATATTCATTGTGTCTTCAACGGAACAAAAAAATGGATACTAGTACACCCTGATCAGGTAAAAATCAGTCATCATTTTTTTTTTAGCTGCCGAACATAATTTCTTCAAATTAAAAAGTTTACACTTAAATATTTAAAGTGGGGGAGTCGTCACCTGCGCATGCGTCAGATGGTCATAGCGTGTCATTGTTCACAAACAAGTGTCTACCTATGAACCTTTGCATTTTTAGTGTGCGTTGTTATCGTCGCTTGGGACTCAATTCCAACGCGTGCGTAGACGACAACCCTCCCGCTTTAAGGGTTGTTTATTGGATTATTTTTCAGTTTCTTTTTTTACTGGAAAAACAATAGAATAATTAGTTGTTTAAAAAAATACTATTCCTTCATTCCATGGTGCAATTCATGAAGAGCCCTCATTTAAATAATACCGAGTTAATCTGGTATTAGTGGTTTTAAATAACCACACATGGGTACAGTAATAGAATAGACATATTGTGACAAACAACACCTAAACTGCAGGAAATTGTTATTTTATTTTTTTTAACACAAATTTATTTCTAACTATTTGTGGACTATGAACAGCTTATTTTATTCTGTGTTTTTTGAATTTGAAACATTTTTTAATGTTTCAAAACACCATAACATACCCCAGACCATTTGTCCCTGTGTTAAAGCTATCACATACAATGTATAGGCAACAATGATAACACATATGGTCTTAGATAACCATAACATGACCGTGTTCATAATTATCCTAAAAAAATAAATAAATAAAAAAACAGTTGCCATAGAAACAATTTTTTTTCAGCAAGCAATAAATGCCTATTATGATCTTGGGCAATTATGATGTAAATTTTTGTTGGGAGGGGGGGTGATAATATTAAAATATTACATCATTATTAATATCTTATTAATATCTTTGTCTTAGACTGATTTGATATATTTATCACCAAGTTCTTTGGAAGAGTTCGGTGGATACTCTTTGATCGACGTGGATGCTGTGGATTTGATAAAATATCCAAAAATTCAGCAAGTCAAGTACGCCATTCTGACGCTAAATAAAGGGGATTGTATTTATATGCCCAGCGGTAAGTATATTGTAAATTACCCATAATGCAACATGGTCATGTGACATTGAACACTTCTTTTGAACACTAATTATAAAGGTGATTGCATGTACAGTGGCCCCTCGCTAAGTCGCGGGTGTTGGGATCCAAGCAAAAACCGCGACTTATCGAGGGCCGCGACTTACCGAGGGACGTCGTGAAAGAGGGAGGTCGTGCATTGAAAAACATATAAAAAGCACATATAAACCCTCGGTTTAGTTAATTGATGTATCATCACATGTGTCAGGCAGTATTCGAATAAAATCATGATTATGTTTGCTGTAAACATTGCGTTGATTATTTTGTTTGTGTCTGATATTATGTGGGCCGCTTGCTGTTGCTTGCGACTTCGACGGTAACAGCTTCCAACATAAACCAGTTTCATCGCAATTATAAACATGTTCGTCAAAATAACCACCTTCATAGATAATTTCTCTCAGTTTTTCGGGAAAAGTTCCGACAGCGTCAATGTTCCCAGATCGAGCTTCGCCTTGGATTGAGACTGCGTGTGTCGATAGCGTGTCTTCTTTGCCATCGCAAGAACCACCCTGAACTGGCCTCAAATTCAAAGTCGTCATATCTGAGTTGTATGCTTTGCATTGGGTGATGGGACCAGATAGTGGAGTTCCGGGAGACCGTTCTTAAAGAAACGTAAACAGCTTTATCGGTGTCATCATTGTCGGACACTTTCGCTTGTTTTTCTGTTCAGTCCCGCCTCTTGGTCAACTTTGAAAACAAATTTACTTTTCATTTTTTACCCACCCACGAATAGTGGGCTCAACCACGTGCAACCCTTAACTTGGTTTGACACGGTCGATCGCCGTGAGTTTATGGCGTACGAACAGGCTGTATAGCTTTCGCTTTGACATGCTGCTCAATTGAGAAATAGAGATCAGAATTCTATGAATTCAACTCATTGTAGCGAGTTTTTGTAGAGGTATACCAAAATGGGACCGGCCAAGAAGTACGTACGGTCACTACTCGACACCCCTGTTGACACCTTGAGTAAGGCCGCCGTCACCCATTGCATCTCAGCAATTGACGGACAGTGGGTGTTAAGTTGTCTCTTTAACGGTTAGTTAAAAACACTATGCCACGAAACATTAGTCTTTGTACTTCAAAATTGCTGTCAAAACACAATAGAAATTTTGGGAGCCATCCAAGTACCCGCGACTTAGCCGAATCGCGACTTACCGAGGCGCGACTTAGCGAGGGGCCACTGTATTTATATGTCCAGCAGTAAGTATATTGTAGTTTACCAATAATGCAACATGGTCATGTAACATTGAACACTTCTTTTGAACACTAATTATAAAGGTGATTGCATGTATTTATATGCCCAGCGGTAAGTATATTGTAGATTACCAATAATGCAACATGGTCATGTGACATTGAACACTTTTTTTGAACACTAATTATAAAGGTGATTGCATGTATTTATATGCCCAGCAGTAAGTATATTGTAGATTACCAATAATGCAACATGGTCATGTGACATTGAACACTTTTTTTGAACACTAATTATAAAGGTGATTGCATGTATTTATATGCCCAGCAGTAAGTATATTGTAGATTACCCATAATGCAACATGGTCATGTGACATTGAACACTTTTTTTGAACACTAATTATAAAGGTGATTGCATGTATTTATATGCCCAGCAGTAAGTATATTGTAGATTACCCATAATGCAACATGGTCATGTGACATTGAACACTTTTTTTGAACACTAATTATAAAGGTGATTGCATGTATTTATATGCCCAGCAGTAAGTATATTGTAGATTACTCATAATGCAACATGGTCATGTGACATTGAACACTTTTTTTGAACACTAATTATAAAGGTGATTGCATGTATTTATATGCCCAGCAGTAAGTATATTGTAGATTACCCATAATGCAACATGGTCATGTAGCATTAAACAAAAATCATCATACAAAAACAAGGAATAAATGGGTGCAAAAGTTTAGTTTAAAGGACAGTGGTTGTCACACAGCGCGTGTTTGAATTTTGTGTATTTTACACACATTGTATATGTCGGTTTAAGTCCCATATCGAGCAGAACGTGGCACGACGATCGCCGCCCTTCAACTTTACTTTAAATGCTACAGTTGTCTTGCTGTGAACATTCAAATTTTGTGCCAACAATGTATTATACATAACTTAATAGTATGAAAATTGTACTTATTGTAAATCAATCAATATTAAGATTAATAAAGATAGAAAATGAACACAGATTTGCTGATTCGATCTCTGCAATTTATTCATATCTAATTGTTCAAAATGTTGCATGCACTGTAGAACTTGGGTTCTCTCTTTATTTAATTTCATATCATAATGGTTCATTTCTGTATTAACTGATGGACAAAATGGAGAAAAATGCAGCAAATTGTGAAGTGTAGTTGTATATTACACAATTGATTGTAATGAGGCTGAGAATTTAAAAATATTAGGCTTCATCGAAATGTGATATCATCTTGGGTTTATACCTTTCTACCGAGGAGTTGAATACAAAAAGTATAAAAAGGCAAAGGGGATAGTAAAAATAAGAATTTACATAACATTAGGAAATAAATAAATGAATATAATATATTGTAATACATTATAAATTACATTGTCTGAATTTAAATTACTAGACTAATCAATAATTGAGTTAGACTAATCACATTTTCAGACTTGTTTGCATCTTCTGCACATATCTTTCATCAACTCGGCATACTAGATATTTATAAACTTTGCAAACTTCACACTTGTCTATTTATATTTGACCTTAAACATAATCGCTTTGCCAATAATCTGAGTCACTACTTTGATGCTCTGTCTCATAGCTATCCGACCAGGTCAATATTGCAAAGCAATCTTGCAATTCCAAAAGTTAACCTGACCATTTCTCAGCATAATCTAAAATTTGCATCTGTTAAACATTGGAACTCACTCCCAGCCTCCCTTAAAATATCCCATAATAGAACACACTTCAAAAACACATTAAAGCATTACCTACTACAGAATTAAACCTTTTACTTTATCAATATGTTTTTTACACATCAGATTTGTTATTTTCTTTTATTTCCTCCTTCTAAAAGTTGTATAATACTGTTCTTGGATGTCCTACCTACCTAACTCCATTTTAATTGAATTGTTCTAATCATTATTTAATCATTTAACCAGTTTTATTACCATAATATCATACAATAAGTTGGTTCTTTGGACTAGATTAGTTCAGAAGAACTATTTTCGATGGACCAAACCAGGAAATTTCAAAAATCATTTTTTTCTTCATTCTCACATTGTTTGTTTTCTGTTGTTTTTCCGGTGTAATAAATCAAATCAATCAAAAGAATGCATTATTGTGGCACAGAGTACACCTACTAATGAATTCCAAATGTGTGTTCTTTCAAAAACTTTTGCTATTTTTTACAAAAATGTTGTCCTGTGCATAGGTAAGTATTTATGTACATAGATCTTGGTCTGTCTGTCTGTCTGTCTGTCTGTCTGTCTGTCTGTCTGTCTGTCTGTCTGTCTGTCTGTCTGTCTGTCTGTCATGACATATTGTAACAATTCATTTTTTTCTCTCACAAGGTTATCTTCATCAAGTTCGTTCAAATGGTCTTATGAATTCAGCCGTTGCAATATGGTTTTCATTTTTCACCAAAAGTCATCCATTTGAAGGCGCTGATTGCAATAAAGATCTGGAGTTCAAACCGATGAGTGAAGTAGATGTGTTGTGGAAATTTGATGGTTATAATGATTTACAACAGGGACATATGGATATTTATGTTCTCAAGTAAGTGATGTACATCCAAAATATTCTTTGTTTGAGATTTTTAAGTCTGTGATATCATGGATCCTACGTCACTATGTCAGTCTAGCCCCTAAATATCATGAATTTAAAGGGGAGCAGAGATATGGCTTTTGACACTCTGTACATGAAATTTGAGATCTATGAATGGATTCTGTCGATAAAAATAACTTGTATGTGCTGCGAAATGCCCTAAATATCGGGTATAAAATGGGCTGTGAAGCAGACAACAAACGGCCGCTTTGCCAGGCGTCAATTCACCTCTAGAGGGCCAGTCACTGATGTCATCAGTGAACACTGATAATTGAACCCATTCATTTTAGTACGTCAATCCCATAGAAATGCTACTATGAAAGACATTGTTAACTGACCTAGTATCATGTGACTGTAATGACCACATGACTAAAATATGTATGTATCGTAGTATCACATGACTAAATGTCACAATATCATGTGACTCTAACATCCACATATTTAAATACGATTAAATGACTATCACATTGCCGTGGTTCATTTAAACAAATGATGTATTTTATACACATAATATATGTCGCTATGGGTCCCATATCAAGCACGATGCAGCACTGCCCTTTAAATACCACAACTAAATATAATGTGACTGTATGAATCATATGACCGAGTGTCACATGACAGTAAATATTACATGACTGACTTTCCTAGATGTATGTACCACAAGTGACAATGATTTGTCAGTTCATGATTTGAAATGAGCAATACCCCAAATGTTACGTCAATTCTTTTAATCAGATCACATCATCTGTACTAATTGATATCATTTTCACTCTAGAACGGTTTTATTGACATCTGCTGATAAAAATGGACAAATCTGGTTAGATAAATTCACCAAACATTTCATACAGGTTGGTGTGCTTTTGTTAATGTCATGATTCATCATCTTTAAGGCAAACTAATCATTTTTACTTTATGTTAATCAGATGTATTTACCATATTTGGATATGGTAATTCAAACTGATGAGTGGCACATTGATTAATATGACTCTTATGGTGGACTGCAGACTCAGTAGTGCAAACAAGTACACACTGCCCACCTGCCTGACTCGTGGCATTGGACTGCCTGAAGCTATTTTGGTTTATTTTCAACAGTCGTTGACTGATAATAATGTTTTCATATTCATTTCAATTTGTGTTTTTTGTTTTAATGAAATTTTCTTAACATCCTTCCTTCTTTGGTGTTCTCAAATATCAATTCAGACAAAAAGATTCCAACGACAATGTTAATTGACTTGTTGTAATTACAATTACGGTGTTTAGAAAGAAATTGATTAGTTTCCCTGACTGAAATTGCATATCAAATAGCCCTGCTAAACATCCTATCAGAATTTTTAGGACGCACATACAATAAAACAGATTTCGTGCAATTGTACTAATTATATGAATAATAATTCATTTTTTCATGAATTAACAATTGTGATCCTAGATAGTACAAAAACAAGTTCAATATTTTGATTAATACAAAAGTAAATATTATATGAGAGGGATGTCAATGTCAATTTTTGGTATACTTTGATGATGCACTATTAATATAAACCTTTGACCCCAAGCATTTACCTTTTATTTCTCCCTTGTCACCTTTGATCCTTTCATTACCATAATCAGATTTTGTCTTCTTCGACTCTTCTACCCTTCTTTCTTTTAACATTTCACTGCCATTGCCCCTTTTTACACTTTTACTACTTACTGTTTGTCATTACTATTACCAACAATTAACAAACTGTATTACACTTTTTTTTTAAACCTTGAGTTGAAAAATATATATACTAAACAGTGTGAATATATTTGATGCAAAATATAATTGAAATTAAAGAAATTTACAGAAAATGTCAAAATGGTAAAATACTTGTGTGTGCTTACTCGATAAGTCATAATATGTTGGTTTTTTTTGCTTATTTCGTTGATAGCTAAATGTACTAAATTCACTAAATGTACTAAATAAATGTAATGCTTCACAATTATCCTTCACAATCTGAATTTAAAGCATAGTGAATATTTTTGCAACATCAAATTTCTTAAAATTAAACTCAATAAATATTTCCCCCTCTACAATTGTATAAATAAGTTACACTGAATAACTGTGAAATCAATTAAATTCTATCTAATCATTTATAGTGCATGTATTTGCATTTATAGTGCATGTGCTTGCATCTTTGGAAGGTTGGTAATGTTCTTGGCACTTGTAACCTGTGTATTTAATAGCATTTGAATCACTTTCATTTAATTTATATTTGTAGTTTGAAGATGAAGATGAGGATACAGCAGATTACTGTGATAATATAAGGCACCAGGTAATCTGAACAAAATATCATGTATTTGTAATTGTTGATGACAAACATTGCTAATTTGGGATGCAATCAGGTTGCCATAGTAATACACACACATTTATACAAACAAATATGTAATGTACAGTATTTTATGGATTTGTGTTTGCATATGCTGTTGCAGTTGTTTACGTTTTAGACAAGTGGGTGTACGCAGTGACTGAAAATAAAATAAAGACATTGTTAGCTAGTTCCGTTTTGATCTTTGTCAGTAAAACAACTGACGGACAACCCTGTCACGGCAGGTCCCATACTAGTGCAGAATAGTGAACAACATTTGTTATCACATGCTCACATGCTGCTTGATAAAAACATAAAAATATGACATCACAGTGTTACTACCATTGCAAGACATAAAAGAAGTGATGAGTTTGTATTTTATCAATATCATTTACAAGTCACAGGTTTATTTTACAGGAGAAATGAACACATCAGTATTTTATTTGCTTTGTTTTTTCATTTAAACAATACTATTTTGCTGTAATTATTGATTTTGTAGTTTTTCTTTTTTTATTGATGTTTTTTTCAAAATTCAAAAGTTAATTATGTTTGATTTTCTTCCCAGTTCTGTGACATACTTGATCCTAATGGTAGAGGGTATGTAACCGTTGGTGAAGTCAAAGAATTATCAATAGATATGCTGAAAAAACTTTTATTGACTTTTGACCCAACTGATGTATCCAATACTGTTGAGTTTGAATACAGTCACATTGCAGCCAATGATATTATGTAAGTTGTGCACAAATTATCTTACAAAATACTTCTTATTCTTATATGTTTATTCAGCTACATTGCACCATCTGATCATCACACATGTTTTTGTTGCATAGTCTGAACTTTGCCATGCATTTTATTTGTTCCTTCTTGTTTTGTTAAAGTAAACTGGCTACACATTTGGCGACAATTGGACCAGACCCTGGTTTCCATGGCGATGAGTTCATAAATAGATATGTAACTGATATTGGTGGAACTCCTGAAAAAGCTAAAGAGGTGAGTTACCAATAATTGAATTCTGGCTAGGAGGAAGTTAATTGTAGTTATCCAAGCCCATCGTAAGAACAATCTTGTTAGCGGACTCTTACAACAAGAGCAATGTGCCAAAAAGTAGTACTGGTTATAGCAATCATACAAAGACATACTTTCCATGGAGGCATTATTTCTTCTCTAAAACTATGCTACCACTGGTGTTAATATTTGAAGTTGAAACTGTCTCAAGTGCAGTTTGAATCATAGCTGCTTTGATCCATTTGTTTAGTGATTCTGGAAATTTTGAGAAATTCAGGTAATTATGTTTAATATTTTTAGATTTTGACTGGTCTGGGTGCTGATGAGACAGGATTGGTTACCATGGAGATGGTACAGAAAAACATTGGTAAAGCTGTGGAGAAGTTTAAGACAGCAAGACACCATGATCCAACTGTTGAGCATTTGTGGTTTGAACATTTGAAAAAACATGGAGAGCTAGAATAATTCATAATGTGAAGTTAGCATAATTATTGTTTTGAATTATAATATAGTTGCAGGGTACAGAGATTATTTTGTTATGTAAAAGAGAATAAGATTCAATGTTTGGGTTTACCAGTGTTTGTATTGTCACATGTTACTTTGAATTTTAGTAATTTACAATTCTTGAAAATGTTAGTATAGCACTAATTGCTGCTATAGAATAATTGAAATAATTAACATAAGGGAATATATGGTAACCACCTAATATTGATTTTCTCACCATGTATTGTATTATATAGTTTTGATGTAATTCATAAAACATCATATGAGTTAAAATAATGTATAGCAAATTACAAACTTATTCTAAGTTATTTCAAACTTTAATGTAAATACATTTTTGGTATATTTTGATTAAAAATAGTAAATTGACAGCCATTTTTTTAAAGGATGCACTCAAATTTGGTATGCTGGTTGACCATGCAAATTTTTATGATTCAAAATGGTCGACTGGTGGCCATTATGTTTCTTGTTTTTACAGCTCCAGAGTCATTCTCAGACAAGCTTTAAATGATTTGGTTCGAAGTTTGTACAGTGACATGTGCTTGTCAAGTTTTTTTTTCTGATTGAACAGTTTTTGACCAACATAAATACTTTCTTCAGATTTGGTATGTTGGTTGAACATGCAAGATTACTAATGTACATTGTGATGGTTTGGTGGCCATTTTGTTTCCCCCATATACAGTGTTTATTTAACCAATAAGAAATGATCGTAAAAGAGTTTGCAGTTTTACTGATAATTCTATCTTCAGCATTATCTGAAACATGTCTGATCAAATTGACATTATATAAAAAAATATCTGCTATATCAATATTTTCTTTGATTTATTTATTCATTGGGACAATAGCTTGAACCTATTCTGTATATTGTTATAAAATCGAACACAAATAAAGTGCTTTGAAAATTTGCTGAGACATGATTATAAGACACGATTATAATGCTTTTGACTGAGCTGATTGTGTTGACATAAACTTAATGTACTTTTACTCCCAAGCACAAGATTATGGTACATGGCCACACATTCTATTATGCAATGACCACTTTTCTGTAGATTTGGTATGTTAATTAAACATGCAGATTTGCTGATGCACATCATGTGTTTTCGCAATTCAAATTGTCCAACTGGTGGTTATTTTCTTTCTTGTGTTTATGAAGAATGCACTTTCGTACTTATCCTTTGTATATCATAGTATAAATACAGTCATTTGTCATCCAATCAAAGATCACTGCTGGCACCATTCAGTCAGGATTATAACTGTCAAAAGGGATATATACCCCAATCGGGATATGCACATAACCCGATTGAGATTATGTATCTTCTGACTGGATATTTTTTTCATCCTGATCGAGGTATTTTGCTTTAGATCACGTTGACACTCCTTATTACATCATGGCGCATATTAAAACAGGTGAAGTCAACGAGTAAACGAGTGCCTTCTCTCCACTTGGTTTTGCTCCCACTGCCCTTTCCCCACTCAGTTTTTGTTCCCCATGACCCATTTCACCGGCAACACTCTTTATTAAGAGAGTTGTACCCAAGTTCACATTTTACACTTCTGAAAAATACAATGTACAATCAATGATTTTGCCCTTACCCGCTCAATCTAAAAATGGAACTTGCCTGCCCTCTGAATAAAAATCTTCTTCTACTGGAATTCCCCTCTGAGAAACCCTATTTTTAATTCCCTCCCACTGAAGATGTTTTATTTTGCCTGCCCGCTAAAAATCCCTTGCGAACACATTTTTTGGTAAAAGCCTCTCTGAATATTGTATGTGCATATAGTTGTTTTCTATCATGTTTGCTGTTCTATGTGCAGACGTATTGATGCGAAAGCAAACACAGGCAATAAGTAGTGGCACTACCCATCCACAGACGAAATAACCAACCCTGTGTATAATAATACAAAAATAAAACAACAATATATATAATATGTTTTCATAAATGGACTTGTCACCATAAGAATAATGGAAGTTCTCGCGTTATAAATGCTGATTGTGTAAATTTGATGCAATTAAAAACACTAATACATTCATTCATTCAAACAATTATCCATGTAAATAAAATGCAATAATTTGACAATATTGAACATGTCAGCGTCCTCCTCGCATACTCAACCGGTAGAACCAGCTGTGATGTATATAATTACAGAGGCTATAGTAACAGACTGTGGAGATTACACGAATTAACTATTCGTATATCACAGTTTAAGCAATAACAATATTAACACTGATTATATTCGGAATATTCATATGTCACGATACACTGAGTTATGTTGTGCTAAAGACACAAATCTCCCCTAATATAAACAATGTTATGCAATTATATTTAGTGTTGACAAAAAAGATATTAACACAAGACTTGTATCAATGTCACGTTAACAAAAACAATTTACAAAACAGGAAATCTATTGAAAAATTGTGATATTTATCTTGGATATTGTATTCAATGTGTAATTATATTCCTTTTTATGAAGCGTTTTACAGAGTATACTCTTTTATAAAATAAATGTTGTTTAATGAATTGATTTATTTGATGCCTATGATTAGATACAATAAATAAAGTCTGGAAGTATAATTAGTACATCGTAATAACTTATTGTGTATATGATACTTAATATGTGTGGTAAATGTCAGGTAATATCGTTATTGGAAATCGTTGAATATAATATTTACATATGTAATCAATTACATTATTTTGCCAATATTCACTGTTGCGTGCCGTGTTACAATCTATGCTTAATTGTCCTTGGTAACATTTAACGCACCACTCATCACTCACACGCATGCTATGGGTATTAGGATATTGTTGGTGCAGTCCGCAATATGTGTACATTTCCATATTTACTGCATTTATTAGGTAGTTTACGTTCACTAAACTGACTACCATTCTGCCGTTCATCGTTCTCAGTATGTATGCTCTTCATTTGTACAGATAATATTTAGCTTTATAGTGTGTCATCATGTCGTATACTAACTACGCATGTAATGTAATAGATTAATGTTGTCCTATGTCGTCAATAGTCTGAAGTTTCTACTCATATTCACATAAACACTAACAATGTTAGTATTATCAATAGTCTTTTTCGACACACACTGACATAAATTAGTATTATAATTGCATGGTCACGTTATTTTCTTGACATTATTAGTCTGGATTTTCGTTGTATCGCACTATGTTAAACACATACACGCATTAGCTATGCCAACAACATAATATCACGCCCGTATATATACCATACCATAAGTCGTCTTATGTATCAGCATATTACACGCTACTGACGCCACCAGAAATTACCACAGATTTATCGAACATAGCACACATGTACATTAACCAGAAATCTACATCCTACAATTCTTCACAAATACTATTTAGATGTATAGCTATATATTTCTTTATATATACCAATAGTAAATGTGTCAATTACAATAATTTTATATAAGCAATACCAACACAAGTCCACAATTTACACTTGTAATCATCTGATCTCTGAAATGGATCTTTTGATCGTAACGATTATTGCTAACCTGTTTCTTCATAATATGACCATAGTGTTGCTGATATAGTTGTAAAAAACAGTTGTACACACGCAACAAAGCATAAGCTAATTAATGAAGCCTCTGTGTTGATTTGTTACTCCAACGATCAAATCAATAATGTCTAACAATGTGTACTTAAGTCGTGGATTTCCCCCAATGACTATGGTAATCATAAAGATTGAGTCAATAGTGTATGGGCGCATGTAGTTAAAACGTGGCCCTATATTCAATACTTGTTATTACTGATTGCCTTTTTTGTTTTGCATTTGACAATCTTGCTATTTTGTCTACGACCTCTTAAAAATCCAGATGGCGTCGAACCTGACTTAATTCTTGTTTTAACATTGACTATAGAATTAAAATGAGTGTTATTAGAGTCAAAGACATAAATTCACAATTCAGATTAAATAAGTAAATCATATTGGGTAAAAATGAATGCTGTATAAAACTAATTACAAATGCGTATTTACCATTGACCTACAAATTACAAATGATTACCATGCACCTCCTATGCATACATTCAAGCAACCTTGACTTTTTTGCCTGCCTACTGTATTCTTCTATAAAGAAAATAATGATGTATTCATTTAAAAATTATATTTGACCCATATCTAATTTGCATATTTATACCAAAAATTAGCGTGGAAATAGCCAATATTACAACGTGGGCTACATACGTTTTGATCGCATCTCGAGTTAATTTCTATGTTATACATCATTTTTCATACTCGCGTATTGATACTACAACTCAACATATCATTATATTAGGTCAAACAAAAGTGTTTTTATTTTGATCAAATATTTTGTGGCTAATCACCATTACGGCATTATTATTATAAATAATATGATGTATTCCGGTTATTAATGTTCTGGTTACAAGCAAAAGGCACAAATCCACTTCCATGTATCTTACTAAGTTGTGTGCACGTGAATGCTTACAGGCGAGCGAGGCGCATTGTTGTAATTATGATTTCAAATCTTATTGCATGCAATTTTACTTACAACATATAATAGGCGTGGCAGGTGAAAATGACTATCAATTACTAGTATAATAATATAAGTATTTAGTTTTTATCCACTCTAGCATTCAGTAGAACAGTTTTCACTGATCATAATTTATGTTATAATGTTATTTGTAATCTCTTATGCCAATCCACTGGTATTTAATGTCAATGTCATTGAAATGCACACTACGATATTGTGAGTTAATTAATATTAGTATCAAAGACAATTACAATATTGTTTTACCATATTTTGTAAATTAAGTATGGCCATCCCAACTGTTTCAATTATAACTTTATTTTTTTCATTATTACTAATGATTTTCAGTCATACTAAGATCCATATAACATCGTTTCTATAACAAGATATACCCTCAAATCCCACGATCAATGCCCAGTAGAAAATAGTTCAAAAAAAGAACATTAACATAATTAACATAAACGTCTCATTACAAAGTTGTTAGAGGTTGCTGATCTCTCTGTCATTTTATTTTATCCACAGATGTGTTATTATGGTTACCAGACAACATAAACGATATCTATTTATTCTCGGGGTTTGTATTCTGCTTTTGTTTACTGAAACATTCTTGCATGTATCAAGACGAACGAAGAGATATAGTACACGCCTAGATGAAAACAGTCACACCGACGAAGACAAAGACAAACTCATTCATCTTATTGTAAACAAGTACCCATGGTTGAACAAAACCAATGTCATTCCAAATTATTACACAGTTGGAACACTTAACCAACAACTTCAAGGAGGAAATCCAATAGCGTTTCTTCACAATCACAAATCTGCGGGAAAGACTATGAAACACTGTGTTATACATGTGGTAACCAGTTCTGCACTCTATAACATGACAATAGTCAAATCTAATAATTTCATATCTGTCTACAAACAGTTGCAGTCTCCAAATATGATTTCAGATTATCAGATTTACATAGGTGGTTATTCTTTTGGAATATGCAGTCGTTTAACACAGCCATGTTCCTACTTCACAATACTGAGAGACCCTTATGAACGTATGGTGTCGCATTATATATATTGTAAGGAACGCCCTGTTGTTGATCACATATGTAAACCACTCGGATCATATAACCTAACTGTCAATGAATGGGCGCTTAGCATTGGAAGTCATTTCATGGAACAACTTTTTAATGACGCTGAACTGTGTTCTGAAACAAAATATGGTGATCCTCCACGGGAAAAAATGTGTTGGACAAAACTAAAAGGCCTTTACAAGAAATTGCTAACCGAGACAGAACAAGATCTTTTGTTGGAATATGCTGTGAATAATTTACATAACTGGTTCACCGTCATTGGTTTGTCGAATGAAATGGACATGACATATGCTTTATTGGAACGGGCATATGGTTTACCATTCCGGACATGCAATGAGACAGATTATAGCATAATCCAAAACAACATAGCACTGTCTCAAGACAAAATAGAGAGATATAATTTAAGAAGAAAACTGGTAGATGATCCAAAAGTACAACATGTCCTTCGTCACGATGTTACACTGTATAAAAGGGCTGTTGAGATTTTTAATGACCAGGTTGAAGCGCTTCAAAAAAAAAATAACACATTTTAAACAATGTGATCTTTATAGATAAAAAAAAATTATAATTTTAAAGACATTGCCTTCGATGAACTAACAATTATAAATATAGCAGCAAATTACCAATTAAAGATTTTTAAGGATAAAAGCAGGAACATTAAAGGTGACACAAATTAGATATTCTGATTGAACAGAGCTTTTATGACTTCATCTCTTTTTCAAAGTCTATATTATAGAATTAGTTACATATGTGTTTCTGCAATAGTCTTGAGGTATTATAGTTATGCTTATAGTTATGTTATCTACCTATCTTTTTAATGCTATCATAATAGCATTGATTTCATGGATATATATGCAAAAGTACATCAGATAGTATAGTTACCTCTATGATGTCACATTTATTATATTTGTCAAATCTTTTGCCAGTTGACATTATGAAACTAGTTGCAGGTTTATATCTGCAACAGCGTTTGAGATATTACAGATATGGATATTAATGAGGTCAAATTATTATCATCTGATATATTAGTCATATCTCTTGTCAAATGCCATCAATATGATACTGGTTGCATGTTCCTATCAGCAGCAATGGTTGAGATATTGCAATCATGCATATTAATGAGGTCATATGACCATAAATGGCCTGTTGATGTATTGTGATATCTGTTGTCCAATCTCAATGTATTATACATGTTTTTTAGTGTATTTCATAGTTTGGAATTGTGCTGTTTAGTTTTGTTTTTTTGAGAATTTACCATTAAGCTAGGGAGGCACCCCATACGTTTTCTATAAAGGGGTCATCAAACTTGAATTTGTGGTCATTCATTACCATAATTCTAGTAGTCGGCAGGTGTGTTATAGTTCTGGTGTGACCACGTGGTGTGTAGTACAATTGTGTGCCATTTCACCGCATGCATTTCAACACTGTCATCGATGCTGAAGGTTTGTTATGTCGTTCTTCACTCAGCAATCACTTGAAGTGCGTGTTCGTCGACTGACTACATCAGCCCTACAGCCAAAGAAATCGCAAGGTGCATGAACATCGCCGACTAATTAGCTCAACCCCGTGGCTAGATAACTGCAGGCGTGAACCTCTTCGTCTCAAGTACGTGATTCTACGCCATCGTTCGAGTGTTATGTCATGAAATTGTTTTTGCGTATCTGTTGACCGACTTAATTAACTGATTATTATCGAATTGCTGTGTTATGTCTGTCATCGTTTAGGCCTATTTGAAGTTTTGGACGGAACTTGGCTCAGTGATTTGGAACTAATTACCAGATAACCGCCGCTATTCTGACTAAGATTCTGACAGTTGGTATCCATAGTTATTAATGTAGTGAACGATTAATCAAAAGATATGACGTATTCAGTACTTAGTGTGATTGGCTTTATGATTGAAGGTTATGCCCTAGAATCTTTTTACTGCTTTGTAATTGGTTAGAGTTTTGAAAATGAATAAAGAGAGTTTGAGTTGGTCTTGGGGAGCACAGCACGATAGACGCAGTCGAGGGCAGTCTTGGAGAGCCTTGGGGCGAGTGTTGACGCAGTCTAAAAGTGTCTTGGGTCAGCCTTGCGATAGTCTTGGGGATTTTTCCTCGGGACGCTGTGTCTGATAGAGTGTTCGATTGACCGACTAAGACGAGAGCTGAAACGTATTTCGTTGTGTGTGTCTTATTTGACTGTAAAGCTTCAGCGACTTTCCCGATCCCGCACCTCAAGGGGACGAGATATAGAGACGAGACGAGTTTCCCCCCTGACAGTGTGGCCAACCCCGTGGAGGGAGAAGTTTACCCCCGTGATACGTGGTGGAGAACCCGAGAGTAGGAGAATTTTCTCCTGATACGTTTTGGATGAACCTGGGCAGGTGTTTAACACACATTGACATCCTGTGAAGAAAAGTGAAATGACGAAGAGGTGTCTTTCTTGTGAACCGAACTAACTGGCTCGATGGCAGAGACGAAACCGCGCTTGACGACTAACACCGTTAACAGTATGGCACCGATGAACGACGCTGAAGAGATGAAGATTTCAGAACCCCTTATGAAGGACGAGTACCGGATAGGACTGAATAATTAAGAATTGAGCGACATTAAAGACAAGAAAATGACAAAGAACGACCCGGAATAACGCGACAAGAGAAGAGACGCTTATAGACTTTGACTTTAGCTTTTTGCTTAGAGAACTGCTCGCTGGACACTGTAACTGACACTGTAACTCAAGACGTTGAACTCTTTTCCACAATCACAACACTATTGCTTAGTAATGTAATGTATTGCTTGCTTTTCCTATCTTTTTTCTTACCGTTTTTTTTGTGGTATTGAATTGTATGTGTGTAAGCGCCCAGATCTTTGTTTCGAAGTGATATTTGGTGACGTGCGAGCCCGGCCCCCCCACTCAGGATCCATAGGGGGCCGCATGCGCGTTCCCATTTTCTCGGGAAAGGGGGTACTTTTTGACGATCTGTCTCGGGAACATTTTCCTGAGAAAATCGTAGAAAAGGGGGTATTTTTTGCTTGTTTTCCCGAGATTCTCAAAATAGGGGGTGTATTTCAAAACACTTACCGAGATATACAAAAAGGGGGGGTTTAAAAGGAGTTCTAGACTGAAAAGTTCCCTAGATAGGGGGTGAAATTCATCGGAAAAGCCCGTGAAAGGGGGGGGGGGTTAAATTTTCTTCTTTTGCCTAGATAAGGGGGTCAAAAAAAATGAGGGAACAAACATAGGCCCCCCCTTAAATATAGGGAGTAGGGGGGCCGGGCGTGCGAGGTCCTTTATAACGATTTAAGCGCACCTCAGTGGACAAGTATTTGCAACAGTGTTATGAGTTTTGTGAAGTTTTATGGTGTTTTAATGAGTTTATGAGTACGGAATATGATGGGAGGAATGATGCCCCCACGAGTTTTTAAGAGTTTTGAGATTTGTCGAGTACAGAGATATCAACGTTTTAAGAGTTGTTGTTGTTTACGTGTTTCCGGGATACTTCTGACGCTTTTTGAGTTGAGAGCACTTTGTAACGTTTTTTTTATATCTTTTTGAGATAGGAGTATGGTGCGCTTATATACGTATTGTTTGATATCGCAAGATTTTGTTCATGATTGACAGGATTATATGTAACTTAGTAGTTTCTATCGTTTTGCCTTTTTCCGTCTTTTTGCCAGAGGAGTAATGTGTTATGAAAGCGACATTGTCTTTGCATTCTGTTACCACGCCGTATGACTTTTGTTTAGATTAACGACTTGTGAGTTCAGTTGAAGTTTATAAGCGTATATGACAGGAGTTTGATTAATAGCTTTTTATTCATTGTTTATTAGTTACCGCACAGTCCCTCTATAGATAGAGGGACTGTGGTTACCGCTTTGCAATGCTTTAACCGAGAGACGCATCCCTGGTAATCACGTGATCATGCTGTCGACTGCAGCGATTGGCTGATCGCTTGGTTACACCGCCACGCCTTAGTTTTTGACCTTTTGATATAGAGTTTGTAACCTTAGTAACGGAGACAGTGCAGCGAAGGGTTACCTCAGCGAACCGTTTTGAGAAAAGTGAGTCGTTTGGTAGCCTTTCCCTTGTGTTTGATTTATAACCGTTGATATTTGTGACTTTATAACCATTGTATTTAGACTTTATAATCATTGTACTTAATTAGTGTGTTTTACTCTTTTGATTTATACCTTTTCTTAGTATTGCATTTAACCCTATGACGATGAGTGGCTGATGGTATCTTTGATTTATGAACGTGTTATGCCAGGAGGCACAATCTCAGTTTGGGTGAAGGGATGTGTCATGAATTTGTTTTTGCGTATCTGTTGACCGACTTAATTAACTGATTATTAGCGAATTGCTGTGTTATGTCTGTCATCGTTTAGGCCTATTTGAAGTTTTGGACGGAACTTGGCTCAGTGATTTGGAACTAATTACCAGATAACCGCCGCTATTCTGACTAAGATTCTGACAGTTGGTATCCATAGTTATTAATGTAGTGAACGATTAATCAAAAGATATGACGTATTCAGTACTTAGTGTGATTGGCTTTATGATTGAAGGTTACGCTCTAGAATCTTTTTACTGCTTTGTAATTGGTTAGAGTTTTGAAAATGAATAAAGAGAGATTGAGTTGGTCTTGAAGAGTACTCCACGATAGACGCAGTCAGAGTCTACGTCCAGTCCTGGAGAGCCTTGGGGCGAGTGTTGACGCAGTCTAAGAGAGTCTTGGGTCAGCCTTGCGATAGTCTTGGGGATTTTTCCCCAGGGCGCTGTGTCTTATAGAGTGCTCGATTGACCGACTAAGACGAGAGCTGAAACGTATTTCGTTGTGTGTGTCTTATTTGACTGTAAAGTATAAGTGACTTTCCCGATCCCCGTACCTCAAGGGGACGCGATAGAGAGACGAGACGAGATTCCCCCCTGACACGTGTGGAGACCCCGGAGAGAAGAATTTTCCCCCTGATAGTTATTGTACATTGTTATTTTACTGTGGCCATTATTGTTGATAATTTGTTTAAGGGCAATCATTCCGAATATTATTGAGGGTCGGCAAGATGTATTTTCGTAAGCTGTAATCATTTGTTTTTATTTTTGTAATAATGTGATTTCAATAAATAAAAAACGTAAATTCATAGACATGGGCAAGGTGTAAAATGTAATCAGCTATTTTTCGTAAGCATATAAAGCATTTTTCACATTACAAATGTTGCAATTCGTATGCAATTTCTAATTTTGATTCTTAAACACAAATTATAAAATATATTATAAAAATATAATAATTAGGAATTTCCTTTATCTATAAAGTGTGAAATCCCCCTTTTTTACTGTAAATTAAACTGTCATTATATTTCCTGTTAAAAAGTAAAATGCCTTTAGTAACCCCCCTCCCTCCATTATAGCTATCGAGTTTGGACGTTGATGCGATACGATTGTGTTAGCGTATTGGGCCACAATAGAGTGTAATAATTTATGTCGTGATTAAATGTGCTTTGGTGATGTGTCTCTGAAGCCACTGTTAAATTAACCGAATTGGAGTTTGTCGTTGTAAAACCCAGCCGTAGTCTGGTGTTATATAAAACAAATCCATGCCTTTATGATACTCGCTGTAACATTAACATTTAACCGTGGGAATACATTTGTTTATGGACATTTATAACTTGTAAATACCGACCATCAACTTTCATTTAAATTCAAATATTTAATGGTGATAGCCTAATCGGAGCTCAGTATTATCTACACCCATACATGACATGGCAAATACAACCACTCACTTATTCAATATTGGATAATGTTGAACTGTCTTATTAATATTAATGGAAATTAAAGATGATTATTTTCCTGGCTTGGTCAATTTGATTAATAATGCCCATTTTGATTAAAACCATTTCTGCCTTTCACTGTACACCGATTATAAAGATTTGCCGTTAACGAATTTCTCGTTATTTTGTACGTATTTTCTGTCAAAAAATTAAGTAAGCACTAGTAATCTGCTTTTATTTAATAAAATTTATTCTATTTCAGGTAATTATTTTGTTGACAATTTGAAAAAAGGGTGACCTGAATGTTATTATATTGTGTAAAGCCTCATGATGATTTTGCCGGTCCGTCCGGTCAATCAGCGCAAAATAAAGACCGCCATCTGTTGCTAAAATAGTTTTGAAGAACATAATGTTGTCAGTTAGGGGTTGACTAGTCCGAGGGAATAAAACAATCTGCACAGATAATATTTTGAAATGTGTATATATACTGAAGAGTTACAAAAACAAAATATATTTATAAATTCAAATCCCACAAAAATACTCGGAAGAAAAAACAAACAATTTATTTTCACGGAATCATCCCTTCAGCGAAAATAGCAAAAATAAATTCCAAGCGAAAATAAAGTATTCTACAGTATATGCTAAACAGATATAAATTTCTATCCATAGTTATAATGGCCAACGTGTGAATAAAACACGATTTCTAAGTTAGAGTTGGAAACTGGCAGCAGCAAAAAAATCTGTGAATCATGAATCTACTTTGAGCGAGCAGCGTCCTCAAAGTTTACCTTTGTTACACGGTCAGAGGTCATACGATGCAATGACGAGGCCAGACTGATTCGCTTTTAGTGTAGTGTTGAGTAACAAATTGTGTATGACGTCTGTATGTGGAGATTGCCCACTAAATTTATCCTGGAATGGTTCTAAATAGCGTACTATTTTATTTATTCAGCTAGTTCGATATTTGTCTTCACAGATAGCTACGATATGGCAGTTTCCGTGTCCCTTGCACAGGCGGGCTGTGTGTCGTCTGCAAGTTTCGAATCCTCGCAGTCTGCTGTGAACAATGTTGTCGAATCCTTGGAAAACTTACGTCAGAAATTGTTACAGGAATGGAGATTTAGTTATGCAATGAAACCAAAGGTTGAGGATGTGAGTGTCGTTACTATGAACTATATTGAAAGGTAAATATATCTCGTACAGGGTTTTCATTTCACAAAAAGTTGCGAACATCATCGACTGTGTCCAAGTTGATTGTTCAGATCGCTACTCTACTTTAAGGCAGAAGCCTACATGATACCAAATATCCAGAATTTATTCATTTCAAAAAATTGATCTTTTTGGCAATACAAGGATATTGACTTGAAAATGTTGGGGACACCAACTTAATTTTCGAGAAAATTGTGGTTGTATTTTAGTGGATAGTGGCCATTTTGACAGTATTATAACGCTTTTACCATAGGTTCCTATGAAAGAGATATTAAGTCATATCTCAAATTGTAGCCAGGTGGTATAGGCTGAAAAAATCATATATTGGTAATGATGGAGTACATAGATTAATTAAAATATCTGGGTTTCAAAAAATATCCAAAAATGCAATTTTTCGTTAACATTGTGCTCTATGGCATTGTTCTAAAAATAAATATTTTTGGAAAATAGGACAAATTTCTCAAAATATGTCAATGTAACACACAAACGAATGCCATTCCATGGTACCATGGGACAATAGCTTCATGATTTTACATAATAAACCAATGAACATTGTCATGTGATTTATGACCAACTTTCTCAAAAATTATGAGTAGGCTTCTACCATAAACACATTATAAGTAAATAGTTCTTTTTGTACCCGCTCCTTCTAAGGATACCTATAGTTATCTAGAGGGGGCATGTACAATTGAATCAGGGGTGACGGTTTTAGTTGTGCTTAGAGGAAGTACAAAAGGAAGTTTTTCGGAAAATAATACTGATTGACTGATTGCTAAAAAAAAAATGTGAAATATTAAAAGTAGATATCTATAAACATGATCATTCCACACATCTTATTTTGAGAGTACTAAAGGTTCTTATCCCTAAGGCAAACCACAGAAGGGCTGTCATCAAACATTTTACAAATCTCAAATTTAGTTAACCTATGCTTAAAAATAATACGTGTTACAAAGGCTACATATGGCTCTAATGAAAAATTGGAGAATTTTGAAATGTTATAAATTATCCATGGAATAATGTCTATTCCATGTATGAGATTCATCATGTTTTCTTGAAAATACCACCCTCCTTTTTTCTCTGTGAAAACTTTAAATATGAATGAATTGCATGTACATGTATATGAATCATCACATAATATCTGAATGTCTTTTCTATGCTTTAATGGAGCGAACCTTTAAAAAGATACTGTAATGCATGCATTATTCCAAATTTGATTCTTTAATATGCAAATAACAAAAATAAAACACAAACTATTATAGTTTTTTTTACAATCATCTTATTGTTTTTCATATTTCAGAGAAGAGGTTCTTAGACGCTTAGAGTATGTTGTTGATAATATTTTAACGTCATTATCAAAAGACGAATCTCCAAGTATTGTGTACAACAGTCGAAGTACTTGGCAGAATATAAGGTACAAATTGGGGAGGAAATTAGAATAGCAATTTTATTGTTATTAAAGTGTTAATCACTATAGAATAGTCGTTTCACTTTTATCCAGTGGCAGCCATTTTGTTTCATGGTTTTACATATCTGAAGTCATTTCTCAAACATGCTTTGATCGATTTGGTTCAAACTTGGTCAATGTACTTGATCAAAAAGAAGCATATGAATGCAGATATTTCATTTGTCATATATTTGAGTACAAGAACAGAGGGACATTTTGAATGGCTTGTTCCACACAAAAATTTGCTCAGTTTTTAGCAGAAGAGAATTAACAGAATTTCATTTTATTGGCTTAACATATTGATTCCTTTTCAAATGTGGAAAACATGTGCAGACAATGAAAATGTTTTAAACCACTACTTTTTGCTGCTTTTAGGTGTCTCCTTGTGTTTCTAGTATTACACCTGACCTGACCCTGACCTATGTGTCTTTTTTATAGTAAAACTGGAAACTAACCATCTGTTTTTAGATGCATTATATATATGAATATTTTTTTCAAACTAAAATGGCAACCTGAACATCATGCATTATGAACATTTTATTTGAAAAATAGCAGTCATAATGATGTAATGCAAAATAATATTGTAGGTTCACAGAGTCTGCAGGTTTGCAAATGATACCAAACACTCATGCAACAGAAGTCAGATTTGATTCTCTGAACTCAGTTAACAAGTTTGGTAAGTGGATTGTGTAAGTTAGCCTATGTCTCTTTGTGGTAACTTCATTATATATAAAAAAACAAAAACCATTGACAATGATATTACATGTCAGAAGGTAACCATGAATTTTTACATAAAAAGGAAGTTTATTTGAAAAGTTCAAGGTGGTTCACGTTTGAACTTAATGGCAAAGTATGTAGAATCACTGAAACTTAGACAAACAGAAAAGACAATGAAAATGTATTCTACTCTTTATCATAACCCTATGAATCTTTATCCACCCTATGAATTTATACTAGAATAATCAGGGGGGGTATTGGCATGAGAGGGTGCCATCCATTCTGGATAGAACATTTCAAAGTCAGTTGTACGCAGGCTATCATTGAAGCAACAACATTCCTTTTACAAATAGATGAAATCAATTTAGCAATTTCTTTACAAAATTGACAAAACTTAGAAACATTGCATAGAAATACACAGGCCCTAAAATTATGCCTATTGAAAAACAAGTCAACCGACAACCAGTTTGGCGCTACTAGTTTTTATTGCTTCAAAATTGTTCCATTTCAACTGCGCATGTACACACAGTGATTTCTTGAAATGTATACTAATTAGGTAACTTGTCACTGGTAAAAGTTATTGAAAACATTATGGGCAATTTTGAGCAATAATACTAGTGAAATATCAATGTTCCTCTGCATGCTTCATGAATTTTGTAACTCACTATGATTCCATTAAAGGATAAACCTGTGGTTACTTTCAATAGTTTGCTGGACTCAATCACAAAAAAGATTTACATCAGTTTTTCCATTATTTTTTCAGCTTGTAACGATATATTTAGTCAATTTAGAACTACTATGTTGGCTATCAGAAATGATTTTGGCACAATTTTACTGAAGAGATGAGATTTTATTGCTCATGAATTTTCATGTATGCAAATGAGATGATTATTTCAACCAATCATGTCATCCAACTCCCCCCCCCCCCTGTGAATAATATTTTTAATTTTGTTTTTCAGCTACTACACTACAAGTGATGGCAATGTGTTATAAACTAGTTCAGTCAAACACTTTTTCAACAAAAAGGTAAATGTAAACAGCTATTACAGTTGTTTTATTGACTCTAATATTTCAGCAGATAATAAAACTTTAGTCTTGTTCACATGTGTCCCAGCTTGAGGTTAAACATGGAACTCTGTGTCATGGAACCCATACCCTTTTACTCTGAGCTAAACCATGGAGATACCTCAATGGCTAAACTAACCATTTTAATCTCTTCACACGTCTTTTTCAACAGTTTGTTAAAATAAACTCTGGGGTGAACTCCACGTTTTGCTACAAATGTAAACACCTTAATAACTGGTTATTTATTAATTAATTTAATTAATTTCAGAGATGTTTATTATAGTGACTGTCAACTATATGGTAGTCAGTCTGTTGTAGATGGAATTATTGATAACATATCTTGCATGATTAAAGTACCCAGAGAAGCATTACATGTGGTATGTATTGGCATGCATGACACTTTAATACTGGTATAATTACACCAACAATATTCAATTTACTTAATCATTTCATGCAGTAATAACAATCACATTTTACTGTAATGAAATTAAAATATTGTTATCAAGAATAATTGTTGCCTATACCCACATCATTAATACCACTATGAGTTTACTGTAAAACAATTCTTATCTAGTTAATTTGGCTATTCTTTATATGCAGCTTAAGAACCAATATTCACACAATTTGTTTGTGAACACTTCAGATATGCTGATTTATGATTTTATTGAATTTGCTAAAATATGGCTTATAAAAAATGTTTTACAGTATGGTTGTCTTGTTTGTAGTTATTAGTTTAGTTTAATTTAGTTTAGTTATTTCAGTTTAGCTAGTTTAGTTTATTCAAAATGATCACCGAAAAAACAAAACAATAAGTACAGTAAGTTCATACTGAGAATAGCTTGTGTAAGTGGCATAGCAACCTAATTTCAGTAGGTGCTCAAAAATCTTAGTTTAGCTGTAATTTACTTTTTAAAGGCTTAGAAGTTAGTAACAATTTAATTCATGCATTCTAGTGATTTCTCACAGTGACTTTGAAAAATTGGAGCAAGATTTCTATAGTGTCGCTATGTTTATCTACAGCTAGCAACAAGTAAAGGCTGGATTGCTGGAGCTATACAGTTCAAAGATTGTGATGCTGGTCATATTATTGACTGTAGTAAAACGCAAACTGTAAGTAGACTTGCTAGCTTTCTGCTGTGAGTAGAGTAGATGAATTTAACGAAAAACACATACAATGTATTCTGTAGGGTTTGTGCACATGAACATATATTAAGTGATATTTCACTTTAACCCTTTGAGAAAATGTTAACAATTTATGTTTTTTTTATCTAAAACTAGAAGCAATATGCCACATTTTGTCAGTTTGGTACAAAATTGAAATGGAATTCAGTGAATATTACAGAAAATGTAAAAAAATTTGAGCAGGAAAAAGATTTGGAACTCAAAGTGTTGATAATATCTTGATAATACTACTTGATGGTCATTCATTCATTCATTCACTGACCAGCTGTCGCTGACGCACATTCACTCACTGACACTTTCTGTTAACAATGTCTTTTATTTCTGCAGGGGATAGCCATTCCTGCTAATATAAATGCTGTATCTGGTATCCTTTTTAAATTTCTACAAAATAACAAATGTTGAAATGTCCAACATGGTTCATATAGGACATCAACCTTTCAATGAAACACTGGTTGAGATGCATTATGAAAATATGTCTCAAATACATCAAAAATTACTACTTAATAATGAAATTGAATCTCCACTGAGTCAGAATTTGGATAGTTTGGTATATTAATGTTCAACAGACATCAGCAATAAACCAAAATGTAAAAATCTATATTTGAAAGGAACCCAACCTTTGTACAGTTCTATTCTTTCTATACATATTTTGTGTCAGAAATTGCTTCCTCTGCTAAGATGGTATTAATTGTAGAAAAAGATGCCATCTTTCAGAAACTTCTTGATGACAAGATATTTGAAAAGCTTCCACCATGCATTCTTATAACTGTAAGTAATATACTACTACAAAATAGTTGTGTAACAAATGTAAACAAGTTTTTAGGGGACCCCAGCAGTAATATTAAATTGCTTGATAAAAAGTATCAGTCGGTGCCAAATAATTACCTTCTTTGAATAAAATATTTGCTAGTTTTTGTTTTTTAGCAGTAAAAAAACAAATATATATATACATGTAGCCAAATTTTTACCTTTTGTGTTGTAGGAATGGATATTAATAAAATTATTGAAAATCATTCTTTAAATATTCAGGGCTTTTTTCATATATAAACAAATATATATATATAGCCAAACAGTGCTTTCCAATTATTTGGGTTCCCAACATTTTCATTTTATCATGTACACTTGAAAAAAAACAAAAACATTCTGCTTTATGTAATCTTTGTATATTCATAATATTGTGGTGTCAGTAAAAGTATTATTAGTGTCATAGTTTGACTACATTCAAAGTAGTATTAGCTCCAGCTGTTCTGACAACAACGAAAGTTGCACAAAATTTGTCATATTTTTTTTTTTAATTTACTGGTATGAGAAATATGTTATAGTATGCGTTTGTTTATTAACAGGGAAGAGGATTTCCAGATGTTGGTACACGAAAAATGATTAAAAAATTATGGAATTGTTTACTTATACCTATCTTGGCTTTAGTAGATGCGGATCCACATGGTAAGTATATATAACAGTGCGTTGAAATAAACCTGTTTCAGAGTAACATTGTGTTAGCTCTATTTGGAATGTTTGATTTTAGTGAGTGTATTCGAAGTGCATTAACTTGATACCATCATGTTGACAAGGTATTTATGTAAGCATATTGTCTGTTCTAATCTAATGATTGATATTTGAAGATGTTTTCTCTCCTATTTCAGGGATGGAAATACTATTCGTTTATAAATATGGATCCAGGGTAGGCTTGTTACAACTGGTATTACCAACTGATCTGCAGAAGGCTATTTTTTTATTTGAATTAAACCACAGTAATACAACTAAAATGACTGATAACAAACAGTAGCTACATACATTATGTCACATGACAATCAGAAGTTCTATATATGGTCATTATGTCTCGTGATGAAATCAGTAGCCCTGTATACAGACATTGTCATGTGGTGACAGTCGGCAGTTTCATATATGGTCTTTATTAAAGTCTATTAAATCGGCAGTTTTATATATAGCTATTATGACGCATGGTGACTGTCGACAGCATCATATATGGTCATATCTCTTGGTGACAGTTCGCATTTCCATATATGGTCATTATGTCACATGGTGAAAGTTCCATATATGGTCATGTCATGTGATGAAATCTGCAGTTCCATACATGGTCATTGTCTTATGATTAAATCAGTATCCCCCTTATATGGCCATTCAATGTGGTGACAGTTGACAGTTCCATATATGGTCATTATGTCTCCTGATGAAATCAGTAGTTCCATTTATGACTATTATTTCACCTGATATCAATCAGTAGCCCCATTTACAGACATATCATCTACTGACATTCAGCAGTTCCATATATGGTCTTTATAAGTCATATTAAATGTATTTCATATATAGCTATTATGTCATGTGGTGACAGTTCCATATATGGTCATTATGTCATGTGATGAAATCTGCAGTTCCATATATGGTCATTACGACAGTATATAATCAGTATTTCAATGTATGGCCAGTGTCAGTAATCAGCAGTTCCATATATGGTCATTACGACAGTATATAATCAGTATTTCAATGTATGGCCAGTATCAGTAATCAGCAGTTCCATATATGGTCATTACGACAGTATATAATCAGTATTTCAATGTATGGCCAGTGTCAGTAATCAGCAGTTCCATATATGGTCATTACGACAGTATATAATCAGTATTTCAATGTATGGCCAGTGTCAGTAATCAGCAGTTCTCATAAATGGTTAGTAGTTGTAATAATTGCTAATAATTACTTTATTGCTGGGTTAATTCATGCTTCTGTCTCATTTCAGGGTTTGTCTTTCGACAATGAACAGATGGCAGTTCCTGTTATCAAATGGTTAGGTGTCTTACCATCTGATATTGATAAATTACATCTACCTAGAGACAGTCTAATTCCACTGAGTAAACCTGATTTAGAAAAAGCAAGAGATTTAATGAAGCGACCTTACTATATGTCTCAACCAATGTTCATGACTGAGGTGTGTCTTATTGATACTTCATACAAGTTCTAGATTGAGATATTTACATAAATTATGTACTACTACAATGTAATACTAACAATATTACCCCCGGTACTAACATTTTAATCCTTTGGACACCATAATTCTTTTTTTTTGCCAGGATTTTGCATATACGTTTTATATAAATTCTTTGTTAATTTGTACCAAATGGACATACCGGCCGGTATAATTTATCCTTGGATACAGATCATGATTAAAACGTTTGTAACAGCAGTTGTCAAAAGTTAGGCATTCAAAAAATTACAGCAATATGGGGATGGGATGATAACAAAAATTTTGGTAGGCAGTATTTTTTTTTTCATCTTCAAATATACTTGACACAAAGAATAAATGACATCACTATTGGAAAATTGACTGTCAAAAATGTTCTGATGTTGATTTTTTGATATTAATGAGGATCAAACTTGTATACAAATGAGGGTAAAACCTATTTTTGTTTCTACTTTTTAGATGCAGATTTTATTATCTATGAATCGTAAAGCTGAGATTGAAGCATTGACGTCCATTTCAAGGAATTATTTGACAGATGTATATCTACCTACAAAAATAGCCAATCAGGAATGGATATAGTATTATGTACCACTTTACTCTAATATGGAAAATATGAAGAAAATATGTGACAGATGTTTATTTACGAACTTAAATGGCCAATCAGTAATGATTATATAGTACCATGCCCTAATATGGCAATGAGTACCAACTGAAATAGCCAATCAAGAATGGCTATATAGTACCATGGCCTAATATGGCAAAAAAATATGCGGCAGTTGTTTATTTACGAACTTAAATGGCCAATCAGGAATGATTATATAGTACCATGCCCTAATATGGCAACGAGTACCAACTGAAATAGCCAATCAAGAATGGCTATATAGTACCATGGCCTAATATGGCAAAGAAATATCCGGCAGTTGTTTATTTACGAACTTAAATGGCCAATCAGGAATGATTATATAGTACCATGCCCTAATATGGCAACGAGTACCAACTGAAATAGCCAATCAAGAATGGCTATATAGTACCATGGCCTAATATGGCAAAGAAATATGCGGCAGTTGTATAGGCCTTCACACATTTACATTTTGCACAGTGAATGTAACAGTCAAGGAAATATGTGACAGATGTATCTATCAATCCACAAAAATAGCCAATCAGGAACCAAGTACCACCATGCCCTAATATTGCAAGAAAATGCGGAAACTGGAGATCAAAGTTGAGAATGGTGTCCAAACTAATTTTGAAAAAATCATTTGCTCCTTTGAAATTCATTATTATATCATTTATGTGAGTTGATATCACACAGCATGAAAAAATCAATTGCATGGGCAGTAAATGATGACATCAATTGCATGGGCAGTTATTGATGACATCAATTGCATGGGCAGTAAATGACATCAATTGCATGGGCAGTAAATGACATCAATTGCATGGGCAGTAAATGACATCAATTGCATGGGCAGTGAATGATGACATCAATTGCATGGGCAGTGAATGATGACATCAATTGCATGGGCAGTGAATGACATCAATTGCATGGGCAGTTATTGATGACATCAATTGCATGGGCAGTAAATGACATCAATTGCATGGGCAGTAAATGACATCAATTGCATGGGCAGTGAATGATGACATCAATTGCATGGGCAGTGAATGACATCAATTGCATGGGCAGTAAATGACATCAATTGCATGGGCAGTAAATGACATCAATTGCATGGGCAGTGAATGATGACATCAATTGCATGGGCAGTTATTGATGACATCAATTGCATGGGCAGTTATTGATGACATCAATTGCATGGGCAGTTATTGATGACATCAATTGCATGGGCAGTAAATGACATCAATTGCATGGGCAGTTGATGACATCAATTGCATGGGCAGTAAATGACATCAATTGCATGGGCAGTAAATGACATCAATTGCATGGGCAGTTATTGATGACATCAATTGCATGGGCAGTAAATGACATCAATTGCATGGGCAGTGAATGACATCAATTGCATGGGCAGTAAATGACATCAATTGCATGGGCAGTGAATGACATCAATTGCATGGGCAGTGAATGACATCAATTGCATGGGCAGTGAATGATATCAATTGCATGGGCAGTAAATGACATCAATTGCATGGGCAGTTATTGATGACATCAATTGCATGGGCAGTAAATGACATCAATTGCATGGGCAGTAAATGACATCAATTGCATGGGCAGTTATTGATGACATCAATTGCATGGGCAGTAAATGACATCAATTGCATGGGCAGTAAATGACATCAATTGCATGGGCAGTGAATGACATCAATTGCATGGGCAGTGAATGACATCAATTGCATGGGCAGTGAATGACATCAATTGCATGGGCAGTAAATGACATCAATTGCATGGGCAGTGAATGACATCAATTGCATGGACAGTAAATGACATCAATTGCATGGGCAGTGAATGATATCAATTGCATGGGCAGTAAATGACATCAATTGCATGGACAGTAAATGACATCAATTGCATGGGCAGTGAATGACATCAATTGCATGGGCAGTGAATGACATCAATTGCATGGGCAGTGAATGACATCAATTGCATGAACAGTAAATGACATCAATTGCATGGGCAGTAAATGACATCAATTGCATGGGCAGTTGATGACATCAATTGCATGGGCAGTAAATGACATCAATTGCATGGGCAGTGAATGACATCAATTGCATGGGCAGTGAATGATGACATCAATTGCGTGGGCAGTTATTGATGACATCAATTGCATGGGCAGTAAATGACATCAATTGCATGGGCAGTGAATGACATCAATTGCATGGGCAGTGAATGACATCAATTGCATGGGCAGTGAATGACATCAATTGCATGGGCAGTGAATGACATCAATTGCATGGGCAGTAAATGACATCAATTGCATGGGCAGTGAATGACATCAATTGCATGGACAGTAAATGACATCAATTGCATGGGCAGTGAATGATATCAATTGCATGGGCAGTAAATGACATCAATTGCATGGACAGTAAATGACATCAATTGCATGGGCAGTGAATGACATCAATTGCATGGGCAGTAAATGACATCAATTGCATGGGCAGTGAATGACATCAATTGCATGGGCAGTGAATGACATCAATTGCATGGGCAGTGAATGACATCAATTGCATGGGCAGTTATTGATGACATCAATTGCATGGGCAGTTGATGACATCAATTGCATGGGCAGTAAATGACATCAATTGCATGGGCAGTGAATGACATCAATTGCATGGGCAGTAAATGACATCAATTGCATGGGCAGTTGATGACATCAATTGCATGGGCAGTAAATGACATCAATTGCATGGGCAGTTATTGATGACATCAATTGCATGGGCAGTTATTGATGACATCAATTGCATGGGCAGTAAATGACATCAATTGCATGGGCAGTGAATGATGACATCAATTGCATGGGCAGTTATTGATGACATCAATTGCATGGGCAGTTATTGATGACATCAATTGCATGGGCAGTTATTGATGACATCAATTGCATGGGCAGTTGATGACATCAATTGCATGGGCAGTAAATGACATCAATTGCATGGGCAGTAAATGACATCAATTGCATGGGCAGTTATTGATGACATCAATTGCATGGGCAGTAAATGACATCAATTGCATGGGCAGTAAATGACATCAATTGCATGGGCAGTGAATGACATCAATTGCATGGGCAGTGAATGACATCAATTGCATGGACAGTAAATGACATCAATTGCATGGGCAGTGAATGACATCAATTGCATGGGCAGTAAATGACATCAATTGCATGGGCAGTGAATGACATCAATTGCATGGGCAGTGAATGACATCAATTGCATGGGCAGTAAATGACATCAATTGCATGGGCAGTGAATGACATCAATTGCATGGACAGTAAATGACATCAATTGCATGGGCAGTGAATGACATCAATTGCATGGGCAGTAAATGACATCAATTGCATGGGCAGTGAATGACATCAATTGCATGGGCAGTGAATGACATCAATTGCATGGGCAGTGAATGATATCAATTGCATGGGCAGTAAATGACATCAATTGCATGGGCAGTTATTGATGACATCAATTGCATGGGCAGTAAATGACATCAATTGCATGGGCAGTTATTGATGACATCAATTGCATGGGCAGTTATTGATGACATCAATTGCATGGGCAGTAAATGACATCAATTGCGTGGGCAGTAAATGACATCAATTGCATGGGCAGTTATTGATGACATCAATTGCATGGGCAGTGAATGACATCAATTGCATGGGCAGTAAATGACATCAATTGCATGGGCAGTAATTGATGACATCAATTGCATGGGCAGTGAATGATGACATCAATTGCATGGGCTGTAAATGACATCAATTGCATGGGCAGTGAATGATGACATCAATTGCATGGGCAGTGAATGACATCAATTGCATGGGCAGTAAATGACATCAATTGCATGGGCAGTAAATGATGACATCAATTGCACTGATAGAATGAGATTTTCAGTGACGCGCACCATGGTGACATCAATTGCACTGATAGAATGAGATTTTCAGTGACACGCACACGCACCATGGTGACATCAATTGCACTGATAGAATGACATTTTCAGAGACGCGCGCACCATGGTGACATCAATTGCACTGATAGAATGAGATTTTCAGTGACACACACAGCACGACATATGTACAGTAAATGATGACATCAATTGCACTGATAGAATGAGATTTTCAGTGACACGCACACGCACCATGGTGACATCTATTGCACTGATAGAATGAGATTTTCAGTGACGCGCACCATGGTGACATCAATTGCACTGATAGAATGATGAGGTTGTCAATGACACGCACACGCACCATGGTGACATCAATTGCACTGATAGAATGAGATTTTCAATGACGCGCACCATGGTGACATCAATTGCACTGATAGAATGAGATTTTCAATGACACGCGCAGCACGACATATGTACAGTAAATGATGACATCAATTGCACTGATAGAATGAGATTTTCAGTGACGCGCACCATGGTGACATCAATTGCACTGATAGAATGATGAGGTTGTCAATGACACGCACACGCACCATGGTGACATCAATTGCACTGATAGAATGATGAGGTTGTCAATGACACGCACACGCACCATGGTGACATCAATTGCACTGATAGAATGATGAGGTTGTCAATGACACGCACACGCACCATGGTGACATCAATTGCACAGATAGAATGAGATTTTCAATGACGCGCACCATGGTGACATCAATTGCACTGATAGAATGAGATTTTCAATGACACGCGCAGCACGACATATGTACAGTAAATGATGACATCAATTGCACTGATAGAATGAGATTTTCAATGACGCGCACCATGGTGACATCAATTGCACTGATAGAATGAGATTTTCAATGACACGCGCAGCACGACATATGTACAGTAAATGATGACATCAATTGCACTGATAGAATGAGATTTTCAATGACGCGCACCATGGTGACATCAATTGCACTGATAGAATGAGATTTTCAATGACACGCGCAGCACGACATATGTACAGTAAATGATGACATCAATTGCACTGATAGAATGAGATTTTCAATGACGCGCACCATGGTGACATCAATTGCACTGATAGAATGAGATTTTCAATGACACGCGCAGCACGACATATGTACAGTAAATGATGACATCAATTGCACTGATAGAATGAGATTTTCAATGACGCGCACCATGGTGACATCAATTGCACTGATAGAATGAGATTTTCAATGACACGCGCAGCACGACATATGTACAGTAAATGATGACATCAATTGCACTGATAGAATGAGATTTTCAATGACGCGCACCATGGTGACATCAATTGCACTGATAGAATGAGATTTTCAATGACACGCGCAGCACGACATATGTACAGTAAATGATGACATCAATTGCACTGATAGAATGAGATTTTCAATGACGCGCACCATGGTGACATCAATTGCACTGATAGAATGAGATTTTCAATGACACGCGCAGCACGACATATGTACAGTAAATGATGACATCAATTGCACTGATAGAATGATGACATTTTCAGTGACACACAGCAGGACATCAATTGCATAGACAGAAAATTACATCAATGGGAAAAACCATTAAACTTTATTTTAAATGATCAGGTTAATATTAATTTATTCAAATTCATGCATTATCAAATCTAAATACAAAGGAAAACAACCGACAAAGATCAAAAACATTTAAAAATGTACAATTTAGCATTTAACACAATGCTATACTTAAAGCTGACAAAAAGTGTAATATTCGCAGCATCTTGAGTGGTCTATTTATTCTCGGTATCCTGGGGGGTTTATTTTAGCATTCTGAAGGTATCTGTATACTATGTTAAAGAGCGGTAGTCGTCATGTGCAACATTTGTGATGATAAACATTGATTTGCCCACAATCCAATCTTCTAATGGAAATCACAAGTATGAGGTTTGACCTGGGCGCAACTTGCACTAATTACTGCCGGTGACTCCTTTGATACCTCAAATCACCTAATAAAAGCTTGGTAACGTCTGTTTGTACTCGTTGATCTGTGCAACAGCCAAAGTCGCCATCTTTGTTTATGTGAGACCCATATATCTCGCGCATAGTTGGCGCGACAACTACCGCACTTTAATCTCGCCTGAATGTGCTGTCACAAGTGTTATTGCAGGAATGGGGGGGATTGATGAAAAGTGCATCAATTTGCGTATAAAAATTTGCCTGTCATGTGATCTTCACTGTTGGTATACAGATTTGGGATCAGCTGAAGTTATCCAAGAACTTGCATGTATGTGAGAAGGGCCTACAATAATTAATTGCAACAGCACACCTTTAATCTTAGTAAGGCATTGAAGAGGTACACATACATATTAAATGAAACAGTTGCAACTGAACTCAGCTTAAAATCTATTCAGATTCTGAGAGATATATCCTGTATATCTTTATGCAGAATACAAATTTACAGGCTTCATGGTAAAATATCTACACTGCATTGAGTGTATGTACAATGAACAAAAAACACATGGCAATGTTATCAGTAGATATGCTCTATAATAATGTTCCCAGTAGGTTAAGTCCTAATATTTAAAGGAACCCTCCTACTCGTGGTTTATGAATTTGTTGTTCAGGATTATTGAATTGCTCAAGCTGCTAAAACAAGGCCAATACACCTTTCAAGTGCCCTCCAGTGGTGAAGCACTAGTGTGACATGATAATGTACATGGGCAAAAGCAAAGTTGTCCACAGCAATACACTTGTATAGTTATTCATTATTAGAAATTACCATTATACCAGTACATCAAAATAGTAGTGATACTGTGAACTGCTTTTTTTGTTACATTGATTCAAAATCATAGCAGGGCTCGTCACTGGAGGACATGATTTACTGGAAAGATATAAAAAAAAAAAATGGTTTTCTTTGGTTTACCAGTTTGGGTGGAACATTACTGTATTTGAAATAACTAATCTTACTACACATGTCTATTACAAAAATATACTTAGTGTATTGCACAAAAACAACTGACAAAATGAGGAGTACTGCACCATCACCAACATCAATTGTAGTAATTAAAAAAAAAAAATATTTACAAATCTGAGTTGAGTATCCAGGTCTGAATCCTGGTAGTGATACCCCCATTCTATGTATTAAAGAATTACTTTAATTTAGACCATGTTTATTACATCTAGAAAACGATACAAAGTAGAGGTTTTATAATTATTGTTAGTAATCACCACTTACATTTATAAATACATTGAGGTATCTCAGTTAAGCAGCTGTTATTGGAATGCTATGTACAATGCAACTGCAACTTATGTGAGTGGTCAAGTGGGTATTGTGTTTTATTTGGCTGCTGATACCAAAACATAACATCAGTATTCAACCACTTGAAATGACTAATGTGATGTCATCACAATCAGGATGTGCCCTCTGCATCAACAACCACCTCTCCCCTGTATTTATACTCTTAACTCTATACCGATATTTAAAAAATATGATATATCGGCATAAACTATGAAGCAAAACTAGGTTGTTCAACATATAGGTAACTGTATTATTTTATACAGACAAAAGTACATCAATTCTGAATATAGGAGTCCACATTATTATTGCTATTAGGAGATAAAATAATTAATGGGTGAGGGTACAACACCTATATTAATACTCTTAATATTTGTAATGCTTCTCGCTGATACATGCGAGATACAAAATCAAGCCAGCAACTGACACCATCTTTAACAAATGTTCTGTGTTGACGGCAACTGCCTGTGTCACTGAATGTACCGGTACTTATTGTAACTTGCATGTGTAATGATGTGAAGACACTAATTGCATATACGTAATCAAAGCTAAATATTTGGTTGATATTAATGTTCTGTAAAGAGCATGCATGCTAAATGATTTAACTTACAATTTTCCTTATTCTACTCCGTTTGACCAGGCTTGCTCAGTGCTGTATTCCTGTTAACTACTGAACCATTTTTAGTGTCTTCTTGTTCAAAACAAGATTATACTAAGAACTTCACAATTGTCATCAGTGCTACCAGGGTATGTACTCCCAGACATTAAATTTTGGTCATAACCGCATCATAGAATGCATAGTAGTTTGTATATATGGCCTCTGAACAAATCTATAGCACTTGGATTTATAAAATGAAAATTACTGGTAGACCAAGAGAGACAATTGAGGCAGTTTCTTGGATAAGCTACTGATCAGAACTGGATGTCCCCTCACTTTTTCAAGTTTCTTGCATAATATGTACAGGGAGAAAAAATGAGAATTCTCATGATTACGAAATGTGAAAAGTGCAGACAGTACTGATCGCAGGCCACAATAATGGAATCAGTCTATATAAAACTTGAATAAATAACTTGGATATAAAAAATGTATGAATGTTAAACGTTAATTTAGTGGTAATGATCAGTATGGAGAATCATAATGTTTTCGTTGAATTAGAACATGGCATACAAGTAATGTAACACAAATAGTGTTACATTTTATAATGAGTACAAAGCACTTGCATGTAAATACAGATTCAATGGCACATTTTGAAAATATAACTTAATGTCAAGGTTATATTAATTCAGAAGCTTCTAGTATGTACGAGACAACATATAAATTGACATGTACAATGATTTTAAGATGAGGAACATTGCAGCATGTATTGTCTTTTCAATACAGAGCTACTCGGACCCAAACTGCTTAACAAAGTTTATATTTTAACCGCCGACGCCGACATCGTTTTTTCCTGTTCAATGGAGGCATCCAGCAGACAATGTCTTTATAATAATAAACACTATCAAGTTTATTATTATAATTTAAAAAAAAGTTTAACTATCAACTTTGTTAAGCAGCTAGGGTCTGTGCATATTCTAGCACATATTTAGCAGCAAAGTGGTGTATTTATCTTTTCTGTTATGTACAACAATCTAATGAGCTCCTTTTGCCATCTCCCAGTGAATGCATACCAATAAGACTTTCTCTCTGTTCTCTGTCTTCAGGAAGTCTACACAACAAAATGCAGAGATAAATCATATGAATCCAAGTGAATTTTAAAAACAGTTTGTATTATAATCAGAATCATTAATAAAAAATTTAATTTCAGATAAGATTATGCTAAGATTAAGGTAGCGAGAAGGGAAATTTTCACTTTTTTCTTGATTTTTCAAAAATTGATAAAGCGGTTACTTTAGATCTTGATACATCACCCCAGGTTTACAAAAGATTGAAATTGCGAAATAACGTTGCTCAAATTTGTGTTTTAAAGCACTAGCAGAAAAGACTACAACTGCCGTTTCGTGGATATTTGCATAGTGTTTATCTTTGGAAGGAATTAAATGATAACATCTTATCTGTATACTCTGTTGTTGACGATTCTGATATAACGGGTGATAAGCTTCCAGTTGCAAACAATGCGTGTTTATCTAACGTCCATTGTCAGCATTATCGTCAGTCGAGACTTCGTCGGAGAAACATGATGATACAGTACTCATTTCGCCCAACCTTCCGCTTTTACATTGACCGCTTATCGCTTAATTTCCGACCACGCGGTCTTGTCCGACCGGAAACCGACCGCATTTTAATCACGTTTTTTTTTTCGCTCGCTCGCTCATTGAAAACATTGACCGCTCGCCCAAACACTGAAAACTGGCACATGGGTGGTCGAAATGGTGGTTTTGATAGTAAAGTGTGAACATACAACTAGTATTAACTATTATTACATTCTGAACGACACTTCAAATCTGATAGCTGTATTACACTTGTATCGTGAAAGCAACTGAACTGGGACCTCTTGTTACGTGTTTTGGGTGCTTGTTCTAGATGTAATATTTTTATTTTTATTTTAATGAGACAGTTACGTGAAAAAAGCCTAGGTAACTCCTTTTGACAGAGCAGAGAAACGAGGAAATGTTAGTGATTAATTCCAAAAATAACGATATCGAATCCACATCGGTCCACGTCTGGTAAAATTTGACATTCAATTTTTAAAATTAAGTCACGATCATTGAATGAGCTCGGTCTATACCGTATACGTACCGCAAAAGTGTTCCCACAAAAAATATTTTCGACTAAAAACGGCCACATGCCCTGAAAAAATCGAACAGAGCTTGACATGTATGAATAATTTATTGGGCTTAAAAGAAAAACGTGTCAAATTTAGTTATAGCCATAACTATTTGGTGGCCAGTCGATGAACAATTCAAAGTCCTTCAGGGCTGAAAATCATCGACGCTACTCTGGTTTACTTTATTTCACAACTTGCAGAGAAAACTGATTCGCGTGAGCTCTAATGTATCTTAGCCTAGTATTTTCTTTTTGAACTAAGGTCAAATTCCATCAGTTTGTCAAAATATATGTTTTTCAGCGAATAATTTTGAAGCCTGTCACAGCACAAACAACTATGTGAATCAACGCCGGTGATTGGATTGTACGACGACCCTTCAATTAGCGTCAAATATGCTTTGTTACAACATCATTGATTGGCTGAGAGTCACCTGATCGGAGCACGAACTGGGTCACAGAACCATATTTGTCCGTATTATCAACAGGACTTTGCAAAATAATCACACCCACATTTTCAATCTTTTTTAGCGCGGAAGTTGCCAACAAATGTAAAAAAAATCGTGAATTTCATGGATTCGAATAAAATAAAGCAAGCGATTGATAAGGATGATTATTAATATTTTCCCCGATGCTCTTCAAATTTTTATTTTTTTTATTTCAAGGTAAGAAATGGCTAGCTGAAGTTGCATCGTCTTCAATACGGTTGTTTCACCGCGAACAACTCTAGCTCTGTTTTGGGCATGGTTTAGTTTTACGATGTAAAATAAAATATATATTAAAATAATAATACTTGATTAATTATTTGGGGTTTCAGCCCACAAATTACGGACATGATCTCCATGAATTACGGTCAATGTTTGTCTTCTCTCGGCTGATTGTCACGGTGTTGATCGACGCCCTTCCTAAACTCAGTATGGAGAAACCAACGGGGATCGACATTCCAAACAAACAATTGAAATTATCAACGAAAGACGAGATTTTTCTAGATATTTACAAACATACTGTCATGACAAACATATGTAAAATTAACTGCCATTTAGCTTTAAGGTCCTTCAGCATCGGGGGAAAACAACAATAATTATACAAAACACATTGCGAAGACTCAACAATCAGGAAAGAAACCCCTGACAACCATGTCGTACTTGTGTTGAAATACATTTTGTATTTCACGTCAGAATATTGTTTAAAATAAAATATTCAGTCCAAGCCAAATCGAGGTCAAAGGGTCAGGTTGCGTGCATATAATTATATATAGTTAAAACAAAAAGTATTTGAACTTTTGTCAGCTGTTCAACATCTATAAAAACCAGAAAGACAATTATAAGACAATGTGAACCTCGGAAATTATTCTGTTAGTCCGAATTTTAAATGCGCGCGAGCGAGCAGGTGGGCGTTGATATTTCAGGGTTTGCGCGGTCGAAAATAAAGCGGAAATTGTCCGGTCGAATTCAACAAGCGGTCACAAAAGCGAGAGAAAAAGGTGATTGGAAAGCGGAAGCGGGTGGGAGGTTGTGGGAAAGGAGTACTGTAACTTTGCACAACTTTCTTTTAAATCGTTTTATTTTCCAAGTCAATATTCTATTTTACTAATACATTTTATCTCTAACGCAATGGCGAAGAAAAGAAAGAAAGCATTGACAGACGAGGCAAAGAAAAATCTGCCACTCAGTGTCGCACTCAAACATCGGCCATTTTGTTTCACCATGAAAACCGTTTTATTAGATGTCTTATCTGAGACACTTGAAGGATTAGCTTGTTTGTAAACTGTCAGCGTGTACAGTGGGACAGTAATGTTTGTCAGAGGATTATCCCTCGTTGTTCGTTTGCGTAACAATGGAAAACCCAAACGTTCCTGGAGTACGGACTCAAATGCCAGCAGTTTTCTTCATTTTTCGCGCTCGAGCTTGAAATTATTCATTATCTGACACTCTTTATGAGTTCTATGATATCAGTGGTTAATATGTTTGGCCATTTTTAGTGTATATTTATAATAATGCAGCAAATCTACAGTGTTTTATTAACCAAAACTTTTTTTCGCGTTTTTCTCGAGTTGAAGTTTTGATCGAGAACGACTCATTGGGACCGCCGCCAAATCAAGTGCGTTCGGACTTGGACATTCAAACTCGCAGTTATCGTTCAAAAGATTATGATGGTGCGAAATATGTCTGGGTTTTTAAAGAAAATGCTTTGTCACAGAATAATAGTCTGTTAAAGGTGCCAAGTATGAAATAATTTGGGGACAAAAAAACAAACCTGCATAGAAATCGGAATAATAGGTCTTTTGATTATCGGAGACGCATTTCAATGGACTTGATTACGGACAATGCATAACTTAAATTTCACCAGGAAATTCCGCAGTGTGCTCTCGCAATCGCGTACTTAGTCATTTTTACAAGGTTCGCCATTTTTGATGTCACGTGATAATTATGTAAACAATGTCTGTCCAGTTTGTGCGAACTTGCACCTCTATACTTAGTCTTTTGATATATATAACCTAAATTACTGTTCTGAACGAGACAACAGACAGAGAATGTTTTATTTAAAAACGTCACAAAACGTTCTCGCTACCTTAAGAATCAGATAAATTTGAACCAGACAGATGTATTGCTCTCAAGGGTTGACAAATGCTTGAGGTTACTGAAAAAACTCACTAATTTGAAGTACTTTGTCGAATTGTTAACCATATTATTTAAGCAGATTTTTGTAATTTATTGGCTTCCAGAATTTCAACTGCGTTTGTTCCATTGATTTTTCTAATTTAGGCTTTAAATAATGACAACAAAAAGCTTACAGACGATATGCAATGTGATGGAAACATGTTTTACCAAGTTAAAAGGTTAAAAAATTATTTTATTATTATCTTGACATTACAGAATCTTACCTTCGTGTAGTTCTCCTCCGACAAAAGCAGAACATGAGACGCCTGAGTGCCACTAAGACTGGATCCCAGTCATCATAATGGCTGAGTAGAGCCACAGCAAAGAATGATAAGAACACAGGCACGGTACCAACAAAAAACATCCAGTTAAACATCACCTAAACACAAATATAAAAGAATTATACATATTAAATGCCTTCATATTCGCACAAAATCAATTTGCCTTGTTCAAGATGGTGACACTCACAAAAGTTCAGCTGAATTTTGTTAACCGGTGATTGTTTTGAAGAGTAAAATTCATGTATATCATCTGAGAGCCATGTACTAAAAATATTACTGACAGAATATGTGCGTTTGTGTCTTTGTGAAATGTTTGCCTTTCTAACATTTGACGCTTAATCTGATGTGCATGGAAACAGTTTTTTTTTTTAGTTTATTGAAGCATTTAAAATTCCTCAGAGGGAATTAAAATGGTTACACTAACTACTAGAACACATACTTAAAATATACAAATTCTACAAAAATTACTATCTAAAGCATGAAAATGATTTTTTTTTAAAATACTATTGAAAAAACTGGCAATATTAATGAGAAAAAGAAATAAAATCAATAAAACATGGAAAAGGAATGAAAAAAGAAGTGTTACAAACGCCCCCATTCGGCCAGTAATATATGAAAAACTAATTTCTAGGGCAAATGTTGCATTTGATGAGTCGTAAATACTACACAATATCACAGAGACTGTCATGTAATTAACTACAATGTCTGTCTACCAATAGTCCAATGTACTTATAAGAAGTGCACAATGAAACGGAAAACTTCAACAAGGTGGCATTTTTTAGCTGTATCTCTAAAAATTAGTCCATTTAATCATTGTATTTTCTTCATACATACTTTGCAATATATTTAGATAATTGTATATTGTTCTTTTTCTATAATGCAATATACATTGTAAACACCAGCTTTACCTACCCGATTAAAGAAGATGTCTAACAACATTGATAAAGGAATTGTTAAACTTAATGCTAATGTAGCAATCAGTGATGACGTCAGGAAACATCCCCTGAAATATGAAAAGAAGTATATATGTCACGTATTTGAGATAATAAAACATCATGTCATATTTGGCCAGGGGTTGTCCAATGCCAAACAACTACAAAATTATTTTCATTTCATTGCAATAAAATCTCAAAACAAACACTATGAATTTGCCTAGGTATTAAGCTGCATTATGTCAAACATATTTAAAGTATTTAACATGTGTAGAAAATGAGCCATGAATTGGAATACAGTTAGCCATCAACTCCCTTTTTTCATCACAAATTCACAAAGTAGTCACGTTTATAGTCTGCAATTTCTTTAAAAAGATTGGGACAAAAAAAAGACAAACTTTTTGAGTAAAAACTGAACATCGACTCAAATTTTGTCTGGTGGCTCCAAAATTAGGATTTATTTCCAGAAAAAGTGGAGAAATATTTGGACAAAGAAGTCTGGTGGCATTCAGGAGTTAGGCATGTTAGAACCTGACTGATTTCTTTTTTACCTGAAATACCCCATATCATGTCATGCAACACGGTTCAAATCCTGCTTTAGAACACACTCAACACAACTAGCCAAGAAAGTATGAAATGTTCCATAATCGCTTGGATGCAGTAGCAATAGATGTTATGAAATGTTATATACATATAGCATGTAGATTGCACAAGAGAGAAATAAGTTTTGTGTCACGCTTCGCTGCGATCTATTGAAAGTAAGCCTCAAAGACCTGTTGGATTCGTTTTTGTCAGATGTCACACGCAACGTAATATTACCGTAATTGGTATAGTACAGGTGTGATGGTTCAAATACCAAAATGGCAACAGTAACAGAAAGACTTCCCTGGCGGCGATGATAAAATACGAACACAGAGCCAACAGATGAGGTTTCAACTGGTACTGGTATTATTATACTCTGCAAACATCAAGTACAATAACGCGGTAAAACTCCACTACTCCAATAACTAGATACTTAAACTCCAATACAATTCAACGAGATCTCTGAATGAACTTGTTCATGCTCTAAGCTCCTAAAAATCGATCAGTCAAATCTACATAAATGCTTGGCGATGTTCAGCTGCTAAAAATTTCCTACCAGATATCTCTTAAATACCATAATTGTTGCACATACTACTTCATTTATCAAATGCTACAAACAAAATATATATTCAATAATACAGCTTTAAACTAAGGTAAAAGAAAACACAATCTTTCATCAGAATCCACTAATTTAAAAGTACATGAGTTTTGCTTTACATCGCTATTGCAAGGAAATTAAGGAATAAATACCAGTCTTTCAAGACGGAAATTATACCACTACACACATGTGGGCCCAAGGCATACTGATTTAGAATGTATACCTACCATAACCAGAGGAACTCTGACAACACTGTACCCACCACACCATTGATAACCAGATATAACCAGGCCATCTTATTCGGCAGTTGGAACATTTCGAGATGTGTATAATGAAGTAAAAAAAAACATGGCCACAATAATAAAAAGGTAAACAGACCAACAAATCCTGAAAAATAAAACAATAACAAAATGTTAGTGTTCTAGTCATTGCAGGAAAGTGGGAATTTAAGGATACAGATTCTGATGCATGTTGCAGATACAAGAAAAAAATTGTTTACTCATGGAACGAAAAAAGAATAGATTTATTTTTCTATAGTATTCTCCAAATATCAGACTTGTAGTTAAGAAATATTACAAAAACATAGTTGAACTCTGGTGACCTTGCCCTTTGTTATATAATATAATTCCCTTTATCATAGTTTGTTTCAATATAAATATGCATTGTCATAATTAATTTTGAATACAAACAAGTTTTGGGGTTGAACCAACAGTGGGGAATCAGTCTACTGAATGTCCTTAAAAGATGTAAATATCTTACAAAAACATTGGTGCCTTATTATTTTAAGGGACATAATTTCCAGCTTTATTCAAAGTAATTCAGATATTTTAGTATAAAAACAAATGCCTCATCGCAGAAAAAAAGTGCTGCATTTAGATGTGAATAGATTCATAAAACATGCAAGATAACAGAAAATGTTAGCTGGCTTTAGTCCAAGTATTTTGTACAGGTGTCTGTCAAAAATTAATGATTCACTGAGACAAATATGAACTGCCTCATTGTGTGACTACTGTATTATATGAAAAGTAAAAAAAAACACCCTCTATGAATAGCTATCATGTTGCAAGCTCTGCTTTGTATGCAAATCAACTTAAATAGTTGGTGTCCAGTGGAGAGAGAAGTCAACAGTACTGTTGCCTCCTGAGAATCTACATCTTCAAACACCGCAATCTTTGTTTTTGAAGTGTGTTTTTAAACTACCGGTAGTATTGTAAAACTCTATCATTCTGTTCTAATAGCTGAAACATATTCCTGTGAGTGTTCATTTGTCGAATGAACTGTTTGTCAAATACAGAATACATATATTTTAGAACAATTTTCTTTTCAAAATGTGGATGAAACGTTTTGCTTTTTATGTATTTTTATGTATTGTTTTTGATTTGATAACTTTGAACTAAACAGATTTTCTATACGCTTCAGATCTTGATCAAAGTTTGGCATCCAGTTCATAGGAGTGCTTATATTGATTTTCTGACATCTTGTTTTCTGTAAAGATTTTATTGGTAGGTTTGCAAATGTGTATCAGACTGTGCAATCTCTCCATGAGTTAGTTTTGAAACCCAGTATAGTATTCCCATGGGGTTTGGGGGATACATTACCAAGGATATTATTACAAGATAAATGAATTGCTTCATTGAACACATACAACAATGCATATTTCCACTGAGATCAGTGACCTTTGATGTGTATCACCAGTGATCAGTCAAGTAGAAACAGTCAAAATATACAAAATATTTTATCAGATTTTCTCAATTTTTGCATGATATTTTCATACAGGACATCTGTTGTTCAAACTCAGGGAAGACTTTATACTGATGAATAAGGTGACCAAGTTTGATGAAGTTTGGACTAGAATTAGTAAAGTTATTATGCACACAATAACAATTATTAACGGCAACGACAACGACGACGACGACAACGCCGGACAACATTTTTTCCCTAATATACCTTTCCCTTCCATCTTTGATGGTACGGGCAAGGTAAAAACAAATTCTGAAAAAGAATGACCACAAGAGGGTGCTCTAACAATCCTAGAGGGCGCTGCATTTCTCCTAATATCCTGCTAAGGAAGAGCACAGCATTGTGATGACAAACATACAAAATGAGAACACTTTTAACATCACAGACTGAAAACGATACACTGAATGAAAACTTAAATCATGATAAATTACCTACTAGTTTATAAATAAACAAATAATTATAGCATGAAATGTATTTAAGCACTCACCAAAAAACATAGGAATGTCAAGCCTTTCTTCATTATCAACTTTTCTTTTTAGCAAAACAAGATAAATAGCGTAAAGCAAAGCACCACATAATGCCCATATTGCACCCAGCTGTACCTGGTCGTTGTCTGATGTGTTGTTTGATAAACTCACGAGTACTATACCACTTATACTGCAAAGCACAAATATTATCAAGTTGAAATGATTATGAAATCTTACAACAAATATTACATATTATAAGAACAATTAACACAGACGATATCGACAAAATCAACTATGTTTTTGCGCCCGGTGACAGTTCTGGACATTGAATATCACTGTTGTCTCTCCTGACTTTTTTTTGTATGTGCAAATTGCATGTTCTAGTGCTGATATATTCATTCATGTTTGGGACTACATGACAGGGCTGTGCGGCCATCTCTCTTTCAAATAGCAATTTTAATGCGCTATCCTGGGGTCAACTAGGCTCGGTCAAACACAAGCACCTACGGATCTTAACCAAGGTTCCCCCAAAATCGCATTCGTTAGTGAATGAATTTTGGTTTTCAGCGTAAGGTAGGATTTGAACTTGGATCTACCGATCACGAATCTGACGCAACAGCCACTATGCTACCAGTGACCAGCATCAAAATTAACTTAACTGTGTTATTTCGCTGTGGGTTTCTCTGAGATTTGTAGTGAAACCCAAATTTACTTCCTGAATAAATCCTAAATCATCTTAACAGCAATACAGTTACAAATACATGGGTCGCTATTCTTGTTTTTGTTTTTAGGAATGTCTCAGGACAAATTACTCAGAATTTGGTTCAATGCATGAATCAGTAAAGTGCTTAATAATTACTTACATTAGCAACATTACAGTGTAATTAAATTAGCTAAAAAATATGCTAGCCATCGTTTCACTATTATGTACTTCCATTGTGTGATAATGGCTGTTTTACAGTCACATTTTTTCCTCCCAAAATCTTGATGGGGATAATTTTTGTTATCTTTTCTAATAAATAATTGAGAAATATTATTGGAAACGAATGCCTTAACAGGCCAACAATATCTCAAGAGGCATGAGGAAAAAGGAGAAAATATGTTCAGTTAGTTTTTTAAATCTCATCTGTAATACCAATTTTAATAGTAACAAAACAAAAACCATAGATACTTACGTAATAAGAACAGCTACAAGTTTGGTTAAAGTAAACTTATCACCATGAGAGCTAGGAAACATGGCAGCTAATACCAGTGTAAATAAACCTACAAACAAATATATTTGATTTTTAGATTGAATATCTAATTTGGATACTAGCGATACATAAGAAAAGCAATACATTGTAATGTACAACAGATTTTATGCCCCAGGGACCATCTCAGAGCAGAGTGGAGACAAGCACACATATTTACCTGATGTTGATGAAAGTATATTAACCACAGCGACTTGGGTGTCTGCTAAGGCCTCTTGATATGAAAAATTACCAAGAAAAAACTAGAAGGACAAAATATTAATAATGAAGATATTAATAATATGATAAAAACTACAGCTCAAGGTGTATAAAGGCAAAGATGGCAACCAGACACACTCTATGGCGATGCATCAATGAATTGATAATTTCAACAGTCAGAATGCCAAAAGTATTTTAGTTTTTATTGTATACAATCATAAATATATGTAAATATTATTTAGACGTCAGAGTACTAGTTGGGCAGAGTTAATTAAGTAATTTTTCAAGTTTGAACCAGTGTTCAAAATGATTATCAATCACAATACGTCCTATCAAGTTAGACAATGGTATAGGTGATGCATTCACGCACATGCGATTAACACCTCTGATAATTTGCGTAAACATAGCAAATGATAAACGGCCATTAAATTACATTTCCCATGATTCATTGATGAAATCTTGGGAATTTGGAAGCTATACTTTAAAGATGTAAATATAAATGAGAACATGTAATATTTAAAAATGTTGTTTGATGATGAGCACATTGAATTATGATTTCTCATGAATTACATAAACATGTTTGTTCAAGAAACAACGATCAATTTTAATACTGTGGAATACTTTATTTTCGCTGGAATTAATTTTCGCTGAAAAGGCTTTTTGGGCATCTTTTATGGAATTTATTTTCACTGATTTTTGATGAGTGTCATGTGAAATATAGGATTTTATTTTCACGGAAACATCCCTTCAGCGAAAATAGCAAAAATAATTTCCAAGCGAAAAAAAAGTATTCTACAGTATTCATACTTGATGCTTGTTATTGTACATATAATAACACTTGATGCACTTACCACTAAACAAAATAATAAACTAAGTTTTGCAACTTCTGGAACTGATAATTTGTTTGCAGCCTTCATGTCATCTTCCTTAACACGTAACGATGCAGCGTACGACAAACGTGCTTGTTTAGCCGCCTCTGCCTGCGTATCTATGTAAAACAAATAGCATGCACTGAATATTACTTGGAAACCAGAAACCCGGAAGATGGTATACAGGCTGGTGTTGTGTGTTTGCCTGAACACAAGGTTGCCATGGTTATAATGTGTATAAATACAGCGTTAACATGTTAGGTAAGCAAGTTCTGAGCTGTACTGTAGCTTCTAATTGTATACATAACCGCCAACATAACTGCTCTATTTCATCCATGAATTCAATATTGCACTATTTCACCTAAGACCATCATTCCATCGAAATATTTCATCCAAGATCATCACTTCATTGCACTATTTCATCGAAGACCATCACTCCATGAACTATTTCTTGGATGAAATAGTGCAATGAAGTGATGGTCTTGGATGAAATAGTGCAATGAAGTGATGGTCTTGGGTGGAATAGTGCAATGAAATGATGGTCTTGAATGAAATACTCCATTGCACTATTTCACCCTGGTCCATACACACCTACCTGATAAATGTCTGACTTCCATGACATTACTAAAACGCACTCCTTTCTTATTAATATGCTTTTTTTCTGAAGAAAAAAACACACACACATAGAAGTCAATATTTTCAATATCTCTCAAGTTAATGAACATTGAGTGGAGAACTATCCTTATGCATTAATTCCAAGCATCAAGGCACATTGAATGTAACACAGTGCATCATACCATGCCTGAGCTAGCTTGTGGCAACTGCATGCACATGCATCTCTAATGTCTTAAATTATAAAGCAGTGCTCACACGTACAGAACATCCCCCTGTACTCAGGTACATCTGCATACAGGTATTGTACTGTATTGTGTTAGCTTGTCATAGCGGATTAAACTAATCATTGAGAAAAAATAGCAACAATTGTTTTCCTTATGAGATGACTATAACGGTTGTAACTTCAAGATTGACAAGATAAAATTCACCATGACTTGCTAGAATGAATGAGTAGTTTTGAATGAAGTGACTCTACAACACATTGCATCATGATTCTCTCTAATACCATCATTCAATTCCATGTATGTAAATGTGTCGAAATGGGCGTAGTGCGAGTGGTTAGTGCTAGTAGCACTAATCCGAAAAAGTACTAGATCTAGTGCTAAAATGGCACTAGATCTAGCGCTAAAATGGCACTAGATCTAGTGCTAAAATGTGCACAGTGCGAGTGGCATTGTTATCGCATTGTCAACAACGTCGAATAATAGGAGGGGCATCAACAACCACTTTCATGTGCAAACTGCAAACAGTATAAAACATTGGCAATATGCGTGAGATGTCCATAATAATACTTTCTTTATATAATACCGGATTCTGCCGTAAATTCGCCCATCCGAAAAATCGCCCTGGGGATTTCACGGCTGATGTGCGCTTATTTGGGGTTCAAAATTTAAAAAAATAATTATCAAATATTTTGGGGGGACATTTTCATTGTATCCAACTACACAGACTTTCTACGCCGTGAGTTGGGCCACCCAAGACGAAAGAAACTATTGCAGAATTAACATTAATTAATAATTATTGCTGAATTAAAAAGTAGACCACCTGAAATGTCATTAAAGTGTCGCCCAGTGTCATTTTTCAAATACATTTGTTTTTATTTTATTGGTAACAAAAGTATATTTTAAACGACGTTTCTAATAAAAACGAACACAACTGCATTAACAATCCCGGCAAGCGATCACAGATGCTCAATCCGGACATGCTACGTTTCACAAACATTGATTATTAGTCAGTAGTGATTATAATAACGCAAAAAAAAAAAAATTCGATAATTTTTATGAAATTCAAATAAAATTCAACTTAGTTTCATCGTAAGCAAATGATATAAACGCTCGATGCGGTAGGGTATCCGCCATGCGCTTCTCTTGCATGAGTTGAGCTAATAGGTCAAATCGCAAATTAACCAATCAAAATGCTGGACGATGCCAACGCGTTCAAATCACCATAGCTCATTTAAATATGTTAATGTTATTGAACGCAACGCGGAAGAGATTTGACGATGTTGTAGTACGCTCTTTTGGCTTGGATTTTGATGGGAAAATGGCATGATTTTTTTTAAAATAAAAAAATAGTTGTTTTCAAAGATGAACTTAGCATAAGAAGAATAATTTCACATTGTTTACAGTGATAACAGCTCTTTGTCCAAACGGAGCTTAGCTAGTCAAAATAAACATGCTCTTGAATAAAAACTTAAAGTGCCTGTGCAATGCCCACCCTCACGTTTCCCATTTTAGATCTGTGTCCCACTGAAAAGGGTAGTTATTGATTTTTTTGCTGCAAATGATTACTCGTATCCAAGTAAATTTGGGATATTTTTCGTGTTGTAGCCACGCCCACCTATCGTGAAACGGTCGACTGTTTCCGGATTTCCGACTCTTGCCGAAAGTGCGCCACCAAATGACAAAATGTGAGAGGAAGTCATACCCCTGAGCTGTAATAACACTGGTCGCTCAGTATACTTTTAAACGATATACATTTTTCGGTCGGCGTTTTTTCTTTTTTTTTGTCTATTTTATTTTTTTTTGAGAGAGAGAGAGTTTTTAGATGTTGTGTTGTGGGCAGTTGCAGTGAAACGTATAGCCATAGTGTATGTATTCACACGTTTCTAATCGATCCGAAGGTGTGACATCACTTAACCTTAAACTTGGCGCAACACTTTTGAAAGAAATAGATTCCGGACCAGCCCATGATCACCGAGGCGGATTTCAGAAGAGAGAGAGAGACGTCCGGTGTTTCAAATCAGTTGACTTTTTTTGCGATTCTGATTATCGTTTTATAGAGACCATTTAGTCCCTGTTAAGTAAAAGGTAGCAACAATTTTGACAGTGACACGAAAACGAAGCGTCGGACAAACAGGAAATTACACAGCCCTTATACACTGCTAACTGTTTTCATTTTCGAAGGCTAAAAGTTTCTGAATTGTTTGGTAATTGGTGTTGAATGTCAAATTCACACCTCTGTTCTTTTTTACCTCCATGCTTGCAGCTTGATCTGCGTAATAATTTATGAAATAAGAATCCGGGCTTGGTCAATGTGTTTCCACCAAATAAAGTTTTAATACAATGTTATAATTATGACAATCATGCCATGGATCAAGCTAACTCCAATCCACTCTGAATTTATCTGTATGTGTGTCGATCTCGATTATTTTTGTTATCCAATTAAACGCCGCTTTTAACGCACTTGCCCTCGCCGTGACCCGACCCGTTCACCTATTTCAACAACAGTGTACAAACGTGCGCCGGTGTCGGTGACGATCACGTTGACCAGCTACACCAAAACGGACATATTTCGCATCTAACTAAACCCCGTGCATCAAAAATTGATACTATGTGTTCATTGTGGTCCATTCTTCCTCGACCAACAAGTACATAAGCGACAATATAGTCAAAGACAAGAAAACTGCACAAGAAATTTGCCTTATTTACACGTATCGGCAATGCAAGCTGCCATGCGACTTCCCCTTCTGACGTCACAAGGGGAATTTCTGTATGCAAATGAGAAGCTAATGAGGAGCCTCGTTTTAAAATACACAAAAATAAAGTTGCCATAGACTGAGTTTAAAACACATTTTTTCACTTAAAAAAAAAAAATTCATGCTTAGAAACATAAAAATTAATAATATTTATGTATCAATTGATAATTTTAGGCGCGAAAATAGCAGCCATTTCACAGGCACTTTAAATAGACTGATTTAGGCGTCAGGAACGATTGAAATGTCCGATAAATTACGACAAAATATTTTAAAAAATAAATTTAAAAACTGCCGAAAAATCGCCCTGGACGATTTCTTGGTCCCATTTTTTTAACGCGACCATACACTGGGTTTGTTTAGCTGTGAGGGTTAAAATACGCATTTCACAACCGGAAATTCAACAGATGAACTTGTTACTTCACATGTTTTAATTATTAGCAACTGTAACAAGAACAAGATTTCGAGAGTCTACAACAAAAAATCCTAAGGGCTTCTAAAAAATATTATTGCAGAGAAAGTGTATAGACATACATAATATGATCACGTTAAAAAATTAAAAAATCGGCGAGGTTACATCATATTCCGTTAGTTCCTCCATGATACAATGTAACAACAGGATTGCGTGAAAATCGCAGTACACGCACAACCCACCGAGCTTTACTGGGACCCGGGACTTCCCCCACAATACCATTTCATACAGTATATCTATTCACAATTTGTAAAAATTGCGCAGTTCGACCTGCAGTTTCACTGTTTCAGCTAGTTTCCCGGCCGATCGCGTTGTTCCAAAGGTCTATTAGTATTACGACAAACGTGGACAATGACATTCTCAATTTTCCCACTGTAGCACATTTCCAATGAATAAAAGATACAACAATTTTACGTAAATATTAATTTATTTTCAGAGAATCACGGGATGTCTTGACGTCGTTGACAACGCAACATCAATGCCACTCGCACTATATACATTTTTGCACTAGATCTAGTGCCGTTTTTGCACTAGATCTAGTGCAATTTTAGCACTAGATCTAGTGCCATTTTAGCACTAGATCTAGTAGTTTTTCGGATTAGTGCTACTAGCACTAACCACTCGCACTATGTCCATTTCGACACATTTACATACCTCTTCAATTCACATGGTTTTATACAATCCAGTGCATGATTGTGTTAGAAAAATCTGTATTTGACTTCTATTAAATGATCCACATTTGTTTGTAACACAAACTTAGGGACGACGTCAAAAGATCGATGTCGGATAAAAAACTTAATTCCTTTAGTTTTTTTCCAAACCCCCCTACCCCCCACTGAAACTTAATTGATAAATATTGGTCATGGCGTCAGACTACATTCACCATTAAATACAAATTGATAATCGGCTAGTAGTATTTCATAGCAGTTGGTAGTCGGGTGGGTGTTAAAAGATTTTACAAATGCACTTCATTTGACGCACAGATTTACACTCGAACCAAACCATTTTTCTGTTTTTTTCCCTTTTCAGTTATTTCTGTCCATGATTGGATAGAAAAAAAATGAACTACAAATACTCCAAGATTTTTTTGACTTCATTAAAAAATAAAATCGTTTTTGTAGGATGGAAACTTTTTGAGGTCAAAACCCCCACCCCCCAAACTAAAGGAAATAAGTCTTTTATTCGACATTGATCTTTTGACGTCGTCCCTTAAAGCGGGGGGAGTCGTTACCTGCACATGCGTCACATGGCCATAGCATATCATTGCTTACAAACAAGCATCTACCCATGAGCCTTTGCATTTTTAGTGTGTGTTGTTATCGTCGATTGGGACTCAATTCCCACGCATACGCAGGTGACGACCCTCCCGCTTTAATTTCAAATTTAAACAAATAGATTTTGCCATTTTAAATTGCATCACAACTAAACTGCCATAAACGTTCGACTTTGTGTTAGATTTCTCATGGAAACGCGTCACTGTACTTGACTTCATGTTCCAATTACCATGGAAACGCACCAGAGCACACGCCACAAGAGTGAATACATGTTTATAGTGGGAGTTGTTGAGGTGGTGGCCGAATTAATGAACCTTGGCTGCGAAGATGTTTCAATACAGGAGAAAAGACACACAAACTGAAATGGGAAAAAAAAAAACGTACCCATTTCTGAAAGATCATTATAACTACTATTATTACTTGGTGTACTGTCTTTATCACTGTCATCGAACCTGACAGGCACATAGAGAGGTTCACTCTAGAAAGGAAAAAAAACATTGCGTCAATAGAAACATTTTGGGCATCCAATTATTTATATATAATCCCATGATATTTTCTCTTGTGTTGACGTCAGTAGACACAAGACGAGTATTCTCGGGGGTGGATCTACGTCACAGAATATTCTACATTGCTAAGACGCCCACCACTGTACCATGTAATTCTATGAGCTCTGTGCAAGCTGCAGTGGAAAGCCAAAGAGCCAATGAAAATAGTTTAAGGATGAGACCCAGGTTCGTGGCATATTTTTGGAAATTTTTTTTTTGCATATTTTCAAAAGTTGCAAGGGTTGTCTTCACACTAGTAAAACGGAATTGTTAATTTTGTATTTAGAAAAGTGCTCAATATTAACAAATCATTGAAAATGACACAGTCCCCATTAAATTTTTTATAGAACTTCTGGATCGAGCTGTGTTAGGATTACTTTTATCACGCTAACAAGACTAACATGGCTTATGACCTAATCCCACGTATTCATTACACTTTGTGTTTATTTGTGTGATAAGATTAAATCGTTGTCCCCAAATATTTACTCAGTAAACAAGTGACGCCATTTTTCACACAATTCACACACAGAGCTAACTAAAAATATATAACATGTAGGGGGTGATCTCATATTCAAACACCTGGGTCAAACCTGGGTTAACCTGGGTTTACCCGATCTGCCCTATTCAGACCTACTAGACCTAAAATATGCAAATTAGTAGTAGGTTTGAACCTAACCTCTGGATTAACTGCCCATTAACGCCCCCACTGAAAACAAACAACAGAGAACAAAGAAGACAGACCTAGGGAAACCTAGGTTTTTCTTACAATACTGTTTCAGCCTGGTTTCAGTAGGAAAAAAAATAAGATGTATACTATGGAGCTCCATGTTCATACTGAGTGTTATATTTTGAAGTGTTAAGAATTACAGCAGCGATATTTTGTCTTTGCAAGTCTTGTACATGTAAATGCTAATAAAAACAAACTTGCATTTGTTTCACAAATCTATTTACATCATGTCATTTATAAGTGTGATGAAAATTATATTCATTTATTTCTGTGATTGGTAATAATAATCAGTTTCCCACAACTTACATTTTGGTACAAGTCAATACAATTGTTATTGTTATTCAATTTATCTGGAATTAATTACAGACGTGATGGTTTGTTATATTTTGTCATTAAATGTGAATCAAGTGATACCATAAACCCTCTCTATTGTGATATATATGGTAAATTAATGTTTGAAACAGAACAGGGAAAAGATGCACTAGAATTTTAATGAGCAGCATCTTAGGATAAATTACTTACGTTATATATATACATATATATTTGGCATAGTCAGTAAAATATGTTTATCCATGGAGCGAACTGGTACATTTTGTCCGCAACAAGTACGGTCAGTTTTGTGTCCATGTCAGTTCATAAATTCATAGAACACATTTTTTGGTTAAGTTTGTAAAGTCTGTGAGACTGCGAGTTATCAAAATATGATGAAAGTATTAAATCGATAATGGCAACATTGTTTTCTACGAAGGCATCTGAAAACCACAGTCCCTCTATCACTGTGCCAAAACTAAAGTCGGGGCTAATGCTACGACTCCGGCGCTACGAACAGCATAAACATTGTCAGCTGACGGCATTGCGGGGAAATTACGGGTATTTACCGCTGCCGATATCTTACTTTTCTGTGACAAAATGCACACATTTCGAACCCCCGGTTAATTAAAAATAAACGATTATTTTAGAAAATACATCGAAGCACAGTGCCTTGAGGGACTGTGGGCGAAGTAGGCAGCGAGATGTTGTTTTAAACACCGCAGAAAATCGTGCACTCAACGCAGCCATCTTGGTTACCTCAATCAGAATTCCCCCTTGTCACCCGGCATGCATCGATTGCGATATCGCAACGTGCACTGCGTCGCCTTGGGCGACGGTTTTAGGTACAAGGCACTCTATGAATAAGGTATTTTCAGAGGTCAGGGTTCGTTTTTTTTATAAGCAGTCTCGTCTGCAGATGAATAGCCGTAAATAATCAGCGCGAGTCCATTTAATTTAATTTTCTGTTTTGATACTTCGTGTCACTGGAAATTGAATAAGAAAAATGTGCAGCAAATCGAAATAAATTTTCATGGCGTACGCTGCATTTGTTTTTCCGGATTTTGCGATGCCGCACTCCTGAAAGAACTGTTTGAAAATTGAACGCACAACAGTAGTAAAGGCTTGAACACAGTAGCGTAAGTCTCAAGTGCAACTTTGTATCAACAAATGTTCGTCTTTTGATACTTATTAGCTGTCAGAGACACATATCAATTGTCCAGCCCAATGAAAAGTCTGATTCACGTCCTCTGCTCAATTTGCGACTCGAGCATAACAGTTTATCAAAACAAAACAATTTATTCAGCACGCTGTTCACCGATATATAAAAGAGTGTTTTTTTTAGGCAAGGCACATGGTAAAATGACTACTGTACACCAATAAATCGACACATTTTAGAGACAACTATCTAGTCTTCAAAAAGAAATGTAAACTCTGTCAATCCTAAAAATAAACAACAGCTTGAATGAGATGTGAATGAGATCGGTTCGAACCGCAGTTTTATGCAAATTCGTGCGGTCGTCCTGAACCGCACTGCCTATTGTTTAAACTTCCAAACCGCAAAACTGGGTTTTGTTCGGGCGGTTTAGGTTTTCGTAGGTTTGACCCGCATGTTTGAATATGAGATCACCCCTAGGTGTTCAAATGCCATCTTCACTGTGAAATACAGGTTTGAATATAAGCGCCAACAAACCTGGGTCTCATCCATAAGTCAAGATAACAGCACAAACTCAGCTCTGAAATAACCCGGAGCTACCAAATTTATACATGTTGCACATGTAGGGGGGGGGGGGGGGGGTTATCTTGCGACACTGTTCAGGAAAGTCAACAACTATCCCAAAATACAGTTTTCTTAGAGTTTTCGATCTCTGTTCTCACCGTTGCCACGCACTGAAAATGCCTAGATGCTTACCCCCAAGAATTGAATTCTACCTGGGCGGTAATCACAAGTAATACATAGTTAATCATAAAAAATCCTAGTTATTGGACCTGTGTATGACCCTGTAAGCTCAGGAAAACATTTGGGCGGAGCGTACAATGACACTGTATTGAATTTTTGATCTTAAGTCACACTGTGGTGATACACAGTCGAGGGATTTTTGTATTAGTCTGCCATTTCTTGGAAAACAACAGAGCTGCCACAAAGCACAAAAATCAGTGAATGTGGAAAAATGGATTCAATTTCTACAAGATATTTAAGCTAAAACTTTTTAAATTCAAATCACAGCTTTAAGCATTTAAAATAAAAATAAATAGCTACCAGATATATCACTACCATTTGAGCACATGATTGCATTACATCATACATATTATAGTCTCAATACATCTGTCGCTTGATTGCCATATGTTACAGTGTATGGTAAATTTGTAGTATTACATGGTGTGTCAGAAACCTACATGTACCTTGCAAAATGCAAATCCACATATAGAGCCATATTTCTAAGATAACAGGTATGTTTCAAAATAAAGTTTGAATAAAATTGCAACTAATTTTCACAACCCTGACCAGTTCTGTGTTTAAGAAGTTATGAAGATACTGCGAAATATGCACACACACAATTCGCTATCACATCATAATGTTTCTATGCATATTTTGCATAATACACAACATGTGACGTCCAGATTTCATAAATTTCTTTCTTGTTCAGTCTTAGGACAGAATGAGAACTGTTATTAACTGGAAGTGATGATGGTGAATAATAAAAAGTAGAACTCACCAGAGGATTATCATGATCAATATCACTCTCATCTGTTGGATTCTCAATATCTATTTTCTGAAAAACAAAAAACGGACAAAAATATTAAATATTGGCAATCGTCAAAACAACCAGTTCCTAAAATATGAAATGATGCAAGAAATATTGCTTGCATGACAAAAATGATAGACATTACGAGGCATGACAAATTTATAAATAAGAAGAAAGCAACATACTAATTATGCAAATGAGTCATTCAATTTATGAGCCATAGAAATAGTAAAAGTTTTTAGCAGTGAACATTTTATTGTGGTCCATGCTTTCACAGAAATTTGTCTAACGATAAAAATATAATTGTGACAGTACCTTCAGCTCTTCCTACATGTATTTAGGATGCATGGTAGTGAGAAAAAATAAAACCAAGAATCCTCTGAAATTTGTCATAGAAATTCATTCCAATATCTCAAAAAATGATGGAAATATGACTTACCAATGGAATTGATTTGACTCTTCGAGTGCAGCACTGGTCCTTCCAAGGTCTCCAGAATAAAAAACCAAGTAAATACAACATAAACATTGTAGTTTTAAGATAGGTGCTGAAAAAAGGTTTTTCATAGTCTTCTGATTTGAAAATATACTGAAAAAGAAGAAGAAAACATCATTTTTTCAATTTGCTTGTGTTGACAAAGTTCTTAGCACAAATAAAATTCTGGAAATGTGGTAGTGCATTACCATATGCTGAAACTGAAATGTTATGATGACTCTGCCAATCACAAATTGCAATCCACTTGTACATTAGCAACAGTCACATTTTGCTCTCAGATGAGAAAGATTTTCTCATTATTCACTGTTATGTTTCCTAGAGCTTGAACTTTGAGAAGTTGAGAGGGCACCCATTTCAAAGGGCAAAATTTATAAAATGGCTGTAGCATATAGTAATAACATTTGGAATTGAAAAGGCACCAAGGCAAACTCATTGGGCATCAAGGCAAACTCATTGGGCATCAAGGCAAACTCATTGGGCATCAAGGCAAACTCATTGGGCATCAAGGCAAACTCATTGGGCATCAAGGCAAACTCATTGGGCACCAAGGCAAACTCATTGGGCACCAAGGCAAACTCATTGAGCACCATGACGAACTCATTGGGCACCATGACAAACTCATTGGGCACCATGACAAACTCATTGGGCATCAAGGCAAACTCATTGGGCATCAAGGCAAACTCATTGGGCATCAAGGCAAACTCATTGGGCACCAAGGCAAACTCATTGGGCACCAAGGCAAACTCATTGGGCACCAAGGCAATCTCATTGGGCACCAAGGCAATCTCATTGGGCACCAAGGCAAACTCATTGGGCACCAAGGCAATCTCATTGGGCACCAAGGCAAACTCATTGGGCACCAAGGCAAACTCATTTGGCATCAACGCAAACTCATTTGGCATCAAGGTAGACAAACTTATTTGGCATCAAGGCAAACACATTGGGCACCATGGCAAACTCATTGGGCATCAAGGCAAACTCATTTGGCATGAAGGCAAACTCATTTGGCATGAAGGCAAACTCATTTGGCATGAAGGCAAACTCATTTGGCATCAAGGCAAACTCATTTGGCATCAAGGCAAACTCATTTGGCATCAAGGCAAACTCATATGGGCACCAAGGCAAACTCATATGGGCACCAAGGCAAACTCATATGGGCACCAAGGCAAACTCATTGGGAATCAAGGCAAACTCATTTGGCATCAAGGAAAACTCATTTGGCATCAAGGAAAACTTATTTGGCATCAATGCAAACTCATTGGGCACCAAGGCAAACTCATTTGGCATCAAGGCAAACTCATTTGGCATCAAGGCAAACTCATTTGGCATCAAGGCAAACTCATTGGGCACCATGACAAACACATTGGGCACCATGGAATACTCATTGGGCACCAAGGAAAACTCACTGGGCACCAAGGCGAACTCATTGAGCATCAAGGCAAACTCATTGGGCATCAAGACAAACTCATTTGGCATGAAGGAAAACTCATTTGGCATCAAGGAAAACTCATTTGGCATCAAGGCAAACACATTGGGCACCATGGCAAACTCATTGGGCATCAAGGCAAACTCATTTGGCATCAAGGCAAACTCATTTGGCATCAAGGCAAACTCATTGGGCATGAAGGCAAACTCATTTGGCATGAAGGCAAACTCATTTGGCATGAAGGCAAACTCATTTGGCTTGAAGGCAAACTCATTTGGCATGAAGGCAAACTCATTTGGCATCAAGGCAAACTCATTTGGCATCAAGGCAAACTCATATGGGCACCAAGGCAAACTCATATGGGCACCAAGGCAAACTCATATGGGCACCATGGCAAACTCATTGGGCACCATGGCAAACTCATTTGGAACCAAGGAAAACTCATTTGGCATCAAGGCAAACTCATTGGGCACAAGGCAAACTCATTTGGCATCAAGCCAAACTTATTGGGCACCATGACAAACTCATTGGGCACCATGACAAACTCATTGGGCACCATGACAAACTCATTGGGCACCATGACAAACTCATTGGGCACCATGACAAACACATTGGGCACCATGGCAAACACATTGGGCACCATGGCAAACTCATTTGGTATCAAGGCAAACTCATTGGGCACCAAGGCAAACTCATTGGGCACCAAGGCAAACTCATTTGGCATCAAGGCAAACTCATATGGGCACCAAGGCAAACTCATATGGGCACCAAGGCAAACTCATATGGGCACCAAGGCAAACTCATATGGGCACCATGGCAAACTCATTGGGCACCATGGCAAACTCATTTGGAACCAAGGAAAACTCATTTGGCATCAAGGCAAACTCATTGGGCACCAAGGCAAACTCATTTGGCATCAAGCCAAACTTATTGGGCACCATGACAAACTTATTGGGCACCATGACAAACTCATTGGGCACCATGACAAACTCATTGGGCACCATGGCAAACACATTGGGCACCATGGCAAACTCATTGGGCACCATGGCAAACTCATTTGGCATCAATGCAAACTCATTGGGCACCAAGGCAAACTCATTGGGCACCAAGGCAAACTCATTGGGCACCAAGGCAAACTCATTTGGCATCAAGGCAAACTCATTCTCATTTGGCATCAAGGCAAACTCATTGGGCACCAAGGCAAACTCATTTGGCATCAAGGCAAACTCATTTGGCATAAAGGCAAACTCATTGGGCATCAAGGCAAACTCATATGGGCACCAAGGCAAACTCATATGGGCATCAAGGCAAACTCATTGGGCACCATGACAAACACATTGGGCACCATGACAAACACATTGGGCACCATGACAAACACATTGGGCACCATGGCAAACTCATTGGGCATCATGGCAAACTCATTGGGCATCAAGGCAAACTCATTGGGCATCAAGGTAAACTCATTGGGCATGAAGGAAAACTCATTTGGCATCAAGGCAAACTCATTGGGCATCAAGGCAAACTCATTGGGCATCAAGGCAAACTCATTTGGCATGAAGGAAAACTCATTTGGCATGAAGGAAAACTCATTTGGCATCAAGGAAAACTCATTGGGCACCAAAGCAAACTCATTGGGCACCAAGGCAAACTCATTGGGCACTAAGGCAAACTCATTTGGCATCAAGGCAAACTCATTTGGCATCAAGGCAAACTCATTTGGCATCAAGGCAAACTCATTTGGCATGAAGGCAAACTCATATGGGCACCAAGGCAAACTCATATGGGCACCATGGCAAACTCATTGGGCACCATGGCAAACTCATTTGGAACCAAGGAAAACTCATTTGGCATCAAGGCAAACTCATTGGGCACCATGACAAACACATTGGGCACCATGGCAAACACATTGGGCACCATGGCAAACTCATTTGGCATCAAGGCAAACTCATTGGGCACCAAGGCAAACTCATTGGGCACCAAGGCAAACTCATTTGGCATCAAGGCAAACTCATATGGGCACCAAGGCAAACTCATATGGGCACCAAGGCAAACTCATATGGGCACCAAGGCAAACTCATATGGGCACCAAGGCAAACTCATATGGGCACCAAGGCAAACTCATATGGGCACCATGGCAAACTCATTGGGCACCATGGCAAACTCATTTGGAACCAAGGAAAACTCATTTGGCATCAAGGCAAACTCATTGGGCACCAAGGCAAACTCATTTGGCATCAAGCCAAACTTATTGGGCACCATGACAAACTTATTGGGCACCATGACAAACTCATTGGGCACCATGACAAACTCATTGGGCACCATGACAAACTCATTGGGCACCATGGCAAACACATTGGGCACCATGGCAAACTCATTTGGCATCAATGCAAACTCATTGGGCACCAAGGCAAACTCATTGGGCACCAAGGCAAACTCATTGGGCATCAAGGCAAACTCATATGGGCACCAAGGCAAACTCATATGGGCATCAAGGCAAACTCATTGGGCACCATGACAAACACATTGGGCACCATGACAAACACATTGGGCACCATGGCAAACTCATTGGGCATCATGGCAAACTCATTGGGCATCAAGGCAAACTCATTGGGCATCAAGGTAAACTCATTGGGCATGAAGGAAAACTCATTTGGCATCAAGGCAAACTCATTGGGCATCAAGGCAAACTCATTGGGCATCAAGGCAAACTCATTTGGCATGAAGGAAAACTCATTTGGCATCAAGGCAAACTCATTTGGCATCAAGGCAAACTCATTGGGCACCAAAGCAAACTCATTGGGCACCAAGGCAAACTCATTGGGCACTAAGGCAAACTCATTTGGCATCAAGGCAAACTCATTTGGCATCAAGGCAAACTCATTTGGCATCAAGGCAAACTCATTTGGCATGAAGGCAAACTCATATGGGCACCAAGGCAAACTCATATGGGCACCATGGCAAACTCATTGGGCACCATGGCAAACTCATTTGGAACCAAGGAAAACTCATTTGGCATCAAGGCAAACTCATTGGGCACCATGACAAACACATTGGGCACCATGGCAAACACATTGGGCACCATGGCAAACTCATTTGGCATCAAGGCAAACTCATTGGGCACCAAGGCAAACTCATTGGGCACCAAGGCAAACTCATTTGGCATCAAGGCAAACTCATATGGGCATCAAGGCAAACTCATTGGGCACCATGACAAACACATTGGGCACCATGACAAACACATTGGGCACCATGGCAAACTCATTGGGCATCATGGCAAACTCATTGGGCATCAAGGCAAACTCATTGGGCATCAAGGTAAACTCATTGGGCATGAAGGAAAACTCATTTGGCATCAAGGCAAACTCATTGGGCATCAAGGCAAACTCATTGGGCATCAAGGCAAACTCATTTGGCATGAAGGAAAACTCATTTGGCATCAAGGCAAACTCATTTGGCATCAAGGCAAACTCATTGGGCACCAAAGCAAACTCATTGGGCACCAAGGCAAACTCATTGGGCACTAAGGCAAACTCATTTGGCATCAAGGCAAACTCATTTGGCATCAAGGCAAACTCATTTGGCATCAAGGCAAACTCATTTGGCATCAAGGCAAACTCATTTGGCATCAAGGCAAACTCATTTGGCATGAAGGCAAACTCATTTGGCACCAAGGCAAACTCATTGGGAATCAAGGCAAACTCATTTGGCATCAAGGAAAACTCATTTGGCATCAAGGCAAACTCATTTGGCATCAAGGCAAACTCATATGGGCACCAAGGCAAACTCATATGGGCACCAAGGCAAACTCATTGGACACCATGGCAAACTCATTTGGCACCAAAGAAAACTCATTTGGCATCAAGGCAAACTCATTGGGCACCAAGGCAAACTCATTTGGCATCAAGGCAAACTCATTTGGCATCAAGGCAAACTCATTGGGCACCATGACAAACTCATTGGGCACCATGGGAAACTCATTGGACACCAAGGCAAACTCATTGGACACCATGGCAAACTCATTTGGCACCAAAGAAAACTCATTGGGCATCAAGGCAAACTCATTGGGCATCAAGGCAAACTCATTGGGCATCAAGGCAAACTCATTTGGCATCGAGGCAAACTCATATGGGCATCAAGGCAAACTCATATGGACATCAAGGCAAACTCATTTGGCACCATGGGAAACTCATTGGGCACCAAGGCAAACTCATTGGGAACCATGGGAAACTCATTGGACACCATGGCAAACTCATTGGGCACCAAAACAAACTCATTGGGAACCATGGCAAACTCATTGGGCACCAAGGCAAACTCATTGGGCACCATGGCAAACTCATTGGGCACCATGGCAAACTCCTTGGGCACCATGGCAAACTCCTTGGGCACAAAGGCAAACTCATTGGGCACCATGGCATACTCATTGGGCACCATGACAAACTCATTGGGCACCGTGGCATACTCATTGGGCACCATGGCATACTCATTGGGCACCAAGACAAACTCATTGGGCACCATGGCAAACTCATTGGGCACCAAGGCAAACTCATTGGGCACCAAGGCAAACTCATTTGGCATCAAGGTAGGCAAACTTATTTGGTATCAAGGCAAACACATTGGGCACCATGGCAAACTCACTGGTCATCAAGGCAAACTCATATGGGCACCAAGGCAAACTTATTTGGGCACCAAGGCAAACTCATATGGGCATCAAGGCAAACTCATTTGGCACCATGGCAAACTCCTTGGGCACCAAGGCAAACTCATTGGGCACCATGGGAAACTCATTGGACACCATGGCAAACTCATTGGGCACCAAAACAAACTCATTGGGAACCATGGCAAACTCATTGGGCACCAAAGAAAACTCATTTGGCATCAAGGCAAACTCATTGGGCACCAAGGCAAACACATTTGGCATCAAGGCAAACTCATTTGGCATCAAGGCAAACTCATTGGGCACCATGACAAACTCATTGGGCATCAAAGCAAACTCATTTGGCATCAAGGCAAACTCATATGGGCATCAAGGCAAACTCATATGGGCATCAAGGCAAACTCATTTGGCACCATGGCAAACTCCTTGGGCACCAAGGCAAACTCATTGGGCACCATGGGAAACTCATTGGTCACCATGGCAAACTCATTGGGCACCAAAACAAACTCATTGGAAACCATGGCAAACTCATTGGGCACCAAGGCAAACTCATTGGGCACCATGGCAAACTCATTGGGCACCAAGGCAAACTCATTGGGCACCATGGCAAACTCATTGGGTACCATGGCAAACTCATTGGGCACCATGGCAAACTCCTTGGGCACCAAGGCAAACTCATTGGGCACCATGGCATACTCATTGGGCACCATGACAAACTCATTGGGCACCATGGCATACTCATTGGGCACCAAGGCAAACTCATTGGGCACCATGGCAAACTCATTGGGCGCCAAGGCAAACTCATTTGGCATCAAGGCAAACTCATTGGGCATCAAGGCAAACTCATTTGGCATCAAGGCAATGTATTTTAATGCCTTCATGAAGTTCAAGCTGTGGTTTACTTTTCATTGGTGAGCTACTGACTTACTAAAATTTATTTACAATTTATCTCCCCTCACAGACAATGAATTTAGTTACAGACCCAGAGTGAATTGTATGTACAGTCTTAGGTACTTTCAAAACAACTCTAAGAAATAGTAATACCGTAAAATTCCTTTTTGAGGCCGCGGCTTTAATTAAAATTCATTTTTTCAATGGACGAATTCAGATGCGTGAAGTCTTGGTGCGGCTTTAATTAGAGCATTCACTTTGGTAACAGTGGGAATTTTTTTCAGAAAACAAAGGCCAGAAGGGATAATGATATGCTAATGAGATGCACGACGCTCGATTGCAACTTTGTTGCGATTCTAAGGCACTTTCGGATTTTTACACGCAGACAAACTTGTATACAAACGAAATTTCACACTGTATAACATACTGCACAATAAATAATATCTACAAATAGATTTGTATGCATTTGCAGATTACGGTACCGTATACTACAATCTCTTGAATAGACTAATTCGTTAGCACCGGTCACTCTTTTAGTAACCGTGCAGACAGCCGTCTGACTCAGTCGATTGCGGCATGTTCGACTTCCGGCAGAGTGACTGTACATTCCATGTTTAATCTAGACATCGGGGAAATTAAAATAAAAAAAGTCAATAAAAAAAAAAATGATAACGAAAAAATACTCAGTATATTATTTAATGTAATATATATTTATTTTCTTATTTTTGATAACGAAAAGTATATTCTAATAGAAGTCAAAACAAAAACGAATGCATTCTTAGTAGCAAATGATCACGGTAACGGTCATGCTGCATTTCACACAAGTGAATAACTTACTTGTTTTCGAAGTGTTAAAATTGCTGATTATTAATCTGTAGTGATTACAATAATGTACAAAAATAAATTTGTTGAATTGTTGTGAAAATTCAACTTAGTTTCACCGCAAGCGAATGATTTTGGTCACATATAAATGCTCGACCGATATGATATCCGCCATGTTAGTTCAAACATCTTTAGTGACTTGAAACTGTTATGTTGACCTGATAGGCCAAGTCGCTAATTAACCAATCGAAATGCTGGATGGTGCCAACGTGATTAAATTACCATAGCTCATTTAAATATGTTAATGTAGTTCAGCGACCTCATGGTAAACGAAACACGGAAGAGATTTACCGTTGTTGTACTGCGATCGTTTGGCTTTGATTTTGATGGGAAAACGGCATGATTTTTTTTTTAAATCAAGAAATTAGTTGTTTTCGAAAGATAAGCTGAGCATTGAAGAAGAATTTAACACTTTTGAAGATAATAACAGCTCACTGTGGAAACGCAGTTTACCCAGTCACGTTACCCACAATAAACCTGTACTCTGGAATAAGCGTAAATGACTACGGAAAACCTTAATTAGACTCTAATTTAAGCGTCAGGAATCATTGAAATGTTCGAAAAATTATGCCTTAATTTAAAATTAAATGGTATATTTTTTTCTGAAATATGTGGTGGCTGTTTGGTTTGTGAAAGTTTGGGGTGCGGCTTATATTGCAGACTTTTCCCTGGGATCAAAACATGTCAATTTCAACATGAAACAATGTCTCAAGTTAGGGGTGCGGCTTCTATTAAAGATGCGGCCTCAAAAAGGAATTTTACGGTATGTCAATTTACCCCCCCCCCTTCACTGGTAGAATTTTCCATCTAAAATGTTTGCCCAATATTGTTCATATTTTATGAAAGTTTCATTCATTTTTCAAATAAAAATACAAAGATTTGTTTCTGAAATATTGGTGACACGAAAAGTGAACAAACTTATTTGGCATCAAGGCAAACTCATTGGGCATCAAGGCAAACTCATATGGCATCAAGGCAAACTCATTTGGCATCAAGGCAAACTCATTTGGCATCAAGGCAAACTCATTGGGCATCAAGGCAAACTCATTTGGCATCAAGGCAAACTCATTGGGCATCAAGGCAAACTCATATGGCATCAAGGCAAACTCATTTGGCATCAAGGCAAACTCATATGGACACCAAGGCAAACTCATTTGGCATCAAGGCAAGCTCATATGGGCACCAAGGCAAACTCATTTGGCATCAAGGCAAACTCATTGGGCACCATGACAAACTCGTTTGGTACCAAGGCAAACTCATTGGGCATCAAGGCAAACTCATTGGGCACCAAGGCAAACTCATTTGGCATCAAGGTAGGCAAACTTATTTGGTATCAAGGCAAACACATTGGGCACCATGGCAAACTCACTGGGCATCAAGGCAAACTCATATGGGCACCAAGGCAAACTTATTTGGCATCAAGGCAAACTAATTTGGCATCAAGGCAAACTCATTGGGCATCAAGGCAAACTCATTGGGCACCAAGGCAATGGATTTTAATGCCTTCATGAAGTTCAAACTGTGGTTTACTTTTCATTGGTGAGCTACTGACTTACTAAAATTTATTTACAATTTATCTCCCCTCACAGACAATGAATTTAGTTACAGACCCAGAGTGAATTGTATGTACAGTCTTAGGTACTTTCAAAACAACTCTAAGAAATAGTAATATGTCAATTTACCCCCCCCCCCTTCACTGGTAGAATTTTCCATCTAAAATGTTTGCCCAATATTGTTCACATTTTATTAAAGTTTCATTCATTTTTCAAATAAAAATACAAAGATTTGTTTCTGAAATATTGGTGACACGAAAAGTGAACAAAGTAAGCCAGGGCTTGCAATACATGAATGCTATGGAGGTGATTGCCTAGATGCTCTGTCTTGATGCAGATGATTGCGTAGATACTCATGCCTCTACCTGAATGCCTGGATACCTTAAAAACAGTCATGCATTTCCATCACAGTTTGCAACTAGGTATTTTTCAAATACTTTGACACATTCTCAGAATAACAGTTCTTTTCCTGCGAATGTGAGGGTAGAGGCTGAATATATATATAATGTACGAGCTACAAAATCAGATAAAATCTTATGTTGAACACCTGGTAAATAAAATATATCTTGGAGTAAACATCCATAGGGACAATATGACCTAGACATATCATAAAAGACATCCATAGTTCATGACAAGAGTCATCTAATTGTAGAAATATCTGAACATTATGGTGGTTTATGTATGCAGGGGATCAAAATATCATGAAGAACACTATAAGTTCTTACTCAAGTAACCTGAAATCTGAGCAACGTTCTCTCACTGCATGCCACTCCACTAAAGCCTAGGTACAATGCAAGTAATATCCCATGATGTAGCATAGAATCTATGCAGTGTTCCACTCACTGTATGCCACTCCACTAAAGCCTAGGTACAATGCAAGTAACATCCCATGATGTAGCATAGAATCTATGCAGTGTTCCACTCACTGTATGCCACTCCACTAAAGCCTAGGTACAATGCAAGTAACATCCCATGATGTAGCATAGAATCTATGCAGTGTTCCACTCACTGTATGCCACTCCACTAAAGCCTAGGTACAATGCAAGTAACATCCCATGATGTAGCATAGAATCTATGCAGTGTTCCACTCACTGTATGCCACTCCACTAAAGCCTAGGTACAATGCAAGTAATATCCCATGATGTAGCATAGAATATATGCAGTGTTCCCACTCACTGTATGCCACTCCATTAATGCCTAGGTACAATGCAAGTAACATCCCATGATGTAGCATAGAATCTATGCAGTGTTCCACTCACTGTATGCCACTCCATTAATATCTCGGTACAATGCAAGTAACATCCCATGATGTAGCATAGAATCTATGCAGTGTTCCACTCACTGTATGCCACTCCATTAATATCTCGGTACAATGCAAGTAATATCCCAGGATGTAGCCTAGAATCTATGCAGTGTTCCCACTCACTGTATGCCACTCCATTAATGCCTAGGTACAATGCTAGTAATATCCCATGATGTAGCCTAGAATCTATGCAGTGTTCCCACTCACTGTATGCCACTCCATTAATGCCTAGGTACAATGCAAGTAACATCCCATGATGTAGCATAGAATCTATGCAGTGTTCCACTCACTGTATGCCACTCCACTAATGCCTAGGTACAATGCTAGTAATATCCCATGATGTAGCCTAGAATCGAGGCAATGTTCCCACTCACTGTATGCCACTCCACTAATGCCTAGGTACAATGCTAGTAATATCCCATTATATAAGCCTAGAATCTATGCAGTGTTCCCACTCACTGTTTGTCATTCCACTTATGCCTAGGTACAATGCTAGTAATATCTCACGATGTAGCCTAGAATTGAGGCAATGTTCCCACTCACTGTATGCCACTCCACTAATGCCTAGGTACAATGCTAGTAATATCCCATTATATAGCCTAGAATCTATGCAGTGTTCCCACTCACTGTTTGTCACTCCACTTATGCCTAGGTACAATGCAAGTAATATCTCACGATGTAGCCTAGAATTGAGGCAATGTTCCCACTCACTGTATGCCACTCCACTAATGCCTAGGTACAATGCTAGTAATATCCCATTATATAGCCTAGAATCTATGCAGTGTTCCCACTCACTGTTTGTCACTACACTTATGCCTAGGTACAATGCTAGTAATATCTCACGATGCAGCCTAGAATTGAGGCAATGTTCCCACTCACTGTATGCCACTCCACTAATGCCTAGGTACAATGTTAGTAATATCTCACGATGTAGCCTAGAATCAATGTGCTGTTCCACACACCATATGCTACTCTACTAACACTAGATACAATGCTAATACCGATTCTGCGTTAAAATTGTCCTGCGCCTCTAAATGCCAGTTTGGCTTTTTAAAAAAATATAAAGGGACCAAACAAAGAGAAAATACGGTCAGTAGTAATTGTTCATTGCACAGTTGATGATTTACGTTTTTTTTGGCACAGATGTAATTTTCAATAGTTAAATGTAGTTAATAATTTACATGTACTTTGCATTAGTTGAATAAAACACATGCAGTTAGTGGTACAGTGTATAGATAGGGAAATTGCAGGGAATGTTTATGTTTATAACATAAAAATACCTACCCTGGTGAGCTCTGATGATGCAACCCATATTATATCTACCATAAGTAATATTAAAACACCAGTTGAAATCCTTCGACTTCTACCTACATTCAGACTATAGGAGTTGACTGTTGCCATATTCAAAGATGGCTTGGTATGTTGAGCTTATCTGAAATAAATAATATTAAAGTTAATAAACTGATATGATTAGACTCTGTTTATTATTAACTTATATCACAATAAAGATTTATAGAAGCATATCAGAGACTATGATATAAGGAGGAAGTGTAGTTATTACTTTTATAACTCATACATGTACCATACACAGGGTTTTTTTCTAGAAAAATACTGCAAGAGGGAGCACTGCAATTCAGTGGTGCCACCAAGTGGGGGAGATAGGGTTCTCCCTACCAGGGTGTGGAGTTTTTGATAATTCTAAGTTGAAAATGGAGTATTCTATGGCTTCCTTGGGGCCAAAATTACTATCAGACAGGTCACAGTTGAAGATTGTGGCCACATGTGATCCCTGGTCAATCAGAATTTTATGGTTGCCAGAGGTTCTGCTCCCCAGGGTAAGGGGGTGCATGGCCATGAGATGATGGCGCTGCACCCCTGTTTCCTTGTTTGAAAAAATCCCTGATACCACAGTGTACATGTACATACCAATATGTATTCAGGAGTCAAAATAAAGGAAATTTGATAGAATTGTTCCAAAACTGTTCCCAGCATTTCATATCTGCTTGTTTCCCCACTTCATCACCATCACATTGTGACAATAATTCTTTCTGAAAATGTAACTTCCTACTTTTATTATCTATGATTATAATCTTGTTCAGTTGGCAGACTTCTAAATCTTTGTACATAGTACACTGTATTTTTTGAATTTAGACAAAACTCTGAGCTTGGTATCAGTAGTATAAACCACAACCAATTGGTGAAAGAGTACACAATTTAACTCCAACTATTTGTTGATGCACGGCATTTTAATTGGATTAAAATTTATGATATAATTATGAAGACCTTTCCTTATGTGAATACATGACATTCAGGACAGTTTCTAGTAGAGATGAAATGAAACCTGGAACAGAATTATTAGACATTTCATAGCATAATTGCGGGGGAGAGAGCAGGATTGGGGTGTCCCCCCTCTGCAGACCGAAAACTTTTAGAAAGTGCAAGACATATTTAGTGGCAGGTTTGAATATATTTTTGCTCATTTTGCATGTGGGCATGTGGTTTAAATCAAGACCAAAATGGTAGATTTTATTTGTGATCGTTTTATTTATACATTTTATTCCCGTCTTGTTTCCCTGTGCGATCCTACGTTTGGACGCCATTTTTCCAATCAACCACGTGACAACAGGCGTGACCTATGACGTGCAATTGAATTCTGCAACAGTAGACGGCCGTGTGAGATCATGTAGACGGCAAATAAGCCGGCGACTGGCGAAAACCCTGTAGCAGGGCTGGTAAAGTTTGAAAATAAGCTGCCTTGCTGTCTGGTACAGAAATTTTCAACTGACTATGATATACATTGTTGTATGTGCTCATTTATGTAGACATCAGAAAGCATATTGTTATAAATGATAACAATGATTTATAATGTAAGAGTATGCAACTTTTCAGATCTCTCAAGAAGGAAGCTCTCGCGATTTGTGTACCTCTTAATGGTGATCTCATTCTGTGCACATCAATCAAACCTAGTTCCAACCTATAGCGTTACAGAACACACTGTGAAATGTTCAATTGCATAGACAGAAAATAGGGAGATTATCGCAGCATTAAAAAATGCACATATTACAGTATTCGCAAGATGGACACAAATCAGTTCTTTCACAGACTTTCATTAGGATTTAAATGTAGAGTAGATTTCTCTCGTGTTTTTGTTATATCACATTTCACGTGACTTCGTGTGTGATCTTCATCGCTTATAACACACTTGCATACACTAATTTTATAAATCCTTGATGGTACATAAATTAAAGCGATGTGATCGTCGCGCAGTGCGTGTTTGAATTTCGTGTAAATAAACAATGTTTTTTACAAGCATTGTATACCTCGCTATGAGTCTCATATCGAACAGGACGCGACATGACGACTGTCGCCCTTTAATGTTATGTAAATACATTTTCTGGTTTGAGTTAGTAGAGAGTCGGCAAGGGGTATTTTCGTAAGCTGTAATCAATTGTTTTTATTTTCGTAATAATGTAATTTAAATAAATAAAAAACGTAAAATCGTAGACAGGTGTAAAATGTAATCAGTTATTTTATTCGTTCGTAATATGTACAATAATCTTATATTTTGTAAGTGTATATGAATTTGCTTTATCTGTAAAGTGTAAAAACCTATTTTTTTACCTTTTTTATTTCCTGTAACCTGTACCAGTTACCCCTCCCCTTCCGCCACTCCCAGTAATTAGACCAAATTAAGCTAATTGTCTGCACAATTTTGTCTAATGTAAAACTCACATAATTATTCCAGTAAGCAATATTATATTAGACTTGCGTTGTAAGAAACCCTGGCTATCATTTCTGGCTTGGACTCGATATTGCAACTACGCCCCCGTTTGCAGACACTCCCCAGTTTACTTTTTGCTATAGTAAATAGGTATTATCACACGACTTAGTAAGACGAGTCAAATCCAGACACGAGTTTAAACAGTTGTTTACATCAGGATAACATCAACGTGTTATGTCAGTTGGTCTGATTTGCTATGTGATACCAGTATTCTCTTCCATTCACAAGTGTGCTGCGTTTCATTATTATGATCGTTCATTTGTGGGCATGACCGATCATGAGAGTGCCGACGCAAAACTGTTATTTTAGCTTACCTTATCACTACATTTCGTTGTCATATGGTGATGTATGGTTTATAGCATCCACTGTCTTCCTAAAACAGTCGCTTATTTCCGTGTATGACTATCACTGCGACTATTATTTCACAAAACATTCACCATCCAAACGAAATCATTTGTGACCCCAAAATGCGCATGCGTGAACACACTCTCGTCTTTTCTCGTTTTGATACGAGATTTCAAAATTTCTGCCATGTCACACGTCATATCTGTTAACGTAATATACTTTTATACTCGAGGACTAAAAGCTCCAGTTAAATGATTTTTCTGTATGAGTTCCTTTTTTCAGTAAACTACAAAACATTAAAAAGCACATGGGCATCGGGATACGTTACACATTTGCCAATGTGTTTTCATGATAATTTTATTCATACTAGATATGCAACTTTTCAGTTTGCGAGCTTGCATTTCTGTAGTGTTTGTTTCACCGTATTTTGGCTGATTTTTTCTTTTTCATGTGGTTGTATTTCGTCTTGGATTGAGCTGTATTTTGTATTGTCTTCACGTTCAATGTAATCATTTTAATATGAAGAAAAAACAAACACAAATACGGTGAAACAAACACTGCAGAAATGCAAGCTCGCAAACTGGCTCCAATAAAGAAAGTATCAGCAGTCCACACCATGACATGATGTGGATGGGTCACGGTGACCGTGGTTGGATTAATTGCGTTCGAATATATCCATATCTTTTCAATTATTATTGGAGTTAGAGACAAAGAAGAACCTTGACGATACTCGTTGATTACCCATTCTGTTACCGAAATAAAGTACATTTTACAAGTTATTTTATGTTGCTCCGATTTTAAAATGTCTGACATTATAAAGAACACGTGCGTAAACATATGTAATTTGTATATTGTATACATATAAACTATAATGAGCATAATAAGCTTGATTTATTATTATGTCTTCTCTAAAACTCATAATATATTTAAGTATCTGAATATCACTTTTTAATTCTCCGAGTCCTGAAATCTGAATACTGATATTATAATAATATTTTCTGTCATCTCTTCCGGTACCAAAGACATTACATGTAGAGATGTTTTTCTGAGTCGTTTTCAACTTTGTGTTCGCATTATTATTTCAAGATTCTGTTTTTTAAGGGTGGTTTTGGGGTTGGTTATGTCCATCTCTGCTTATTCTGAAACAATTCATTAAAATGTTGAAAAGAAAAATATGAAATGAAAAATAAAATAAAAATTAAATATACGACACCCCTATGCAATAGGATTTTCCTGAATGTCTATGAGTAAGTAAATGGACATTCACCGTGACTAGTTCAGCTCTGCATGCCTTCATTTAGAGGGGCAAGGGGGATATCTTGTTACAGGTTACAGGAAATAAAAAAGGCATTTTATGTTTTTACAGGGAATAAAATGTTCCATTTACAGTAAAAAATAGTTTTTTTTCACTTTACAGATATAGCAATTTTTGCAATTTTTGTAATATAATTTGTGTTTAAGAATCAAAATTGCGTACAAATTGCGAAATTTAATGTGGAAAATGCTTTATACGCTTATATATTGTACATAATACTGTACATAATATTGTACATTTATTTTGTAATTTAACTTTTGTTTCTATTCTAGTTCCCTTCTATTGACTCTACAAACATCTCAAGAATATCAAACATGAAAAAGTAATTGCTAAAAATAGAAAATAGTTGATATCGTCATAGAATGAAAATATCTGAAAGTGACAATAATTAATGGGCGACACGCCGCGTCCTGTTCGATATGGGACTCACAGCGACGGCAGTGTATACAACGCGTGTAAAATACATTGTTTATTTACATGAAATTCGAACACGCGCCGCGCGACGACCACCGCGCTTTAACCCAAGACACCTACATGTCAAGTATCAAATCAATTGGAGCTGATAGTTTTCAAAAAGTCGTCGAAAATAACATTTTTGACCAAAATGACTTTTGATCATGTACATATTGTTATGTTTATTTTATTATGTGTCATTTTACGTTCGAAGTTAACACGATGTTCTAAATTTCCCGACTTTTACAAATGTACAATGACATGCACGCATCACTATGTACATTTATTTAATGCGCCATTTACGTTTGGTGTTCCCAATTATAAGTTAACACGATAGTTCCAAGAAATATTCCGACTTTTACAATGATAAGTATGCAATATTATTCACTCATTATTTAATGCGTTGTGCAAGGGTTCTCGACAAGCATTGTTCTTAGTGGAACATCGGAAAGTACTAGTACATGTATATCATACCGGAACTAATATCGCTTACTGAGGTGCGACGTTGATTTGCGCATGCGCATCACACATGCCCGGGAGGTTTGTCGCATAACACCGAGTTTGTCTGGTTCCGGGGCTGGTTCCCGCCCAAGTGGGCTCATCCGCCTCGCTCGTTCTAAGAACGATTATCACACATCACAGGCGGCGCTGTTTCGGTTACGGGAATTACCCAATACAGTATAATTTGTGGTTAATATCGACAACAAGTTATAATAATCGCATGCTGTCGTAATGGCTACTATGAAAAAAGTGGGACTTACTGGTTGGTTGATAGCGGTAAGTATGCACATAGAAACTCTGCCAAGCGAAACCATGGAGTTTGTTAGCACTTTGAAATAAAACAACTTTGAAATATTGCTTTAGAAATAAAAAACAGCCCAAATGACACTACTTGGATTTTTTTCTGGGTTGGTATACAGCAGAAATTATCAGAATTATGATATCCAAGAGGAGGAAACAAAGTCTACTCGCGTGGACATTTGCCTTGAATTCTATAGTTTTGAAAAATGTCAAAGGTTTAAATGAATATCTTATAATTTTCGGTAAAAAATAACCATTTCGCCAAAAATCGCCATTAGCAGTTTTCTGTGACAACTTTCACAAGTTGACAGGCTGGACGCATGCGCACATGTCGCACGCGTGCGCAAATAGCCGGGGTAAACAAAATGACCTGAAAAGTTAAAAAAAAAATTTTCAGAATGATTAACTTTGAGTTTTGCTTAGAGGTTTCATTTATATATCATGTAAGAGATTATCCTAGGGGTATTTCTGTAGTGATATATAATAATAATAATAATATATGTAGTTTTAGTGTTCTCCAGAACTTACTTGTTTTCAGAACACCATTAGTGTGTACCGGTATTTACGGTAGATATAGTACTGATACATCTATAAAACTACTGCAGAGCTGACAGCACGGGGTCGGTGGGGTGGATGGGCGGTATATTTTCACTATATTCTATTATATAATTACAGTGGCCCCTCGCTAAGTCGCGCCTCGGTAAGTCGCGATTCGGCTAAGTCGCGGGTACTTGGATGGCTCCCAAAATTTCTATTGTGTTTTGACAGCAATTTTGAAGTACAAAGACTAATGTTTCGTGGCATAGTGTTTTTAACTAACCGTTAAAGAGACAACTTAACACCCACTGTCCGTCAATTGCTGAGATGCAATGGGTGACGGCGGCCTTACTCAAGGTGTCAACAGGGGTGTCGAGTAGTGACCGTACGTACTTCTTGGCCGGTCCCATTTTGGTATACCTCTACAAAAACTCGCTACAATGAGTTGAATTCATAGAATTCTGATCTCTATTTCTCAATTGAGCAGCATGTCAAAGCGAAAGCTATACAGCCTGTTCGTACGCCATAAACTCACGGCGATCGACCGTGTCAAACCAAGTTAAGGGTTGCACGTGGTTGAGCCCACTATTCGTGGGTGGGTAAAAAATGAAAAGTAAATTTGTTTTCAAAGTTGACCAAGAGGCGGGACTGAACAGAAAAACAAGCGAAAGTGTCCGACAATGATGACACCGATAAAGCTGTTTACGTTTCTTTAAGAACGGTCTCCCGGAACTCCACTATCTGGTCCCATCACCCAATGCAAAGCATACAACTCAGATATGACGACTTTGAATTTGAGGCCAGTTCAGGGTGGTTCTTGCGATGGCAAAGAAGACACGCTATCGACACACGCAGTCTCAATCCAAGGCGAAGCTCGATCTGGGAACATTGACGCTGTCGGAACTTTTCCCGAAAAACTGAGAGAAATTATCTATGAAGGTGGTTATTTTGACGAACATGTTTATAATTGCGATGAAACTGGTTTATGTTGGAAGCTGTTACCGTCGAAGTCGCAAGCAACAGCAAGCGGCCCACATAATATCAGACACAAACAAAATAATCAACGCAATGTTTACAGCAAACATAATCATGATTTTATTCGAATACTGCCTGACACATGTGATGATACATCAATTAACTAAACCGAGGGTTTATATGTGCTTTTTATATGTTTTTCAATGCACGACCTCCCTCTTTCACGACGTCCCTCGGTAAGTCGCGGCCCTCGATAAGTCGCGGTTTTTGCTTGGATCCCAACACCCGCGACTTAGCGAGGGGCCACTGTATTTACTTGTGAATTTGGAGTTTTATTTGTGTGAAGTGACATTCTAATACATTTTGAAGGGTCAGAATTTACTCTCTATGTAGTGCATGTTTTAGATTTTGTATTCAAATTCCTGTGCTAAAATGCTTGCCATTGAACATAAGCATAGATGGGAGAAGCACATTACAAAATAACATCAATTCTAGCGTATTTCAACGAACTAGCAGTAATAATTAACGACCATGCACTATTTCCACACATAAATGAAGTGAAAAAAAGTAAAAATTGTTTTTAATTGTTATTTTTTGCATTTACCAGCGAGTGGCAACAATGAACGTTTTGATGACATCAAATGTTTGATACAATGCAATGAATGGGAAGTTTTCTGGCAAAATGCACAATGTATTAACATTTCTGGTAATAATAATATGTATTAGTACTTGTACCAGTTGTACTTGCTTAGTTGATACACCTGCAGTCACTATGTCATGAGATCTCAATTCAATTAGATATTGAAGCCAACTTATTCAGTTTCGGTGCAGGATCACAGGTTTTTTAGTGCCAGATATAAGACGTTGCAACAGCCCATCAGATGACTACATGTAGATTCAGAATAACCATGTTGTAATTAAATTTAGGTTATATCATTTGGGATTTAAGAAATTAAGGAAGTACTCATGGTTCTGGGGGTCTCGGCGATATGCAATTTCTCATTGTGTTCAAAAACAATTTGTGTCTAAATAAGAGTGCATATGAAAAGTACTGACAATGAATTATTATTTTAATTTTGAATTAGAATTATTTGCCTGCTAGTACATTGACCAAACATTTGCGAAAACCAACTGGACTAATAGGATGGGCATTATCGGTAAGTTTGTAGCTCCATATTTTTTTCCAATGACATTTTAAATCATTCTCGAATAGTGGAGTGGAAAACAAAAATTTACTTGCATTTAAATTTGAAGGGGAAAGGAGACCAAACATATTGTTCTATTTCCATAAGCGTTCTTCCATCGTGGTGGTTATTTAATTTATGCACTTTGTTACAAAAAGTCTATGCTTATAACCTGCATGTAGAGAACACTATACCTAACCTGTATGCAGAGAACACTATACCTCACCTGCATGCAGAGAACACTATACCTCACCTGCATGCAGAGAACACTATACCTAACCTGCATGCAGAGAACACTATACCTAATCTGCATGCAGAGAACACTATACCTAACCTGCATGCAGAGAACACTATACCTAACCTGCATGCAGAGAACACTATACCTAACCTGCATGCAGAGAACACTATACCTAACCTGCATGCAGAGAACACTTTACCTAACCTGCATGCAGAGAACACTATGCCTAACCTGCATGCAGAGAACACTATACCTAACCTGCATGCAGAGAACACTATACCTAACCTGCATGCAGAGAACACTATACCTAACCTGCATACAGAGAACACTTTACCTAACCTGCATGCAGAGAACACTATACCTAACCTGCATGCAGAGAACACTATACCTAACCTTCATGCAGAGAACACTATACCTAACCTGCATGCAGAGAACACTTTACCTAACCTGCATGCAGAGAACACTATACCTAACCTGCATGCAGAGAACACTATACCTAACCTGTATGCAGAGAACACTATACCTAACCTGCATGCAGAGAACACTTTACCTAACCTGCATGCAGAGAACACTATACCTCACCTGCATGCAGAGAACACTATACCTCACCTGCATGCAGAGAACACTATACCTAACCTGCATGCAGAGAACACTATACCTCACCTGCATGCAGAGAACACTATACCTAACCCGCATGCAGAGAACACTATACCTAACCTGCATGCAGAGAACACTATACCTCACCTGCATGCAGAGAACACTATACCTAACCTGCATGCAGAGAACACTATACCTCACCTGCATGCAGAGAACACTATACCTAACCTGCATGCAGAGAACACTATACCTCACCTGCATGCAGAGAACACTATACCTCACCTGCATGCAGAGAACACTATACCTCACCTGCATGCAGAGAACACTATACCTCACCTGCATGCAGAGAACACTATACCTCACCTGCATGCAGAGAACACTATACCTAACCTGCATGCAGAGAACACTATACCTAACCTGCATGCAGAGAACACTATACCTAACCTGCATGCAGAGAACACTATACCTAACCTGCATGCAGAGAACACTATACCTAACCTGCATGCAGAGAACACTATTCCCAGAATATTGAAAAATATAAGAAAAAAGTGCAAAAATTGACAAAGAAATTGTGCTTGCTTGAAAATAGTTTAGTAGGTTGTGTAATATTTATAGGTTCAGTTAATTTTACAATTATTTTTATTGATAGAAACATGTCCTTGCAAAAATAAATTTAGCTCTAGAGAAGAAAGCCGTGGAAGTACTTGATATTCAGCCACATCATAATGTTTTGGAGGTTGGTTTTGGACATGGACTTGGGATGAAAGAAGCCGCTAAGTATGTCAAAACAGGTAAAACTCACATCCTTATCCAACACTATTGACTCACATTTATGGTTGTGTACAGTGCCATAACCTGCTATTATGATTGAAAGATACCTGTTAAAGGGTGGTGCTTATTTCATCATGCCCACTACACTCTATGAACAATTCTGTATGGTGGAAAGTATACATGTGGGTTTTGATTGGGGTTGGAATTGGGATTGGTAGTTAGAGAACAGGAAGCTGATTGTAATTTACATATACCAGTATATGTAAATGTATAAACCTTAATTGTAGAGTATATTTTCTTGTACACTCTGATCTCCTTAACACTCAAAGTTGTTCTATGAATGCGCATTTCATTGTGATAAATGCATGACTGTATGCAATTTATTCAAATTTATGAAACAACAAACTATTTAAAGTTGCCATGGGTTATTACTAGTCCACTCCATTTTTACTTTGAATATTCCAATTACAGCACACCTTGATTATTTATTTTTCATATTACAGCATGTGCAGGTGATTCAAATTATGACATAAATGGCTCTTAATTCATATTAGAACACACCTTGATATGTACATGGCTATTCAAATTTAGGCACCCAGGTTCATGACTATTCAAATTAGGGCACACCTTGATTCATGGCTATTCAAATCAGAGCAATCCTTGATTCATTACTATTCAAATTAGGGCACACCTCGATTCATGGCTATTCAAATTAGGAACACCTCGATTCATGACTATTTAAATTAGGGACACCTCGATTCATGACTATTTAAATTAGGGACACCTCGATTCGATCATAGCTATTCAAACTAGGGCATACCTTGATTCGTGGCTATTCAAATTAGGGACACCCCAATTTATGGCTATTCAAATTAGGTCACACCTAGATTTATGGCCATTCAAACTAGGGCACACCTTGGTTCATGGCTATTCAAATTTGGTGACTACTTGATTCGTGACTATTCAAATTAGGGGAAAGCTTAACTTTTTGCTATTCAAACCGGAGCACAACTTGGTACATAACTATTCAAATCAGGTCAAATCTTGATTCATCACAATTCAAATTAGGACCCACCTTCAAATTAGGGCAAAACTTGATACATCACAATTCAATTTAAGGCACTGCTTACATGTATTCATGCCTGTTCAAATTAGGGCACACCCCTCAATCCATTGCTATTCAAATTTGGACATGCCTTGACTCATTGCAATTCAAATCAGGACACAGCTTGAATCATTGCTATTTAAATTAGGGGACAAACTGATCAGTATTCAAATCAGGGAGAATCTTGATTCATTGCTATTTGAATCAGGGCATCGTGATCCACCACTATTCAAATTAGGTCACTTTGATTTCATCTCTATTCAAATTAAAACACTTTGATTCATTCCTATTCAAATTATTAGTTACCACTTTAAATATTTGTTTTTATTCATTCTAGAAAGTGGTGGAAAAGTAAGAGGAGTTGACTTTTCACCAACAATGGTGAAACAAGCAACAAGTAACTTGAAAACTGAAGTATCCAAAGGTCTCGTTGAAATATTAGAAGGGAATGTAATGGATCTTCCATTTGGAGATGATTCATTTGACGCAGTATACCACTGCAATTGTTACTACTTCTGGCCAAGTATAGATACTGGTTGTCGCGAGGTGCTAAGAGTTATGAAACCTGGGGCGAAATTGGTGACAACAGTTGATATGAAATTTTTTCCCCTTTGTTCCAAGCTAGGAGTAAACACTGATCCAATTATGCCAAATATTTATGCTGAGATTTTGAAAAAAGTTGGCTTTGTCGATGTTAATATGTTTGAATCAGATAAAATCACTGTAATTGTTGCAAGACAACCTTCTCAGACAGTAATATAAGGGTACTGGTGGAAAATAACATACTTATTTGTGATAATCTCGAAGAACTTTTTAAAATGATGACTTTTCAATATAATATTAACAAATCTGAGGCTGATAGATGTATATTCTACATATCAATATTATATGAGAACTTGCCTAAAGAGGGCAGTGTTCATAACTGAGTGTCAGATCTTGATTTTTCTACTCAACTGGTATATCAAACATATTTTTGATAAAAAAGAAGTTGTTTTTAGATTATACAAACTTGGTCATATCTGCCAAGCAAAACATACATTTTGTTGTACGGTACATGCACTACTTTGAATATGGGAAGCCTTATATTTCTAATGGTTGATTATTGAAAACAGGTTTAAGAAGATAGTGAGACATGTCTAGGTCAACAATTCATACTAAAGTCAATATAGTATATACTTCTAGTTTATAGATAACCTAAATGTTATCTAACAGTAGATATTCTGCCAGAAACGCAAAGATTCATTAATAGCAATTGTCATGGAATATGACTGGACCTAATCCAAGCAATGGTTAATATCCAAATTCATTGTAAACTAATTCAGTTTTAAGTTAAGATTTCATTTCAATTTTCATTAGTCTTACTGAGTATCTGTTTGTGTAATATTGCTGATTAAGTGTTTTTGAAAGATCTCTTTAATCTGCTTTGCTTCATTTAAAATTTAATTAAATGTAGGGAGGAGAATATCGCCTGAGAAAACAACACGTCAGCTCAGATCAGAATCACATGCTTTCTGAAAACTTTTTTCCAACTACACCTTTGCTGTAGTCTCAAGATACAAGCTACAAACTTCATGACCTGTATGGCTTTTGGGGTAGTATTTATTAATGCTGTTATTTCCTTCAATCCCAGATGTCTAAAGTCTGTACGCTCCATAGTCTACCAGCAAGGAACATGGTAATCCCAGCATCTCCATCATTGTGTGTTCTTGTGGTCTGCGATTGATGTTTGACCATTTGTGTCTTTCTCTACATCCATTCTAATTATACAATACCGATAAGTGGAGGCTGGTTGATAGAGGCATTGCACAGCCCTGGTACTTGTGGTACCAGTAACTTTCTGGACATATTAGCACCCTAGTCTTCTATATATATTTGCCATGCACCAGTTGATGAGTTTTGTATATCTAAGGACTAGATTGTGGTATTCCACACAACTTATTTCTAACTCCTTTTCTGTGAACAAAATTCAATAAAAGTGAGGTGGTCACTATTGTACAAATTCTGCATGAAGCATGCTCTGAAACAAATACCTGTCCACTGCAGGCTGTGTATAGAATAAAGCCTGTCTTTAGGAGGAGTAATCATCTTGTCAACAGAACTTCAGAAAAAGATATTTTCTCAGGATTATTTGGATATTTTGCTAATTTCTTAACTGGGGACAAACTTGGACGGTTATGCCCATTGAGTTTTTCATTACTCAACATTAAATGTTGGTAAGGCAAGTAAAACTGAATGTAAAATTGAGATTTCAATGAAGTATACTAGTATAACTTATTTATGCGCCACTATGCTGTACATTTCAGTAATTTTGCATTTCTCAGTATTGGAACTTGGATACGATTCCAGATAGCATTTTGTCTAACCACTTTCACTTTTTTGGAACCCTGTGGCCATTTAATATACTGAGAATTTCCCCCAAATTACTGTCAAAAAAATCACTGTTGTACAAATTCAGGAACATAATTTCACTGTAATTTTATACAGATTTGGTTTCTAAATATTGTGATAATTATAAAATAACACCATCAGTAATCAATGGTTTTTTGGAAGATGTCACAAATAAGTTCTTGAAATTTTTTGCAATCTTGTCATGAAATTAACAAATTTTAGATGAGTAATTACGTATCTACATATACAAAAACAATTGGATGAGTTTTCAAGACAAAGTCAAAAATATCACTTTTTATCGAAAATTACAAAAATAGACATCCAAATTAGAGAATTAAAGATATCATCACAAAATGAACAAATCTGAGAGAGGTCTACCTTCGGTACCTATATGTATAATATAAAGGTAATCAGAATCAAATCACCAAACAAACTTGCCTGCACCAGAGATCCACCATGAGTGACGTCAATACAAAGTTTGAATGAAATGCCTGAGAAACTGTTCAAATTTCTTTAATTTTTTTTATGAAAAGTTTGAATAAAATCTGTGGATATTTGGTGTTTTTTGGGACAAGATCAATAAACAAAAATGAAAGTAATGTTCATTCATGTATGTATCCCATTGCGACTTGTTTTTGTACCAACTTGGAACAAAAGGAGGCATGTCCAAAAAAATGACGGACTCAGAGCCTAAAAAAGTCTCCATCTGATGCATTGCTGTTTAACCAGGGAAAACAATACCTTTGTTTCTAAGTAACGTTAAGACGTCCTACTGCACATGCACATACTATGTTTTGAAGTAAATTTACTCAAGTTTATAAACTAGAAAAAACAAGTGATCACCAAAATGAATTTAAAAATGCAGTAATCTTGAAATAGGCCCTCTAGTGACCAAAAATGGAAATTTGCATGACCATTTGTTATTGTGCAAAAGTTTCTCGATTTATTCTCAAAATGACGTAATGTATATACATGTATGAAAGGAAATATTCACTGCATTAATCTTTTCACCACCAGACTTTTTTGCCAAATTTTTCTGTACATTTTTTCTAGAATATTCTTCAATATTTCAGGAAATAAACCATGATTTTGGAGCGAACAGACAAAATTTGAATCAATTTGGATATTTTTGTCCTAATCATTTGAAGGAAAGTGCATACTATAAAGGGGAACTGGTGGTATTTTAGAAAAAGTTACTGAGTTTTACATTCCCCTGGAATATTGAAAAAACAATACGTTATATCGTTGAATTGTAATATTTACTGGTATTTAATTAAGCGCATTTAAATGTCAGTGAAAACAAGTCATTGTAAATGGCACAGTGCTTGTAGCAGAAAGGATCAAGAAATGTTCATTTTTAAAAAAAAAGTTTCAGTTTTCGAACTGTGAATGGCGACTAATAAAACACAGAATAATCAAGTTCTACATAGTACTGTCCTCCATGTTGTGTATTTTTCAGAATAGAAGGAACACCACCTTTTAATAAAGATTTGGGTGGATTAATCGACTTAAAATAAAGTTGTTGAATTCTCCTGAAATTATTTTTCAGGTTGGCAGATCTCTCTTATCAACAGTTTGGAATAATAGATTTTCAAGAAGATTGAAAATGAAAAGACAGCTTTGTTTTACAATTTATTTGTTTATTTTACATTTGTATAAAATACAGACATGATTGTATGCAGAGCAGATACATTTTATATTAATACATAATTATTGATACAGTAGCATGGATAAAAAAAAATCATTTGACAATGATGTGATCAAAATACCTAGTCAATCAATTAAAATATGATCAAGGATGTGTCAATGTAAAATTCCTTATTTTTATTCAACTCCTTGAATGCTCTAATTTTTCCCCACCAAAATGTAACATTTTGTACTTTATTCAGTATTGGACCAGATAATTAGTAATTAGGTAAATTTGTTTTAGTGAAAGTCAACGTTGGCATTCAAATGAGAAAACTCCCACTGTAAATTTGGAAATACTTTTCATGGTTGAATGTGCCAACAGACGAGTAGTTCCTTATCCAGGGAACAAGAATCAAGTGTTCAAGATGTATCGTAAGGCTGATCACATTTGACCTATCTGTGATATGGATTGCGCTGACAACGCTTCAATTTGTTCTAGAATTGGGATAAGTACACCATGTTTGTTTTATTATTGCATGTGACAAACAGAGGTGGTTCTATGACCCTGCATGCAATAAATACAATGAGTAGAAATACATATCTATTGTGTAGATTTCAGCATAGACCTTAGAAAACATGTTTTCTAAGGTCTATGATTTCAGAGCATTAGAGTAAATGTTACAGGTCCCTAATCACCTCAATGATAGAAATGTTGAGTTGTAACTTGAGTATGTAAGCCATTTTGAGCCATATAAAATATTTACGTGATTGAGGGTGGATATCGGGTAAGGCACATAAAACATTATCAAGGATTTGAAATCACTAGGGGAGGTGGGATCAATGTGACCTGTGCAATTTTTTCTTTCACACTGTTTTAATCAATACATATTTATTTTTCTTGAATTTGCCAACTATTTTTTTTCTCTCATTGTCTCGCTTGCAAATTTTTTTCTAAAAGCCACCTCTCCATCACTTCACCTGATCCACCCCTTAGCCAAATCAGATTCAAGTATTAGAGGTTTGGTGTCGGCTAATTTCCTGGAAACCATTACTCTCATGATTTTATAAAACTGAGTAATAACATTTGTGAAAACGAAACTTTTTTTTTTAATTAGAAAATGAAGGACTTGAATTTTTGTGTTCATGATTGACTGCAGAGTGTCATGGAGATTGTCCACACAAATATTTTGGCGAAGTGTGATATAAAATTTATTCGTCATGGAAATTTAAATCATAGTGATTGCACAAGCATGTAGCATTGAATGGAATAAACTTAAGGTGAGGGGTGCTAGTAGACTATTTAAATTTATCAAACTGTTTTATATTCTACTGATACAACGTCATGCATGTCAAGTCCACTTCAGTTGTATCCTACATTATAGGTGGGATATATAATTCCTCATTCAGAACAGTTTTGGGGCTCTAAAATTTCAAAATTGAAACTTAGATCTGGTTATCAAGACACCTTAAATTTTACTTCTAAGGGTAATTTTGAGCAGAATATAGACTGGATGTTTACAAAACGTCACATATACATAATACTCTGAACAAAGAAGATCATGCACATGTGTGGTGATTACTCAAATTGCTATCAACCAATGAAAAACCTGCATATCCATGAAGTACGTTTTTTTACAAAAGCTGGCCAGGATCTTTAGAGCATTTTTTGAGAAGATTTCGACCTTGGCGTGGTGCACCTCTGCCATAGGTTGATGTGTTTAATTTTCCGGAAAAAGCTGACCCATAATATTGGGCAGACAACTGAAAGCATACAACTTGGAATGCTTTTTTGCTCTTGCTCACAGTGTCACGTTTGTAAATATGGCAACAGTATATCAGGTTAGTCTATTATTAGATAAAAATTTGTCTTAAAATAATGGTTATCATAATTTTGCACACATCAGCCCATGGCAGAGGGGAAGCATGTCACAAGAACAGGCACCACAAACCAAAGCCAATCTTAGCCACTTAGCCACTTAGTACTTGATAATTTGTTCTGAACAAGACCTGAGATGGGGTAAGAAAATTTCCCACAGGGAAAAGCAAACGTTAAGCACCTACCATCTAACCCATAGCAAAATATTACAAAAATTATGTGTTTTTTTTTTATAATACAAAAGGAATTCAAATACAGCATACTAATGAAATATCTGATACAATAAAATTATACACATCATTAGAAATCACCAACCAACCACTGACTTGACTTAAAAGTATCAAAAAATTGGAGACTGTAATCTTATTGGTTAAAATCTTGTAAGATAACTCATTACAATTCATAAGCAACTTCATATATGGAAATACCATCAACCAATAGGATATCTATCACCTGACGAAATATCAATGACAACGCTCTTTTCAAGCGGAGCAAAATAACAGCAGTAATATACACATATCAACACGCTTTTCGTTCCATAACCCAAATCTAAGAGTTTCAAATATAAAAGAGTTCAGATTTGGTATTTAAAGTTACTTTTCACATGATAAGTCTGTACAAGTTACGTTTATCCTGTCTGTTTTTCAATGTCGCTAAACGACAGCTCAGACAGAAGCTGGCGTATTACTTGGGGGCAGTGGTCGCAACAATTCCATCAAGATACAGTTTCATTGAGAACACATTCAATGGAATAAATAAAAATCAGACTGTCCCATATTATTCGTGTCTGTTGTCCTCGTATTATTATTACATAATTGGTAATTGTTGTCACTTGTTATCAGTCTATCCCATAATATCCAGATCATGGTACATGGCTCACCCTGGATCCTGCAACACCTTTATTATTCCTTAACGGGCATTACCTGGAAATCATTCCTGTCAATTGTTCAGGGTAAAATGCATGGTTACGTGACACAGTAAAAATCTTGAGAAATTGTACTGTGGTCAGTCCCCAGCAAACATATGTATTCCAGCAATGCTGCATGAGGCTAATCATAGAACGACACATGAAGTTGCTTCAATCCATTATGAGAGAGTTCAGAACAAACCGATGCATAAGAAGTTCTTCAGCACTTGGTCTTTCTTGTGTATTCCTGTTAAATATCAACCAAATGAAATTTCTTGCATCGTCTGAAACGTGGAGTGGCAACTCTGGCGAAGTCTGCTGCGTTGCAATTTTAAAGATGGCAGCCATGGCCTCAAACTCGGACCAAGGTGGATTTTTTGTGAACATTTCAACAACTGTACAACCAATGCTCCTGTAAGAAATAAAATTAAAATTAAAAGAGCTTGGCAAGTCATTTATGATCTGTTATATCTTATCAGACTCTCGGCTGCTGTCAATCAATTTAGTTTATCACTTTAAAATTGATATTACAGTGACAATACTGCATGGAACAAAACAAGTCAAACTGATTAATTATTTGATTGCCCATAATTTTCTCACAAAAATGTTAGCAACATGTATACCCCGAAAAATGTCTGGCATTTTGAATACATTATGTGGTATCATTCAAACATCCAGAATCTTAACAGTCACATCTCAGGACATTTTGTATAAGCGATGGAAAGTAGGGTGGAGAGGGAGTAAACACTTACCATACATCAGCTTTCCTTCCATACCCTTCTCCATTGATTACCTCGGGGCTCATCCAATATGGCGTCCCTGTCACAGACTTCATACCGTTGAGCGTACAAATAGTCTGTAATCGTTTAGATGCGCCAAAATCAGCTAACTTCACATTACCTACAGCGTCTCGTAAAATATTTGCCCCTGAAAGTAATGAGCCATTGATAAAAATCTGTCAGTAGATGACAATAGAAAATCATTGTTGCTCGGAAAAAGCACTACTGTAACAATACATCATAACCCAACGTGACATTGGTTAATTGCAGGTCACATGATGAAAGTAAGGCATGACATTGGTTAATTGCTGATCACATGATAAAGACAAGGCGTGCAATTGGCTAACTTACCTTTGATATCCCTATGAACAATGTGATTGCTATGAAGATAGGCAGCACCTTCTAGTATTTGTTTTGTATATTTCTTGACGACAACTTCTGTCAGTTCACCATACTGTTTAATTTCATCTTTTACTGACCCCTGAAAGAACAAAGTTAAAGACAGAAAAAACAATTAGAGCAGGGTTCAGATAAAACAATGTACATGTATGTAGAAACACCTTTAAATTAAATGTACAAATCATGCTTGTTTATAAACAAAACAAGATAGCTCAGCTGTTAGCAACCCCACATTTAAATTAGAGAATTAAAGATATCATCACAAAATGAACAAATCTGAGAAAGGTCCGCTTGTAATACCTAATAATATCATATCAATCAGACTTATGGTTTTTAACAAGAAATCAAAAATATCACTTTTTTTCTAAAAATGACAACAATATTCATGAAAATTCGAGAATTAAAGATATCATCACGAAATGAACAAATCTGAGAGGTCAACATGTAGTACTTAGATATGTAAAAAGTTGATGTGAATGCTGCCAATGAACAATCACTCATATGATAAGCTTCATAATCATAGCATATCATCTATGACAATCAATAACTGTCCAAAAAAACTTACCCCAGGCATCATCTCCATAAAAATACAAAGCATTTTTTCATCTTCACCGCAACCGAAATACTGCACTATTCTCTCATGATGAAGATTTTTTAATAATTCTATTTCAACTTTTAATGCTTTTACTTCCTGTAAATGAAGAATGAGAAGATGATGACCTCAGATGACTGTGTCTATCGCCCTCTATGTTGAAATTTACAAACAGTAACAAAAGTAAGACATCTATTTATATTGCACATGTGTGTACGTAAGTGAGGTAAGTGGTTGGCAAGAACCAGTTACTCATAACTGATTGTAAAATTAAAGTCCAGACACTAAGTCAATATTAATGACAAAGCATACAATGTCCATAGCACCAAGAGCCAAATGATTTTTAAGACTTTTCCAGACCTTTTCCCAAAATTTCTTGCAATCCCCCCCCCAAGACATTTTGACCCTTAATTCACGCCAACATCATCATCAAAGCTCAAAGTTCTGAGGATATGGTAGTTCCCTAGAGAAAACGGGCCTTTCTAAAATGAATTAATAACTATGAAGAAATTTAAGGACAACTCAAAGACTTTCCAGACCTCAAAACATCCAAAGACTTTCAAAGGATTTTCCCAATGCTATGGACCCTGGCATATTTACATGTGGCGAGAAACAGACCCGATTCTTTCATCAGTTGAAATTTCCTAAACAGAACAGGGTAATTTCTTACAGACAATGAACTCACCCTTCTAGCTTCACAATTTTCTCTTTCAAGCTGCACTAGTTTAACTGCCAACTCCCTTCCTGTATCAGCATCATAGCACACATAGACTTGACCAAAGGCACCCTGCCCCATCAGTCGACCTCTTCTCCAGTTTTCAGGAGCTCTTGGTGCTAAAACACAATCAAAGAGAATATGTTTTTATTTTTAGGATTGCGAGATAACTCATATCAAAGTATTACCCTATTAGCTAAGATAGATTTGGTACCAATTGACCTTAATTCATTTGTGATTGAGTTTTCAGCATTTAAGGGTGTCTTTCAAGTTCCTGAATCGCACAAGAGATTCTCTATTACACGATCAAGAATGAACTACCGGTATATTACAAAATCAACATATGATGCAGAACAGTTTTTAATACGATTTGTTTGAGATCAAAGCAGTTTTCTGGATAAACATTAGGTATTTTCCTTTCAAATTTACAGCATGACTATTTCACTCATGTTACTATGGCGTTTGAGTGAATTTTGTTCATGACTGGAATTATTGTAGTGATGACAAATAATAAATGCCACAATACATCAGGTTTCAATCGATACGAACACTGTAAATTTCTGATTTTATTTTTTGGTCAGGTTAAATTGAAAGGGCTTTTCAAATAAATTTTGCCAGCAATACTACATGTACTTTCAAACCGAGTCCCAATGAATTTTGGAAAAGTTCATCTTTGTGAACATTAAATGAGCTCACAGTTATCTCGTAAACATTGACAGTCATAACAAATTAGATTCAAACTGAAATGGGGAAAAATTTGTTTCTAGTCAGTGCTGGCACAAGTCTGTATGTCTTCCGCTAATCACTCACTGACATGACAAATTACACTTTAGGCTTGGTTGCCATGAAACCATTTCATCCCAATGAGTAAATTTCATACCATATATTATTCTAAAGGAAATGTTCATGACTGACAGAAATTTAAACACCAGAAAAACGACTTGTACTAAAATCTGAAATTTTTGGTGATTTTTCATAATGCTATATCTTGCCTTGGTGGCTAAGATAAACAATATAGTATTAGCCACTGAGGCCAATGTGTTATGTTATAAGCCCATATTCACATGAATCATCACAAATCGATCATATAGAGTGAAATTATCTGAAAATAGATGTATTTGATACCAAACCATCTTAGCTACATGTAAAGCAAACTACTTTTTTAAAGAAAGAATCAGAGATAGATTTAGCAGAGTGGAACACTACACAAATCTTACTAACGCAGACTAAGTATTAATTAAACACACAGCTAAATGCAACTATAGCCTTAACATTAAAATCTAAACCACACTCAAACACCAGTTAGTACCTAAAAAGTTTTGAAATTACTGCAATTCTAATTGTTATAACCCTATCACCCCTATTCCAACATAAATGGTATAGCCCTCCTAGAAAAACATGGCCAGGTTATACCACAGTGATGGGAAAACAGGGTTGTTTTTATTAACTACTAGGCCTTATTCCTGACACTGTGACGTACATTTAGCGTTTTCTTTTAAATTAATTTCTTGTAAAGTTCTCATGATATTCTGTAAATCACTGTTTCTACGTTCTCTTTCCAATTCAATATCAGGACCAATACCACTACTATTACTACTCTTACTCAGTGAACCACTTCCTTGGGGACTGAACTGGTCTCTTCTGAGCGGAGCTGGACTAGGCGCAGGTTGATGACGGCTTGGAAACGTTCTCCTACCTATTGAAGAAAATTAAATTGAAAAATTAGTTTTAATGTTAAGTACCTCATACTTGCATAGTATTTAATACAATACTTAGTACAATAGTAGAGCAAGAGGTACAGAGGAGTAGTAGAACAGAACAATATTATGGGTCGCCACGTCAACTTTTTTATCTTTAATTTCCAGTATTAATTAAAATACCTGTAAAATCTTACTAGAAACACCAGTGGGTTGGAATATCATGTCTGAAATAGTTTGTTCAGTGTATTGTAGAAATATCACCAAGTTGTATTAATAGAGCCATAGATGTATGCTGCCCTCTACAGGCAACAATATTTTCACCACTTTCACATTTTTAGAGCCATTTCCTGTCACAATATTTGAACTAACTTTATACACGAGACAGTTTGCTATTTGGGGTTTATTTTCATGCATAGTCACCCAAGCCAGGAGGTTAGAAAAAGCTGTTGGTTAGTTGTAGAAACCCAAACGAAAAATAAACATATCAGCTCCGCCTCTGTATTAATTTTCCACCAGGTTTCTATCTATTGACTATTATTTATAAAATGAAAAATTACATACCATCTCCGTAGTCCCTCATGTAAGTTTGTTGTTGTTTATGTATTCTTGGATATGTTCCACCTTTCCCAACTTTATCGCCATTGCTGAAGGCGTCCCCTCCGAGTGAGAAATCTTCATGGCTGTTACTTTTTGCCCCCATTCGAAAGCTTCTACCAGTAGCACTGTGATTACAACACATTCAACATTTACAATAAATTTTTAAATTATCTCATTGTCAAATTGCAGGTAAAGGAATTTCAGTGCAAGAACCATAAAAATACATTGATTGAATAGTTTTATACAAATTTATTTTCACTGCATCAGGATGGTTTTCACATTCAGATTTAAGAAGAGGTAGTATCAGGTAATATTTTAACCATTTTTTATGTTGGTTGAACTATTACTCAGTTTTTGTTTATTTTTTGCTTGCTGACATTGTTTTTTCCCATTCATTCAGGCAATCCAAAGCTGTTTTCATCAGGTGTTGTGATAATTAACTTATTATATACAGTGATAAAGCAGATTTGTTACATTGTACCTTAGTAAGGTATGATTGGGTACACATGCAAGTGAACAGTGTTAGGAAATTACATTACCAAGTCAATGCGAGTTCTCAAGTTTATATATAAGGTTTGAACAAGAACAGTCAGAGATTGTCAGAGATATGGACCCAAAATGGCATTTCCTAAAACAGACAACAGTCAGCCATTTTGAGTTTGATCTAACAAAGTGACATTCATTGTAAGGTACTACAAAGTTCAATGTAAATATTAAGTTTAAATAAAATCTGTCTATGCATGACTGAGATCCAGACCCGAAATTCCACAAATGCTTGATTTTGATGAATTTTGATGAATGAACGGCAATTCAGACATCTTGAATCAGATAACCAAATGATTAAATGTTCACATGTGTCACATAATGCATATGTAATGTTTCAACATGATTGGTCAGGACATACAGCTCAAGAACCGCATTCGTTAAAAAAAAAAGAGAAAAAAAAAATGATGTGCATAAAGGTTTCATTATGTCTGATGTAAGTACCAAATTTGAACAAAATCTTTTCATACAGAGATCCTGCTCCAGAATGGCAGAAATGTCAGAATTTTAAGCATAAAAATGACCACCATTCTGTCATCTTTAATCAAATTGTGAAACAAATGGACGTGCATATAAACAGATGTATGTGGCCCAGGCATGTCCGAAAGACAGAAGACACACGCATGGACGCACACACAAAGGTCAACCCAGATGTCCCAGTTATCGGACTTCACCTGAATGGAAGAGGTATGTAAATGTGTCGAAATGGACATAGTGCGAGTGGTTAGTGATAGTAGCACTAATCCGAAAAACTACTAGATCTAGTGTTAAAATGGCACTAGATCTAGTGCTAAAACGGCACTAGATCTAGTGCTAAAATGTACATAGTGCGAGTGGCATTGATATCGCGTTGTCAACGACGTCAAGACATCCCGTAATTCTCTGAAAATAAATTAATATTTACGTAAAATTGTTGTATCTTTCATTCATTGGAAATGTGCTACAGTGGGAAAATTGAGAATGTCGTTGTCCACGTTTGTCGTAATAGACCTGGAACAACGCGATCGGCCGGGAAACTAGCTGAAACAGTGAAACTGCAGGTCAAACTTCGAAATTTTTACAAATTGTGAATAGATATACTGTATGAAATGGTATTGTGAGGAAGTTTGTGTTTTCAACTTTGGCGAATGGAAACTTTATGTAAATGGTGGAATTCAGCGTTAATTTTTTTTAAATCACTGATGTGTCGTTTTATTTCTGGTCGGCGCCACACTTAATGAAAATAGATCTTCGAAAATGAAATTATGAACTATGTGAACTAAATAAAAAATTGGTATACTCCTAGTCTAAGTCCCGGGTCCCTGTAAAGCTCGGTGAATGTTGTGTGTACTGCGACCTGTGAATGGGCATATACATATTCATGCAATCCTGTTGTTACATTGTATCATGGGGGAACTAACAGAATATGATGTAACCTCGCCGATTTTTTGATTTTTTAACATGACCATATTATATATGTCTAGACACTTTCTCTGCAATAATATTTTTTAGGAGCCCTTAGGATTTTTTGTTGTAGACTCTCGAAATCTTGTTCTTGTTACAGTTGCTAATAATTAAAACATGTGAAGTAACAAGTTCGTCTGTTGAATTTCGGGTTGTGAAATAGATATTTTAACCCTTCACAGCAAAACAAACCCAGTGTATGGTCGCGTTAAAAAAATGGGACCAAGAAATCGTCCAGGGCGATTTTTCGGCAGTTTTTAAATTTATTTTTTAAAACATTTTGTTGTAATTTATCGGACATTTCAATCGTTCCTGACGCCTAACACATGTACTAAGTACATCCATGATTTAAGTTTTTATTCAAGAGCGTGTTTGGGCAAAGAGCTGTTATCACTGTAAACAATGTTAAATTATTATTCTTCTTATGCTAAGTTCATCTTTGAAAACAACTATTTTTTTATTTAAAAAAAAATCATGCCATTTTCCCATTAAAATCCAAGCCAAAAGAGCGTACTACAACATCGGCAAATCTCTTCCGCGTTGCGTTCAATAACATTAACATATTTAAATGAGCCATGGTGATTTGAACGTGTTGGCATCATCCAGCATTTTGATTGGTTAATTAGCGATTTGACCTATTAGCTCAACTCACACAAGAGAAACATGGCGGATACCCTACCACATCGAGCGTTTAAATGCAATCGGAATCATTTGCTTACGATGAAACTAAGTTGAATTTTATTTGAATCAACGAATTTATTTTTGTGCGTTATTATAATCACTACTGAGTAATATTCAACGTTTGTGAAACGTAGCATGTCCGGATTGAGCATCAGTGATCGCTTGCTGCTACGGAATGCAGTTGTGTTCGTTTTTATTAGAAACGTCGTTTAAAATATACTTTTGTTACCAATAAAATAAAAACAAATGTATTTGAAAAATGACACTGGACACTGACACTGTAATGATATTCCAGGTGGTCTACTTTTTAATTCAGCAAGAATTATTAATTATTGTTAATTCTGCAATAGTTCTTGGGTGGCCCAACTGACGGCGTAGGAAGTCTGTGTAGTTGGATCATGGACGTACTAGAGACTCTAGTACGTCCATGGTTGGATACAATGAAAATTTCCCCCCCAAAATAATTGATAATTATTTTTTGAAATTTTGAACCCCAAATAAGCGCCCACCAGCCGTGAAATCCTAAGGGTGATTTTTCGGATGGGCAAATTTACGACAGAATCCGGTATTATATAAAGAAAGTATTATTATGGACATCTCGCGCATATTGCCGATGTTTTATACTGTTTGTAGTTTGCATATGAAAGTGGTTGTCGATGCTCCTCCTATTATTTGACGTCGTTGACAATGCGATAACAATGCCACTCGCACTGTGCACATTTTAGCACTAGATCTAGTGCCATTTTAGCACTAGATCTAGTACTTTTTTGGCTTAGTGCTACTCGTACTAGCCACTCGCACTACGCCCATTTCAACACATTTACAAACATGGAATGGAAAGTATAAACGAGTAAATGAGAGAATGTGTTACATACCTTCCTAGTGATCCACCAGTTCTGTAATTAGTTGTGACTAAAGATGATTGGCTATCATACCTGTATTCAGTCTGAATTAAACAAAAATAATTTGTTTTTTAATTAGAGTCTCAGTGAATTTGGTCACCTTGAAATGATGACATCACAAACATGTCTTTCAGCATGAACGGTTCATACACTATAACACAATGTAATGTTTCATTTTCAACACGTTCACTTTTTAATTTCACAGCACTAGCTTCAGCATCTTATCAAATAGACTAATACGTTAATACTAAGTGAAATAGCGTAAACCGCTTTGATTTTATCAGAGACATTTTCAAGATTACCGGTATTCACGCTGCATGGGGAAAATCACGCAATAATGTAGCATTGTATCATCTGGGCCAGTCACAATGGGTTTTTTTTTGCTAACACACTCAAATTATTGGCATTATTTACAGTAGATGCCCACTGCTTACAGATGTACCTGTTATTATAATGCTATTAAATTAGTCGGTAACACAAGTACTGATTACACTTCAGGGGAGTTAACCTCAATTGACCTTAGAGTTCTTGTACAATCATTAACATATGTATGCAAGGAGTGATAATATAATAGTTAAGATAATTGTAAGAATATGGTTTCAGTCTCACAAGTGAAAACATATGATTTAAATTGGATGAATCAAGAAGCATTCAACATTATATCATATTGTACCTGATGATGTTTAACCTTTTCACCAACAGACTTTCTTGCCCAAATTTTTCTACATTGTTCAATATTTCTGGAAATGAATCCTAATTGTGAAGCCAACAGAATTAATTTGAGACAGTATACATTTTTACTCAAAAGATTTGACTATTTTTATCCCAATCTTCTGTAGAAAGTGCATGAACAGGAATTTGTGATGAAAATAGAGAACTGGTGGTGAAGAGGTTAAAGGTTATCTTTTTTTACTGTGTAAAGTAGAAAATTCAAAAAATAAAATTCTGTGCGGACGGAATCTTGTTAGTGTACATTGACCTACATCTGTGGTCAATTGTCTATTGTGAAATTCAAACCCAGGACAATATTGTATGGCCAAGCTACTAATGCCAATTTCTGTGACCTCAATTAAATGGTTTTGGTCAACCAAGAATCCAAATTTATTAATGAAGTATGGCCTTTCTCTGGGAATATTTCCCTTCTCGATGCGCAATCTGTAATTAGAAACCCCAAATCTGCATAAAAAACTTCTATATCATTAAAGGACAGATATTTTTTCTAAAATGAGATTATTGGAAGCAGACTTGTTGATCTTTGTTTAAGGACAGACACAAACATATTTACATTGCCGAATTCTTGCATATCTCAGGCCATACCGAAACCAAAACTAAACAGTTCCTTTACACATGCCCACCACTTGTAACCCTTCTCGGCCATTTCAAATTGGTAGTTATAACAACATTCAATATAGGATGTATAGTCACGATCCAGGATGTTTATCCAGTATCTAACAATACAAGACAATCTAAGGGTTTTCAGCGAAAATCTGCTAAGTTCACCAAGTGCAGCGTTACAGACTAGAATCAACGGAAAATTGACTCATTTCGAAGACAAATTTCAGAAATAGTGGCAGGCAGAACATGTATAGACTTTTTTAACGGTGAATATTTCACTGGAATCAAGTTAGTATTCACAATTTGTGAAAGTTTATAGATTTTCATTAGTCTAGTTACAACAAGAAAGTCTGTTGACTAACAAGATATACGAGAGAGACAAGGCTAAGAACTGTGGAATAAACTCACCTCTCTGGAATCTTCTTCTGGAATAAATCTGCCTTCCCCGCATGAGGAATCAAAGGAACTAGCTTGCGGCATTTCCTCACTATCCGGTGTGATACCAGGAGGCGGGGAATGAGTATCCCTCGTTTGATGCGGTGGTGCCGAATGTCTCTTGTTGCTTTCTAAGCCTTTTTCTGGAATATCCTGAGGCAAAGAATAGGATCTGTTTACTGGAATGGATTTGCTGCTGTTATTATTGCTGATCTGCAAAACAGACAGAAGGATGAATGAAGTCACATTTATTTATTCTGGGTAACCCCCTCCCCTCCCCCCCCCCTCCAAAGCAGAATGTACAACTCAAGTACAGCATCTCAGATTAGGACTACCTTATGTAAGCTTCAGGTGCTACCTAAAACTCGTTATTTTAACCCTTTGTGTGTCATCATTTTCGCCAACCAAGGTTCTTTTATTAAGCAGTTGCCTCACCATTATAACTTGACAGAATATGTGATTTTCTGTAGAATTGTGAGATCTCGCGAGATGCATGAAAGACGTGCGTCGAACGTCTGCCGCAAAAATCGAACGATTTGATTTTGAACTAGAATTTCTTTATTTTGTAGCTCACATCGACCAGCCGATCTTCGACAGAGAAATATTGCTTCCGAATGCCCTCACTTAATCAAAATTGCCTATCATCAAATGTGTACACAGCACATTATTAAGCATGGAAGTGTCCCCCAAAATACTTTCGCATTTGTTGAATCCCACGCGATGTATGATGCCACTATGATGCTATGACCTTTGTTTGTCATGTTTTTACGTTCGATTTCACGCATAACGCGTGATTCTCGCAGTGAATGGAAAATGGTCTATTCCTACTATAAACCTGTTTGATGGTCAAGAATAGCCAACAACTTGAATTGTGAAATCAGTGTCAGGGAAGCTACAATTCTTACAGAATTTTATTCATTTATTTGCCAAGTCATGGTATAACAGATGAATATTTGGAGGAGTCTGCAAGTTTGAAAACAGAGAAACTATCTGAAGCCTAGTCTTTTCATTGAGGAGTTTAATACCAACATCTATTCCACTACATAAAGATGCAGAAACAGTTGCTATTCCATTGTACTTATTAGACACAATTGCAATGTTCTTTGAGGGATAGCTTTCAAGAAGGAGAACATTAAAAGTAAACTTACATGTGTGTCAAATAGATCTTTTAGTGGTCCATTTGGCGGAGTACTTGATACTGACGGCCTGCTTTCGCCACTTGTAGTGAGGTAAAGTCGTAGAGCTTTGCTTCCTTTGCTGCGTGGCACTCTATCCATCAACTCAATGGCCTGATCTAAAGCCGATTGTGATGTCACAGGAATAATAAACTGAAACAATATCAAATCAAAAACATAATGTTAGTTGCATAACAGAACCATTTTTTTTTTCAATGAGAATATGTAATATTGACAAAATAGTACAAATGCACCCTTGAACATTTTTTTTCCTTCTCACTGAGAGAAACTTTCATTCACTATATTATGAATACAAGAAAAAAGCCTGAGACATGGACAAGGCTTTATTCATTACAATATGTGTAACATCACTCCCCAATTTTGGTGTAATATAACACAGTAAATGATACAAGTACATGGGTCAATTGTTAAGGTAAGTTTAATAGTTGTTAAACCATAACCATATAATTTTGCACATTGGACATTTCAAACTTTATTCTGCAATTATTATATGGATATTGAGATAAAAAGTTATTAAGCAAGCACAAGAAGAGACAATGAACTATTAGAATAGGCATTATGATTTCCTCCTGTAATTACCGGTATTTAAACAACTCGCCCACCCATCTTTTGATTTCTTCAACTTTGAAAATGTAAATGACTCCTAACTTCAATACACGATACAACTACCTCAAACTGAAGTTTATAATAAAATGCCTGTTTCCGTGGTTACAGGTAATCAATTGTTCAGTACGCAAAATATTTTAATAGTAAACTTGAGTTTGAGTTGATTATTTGAGTTATTTTGTAATATTAAAAAGAAGTTGACACTCAAGTTGATTTTTTAGATGGGTTAAAATGTGTGAATTTTGTCACTAAATTTCTTACAGGTCTGACATGTATATATATGTATAAATATATATTATCTAAATTTTAAAGGCAAGCACACATATCAGATAATGATAGTAAATGTTAGTCAATATTTTACCAATTCCTAATTTCACAGAGTGTGTGAATTTTAGTCACTTCTTGTAGATAGTTATGCCATATGGATTTCAATTCAGGAATTTTACTGACAAAAACATAGTCTCAACATAGTTGAAATTTTGATTCAATGTTCAGAAAATAGGGAAAAAAGAGGAATCATGTTACACAGAGAGTTTCGTATGTCTACCAAACTCAGTGGTGTCTGTACAGAGTTCTTACCCTATAGCATGTATAATAGCAGAGACACCAGTGGTGTCCTAATAGAGTACTTAGCTCAACACTCACTCCTACAACTTTATTTGTGTATTATTAGATGAAATTTTTGATTGACTGAATTTGTGCAAAATGATCGTTTCAGCTTTGTTTTTGATTGAATATTTGAATTTCATGAGCCACAACTTTTGGTGCATGGAGACATCTGCAGACTGCAATAATACAGCATAATTATGAGTCAAAAAAGAAATTTATTTGAGAATTTATGCATATTAAAAGACAATAAAATATTTTACTTAAAGTGCCACAGAATATATGTGCAACGTTTGTTTGAATTTCATGTACATAAACAATTTGTCCACACTTTACCCTTCTGAATACCCAGCCATTTATCCTTATATTGATTTGACCAGATAAAGATTAAGAGTGCCAAAACCCAAAAATTTTTTATAAGAATAATCTGAGAGTGTAACTTTGACGTCTATAATGTCTGATACATCTTGAGTTGGTAACAAAATCTTACCTCATTATTGGAATAATGCAACACAAGTGTAAGTCCTGCTCCATAGGCAGTCTTAGCTTTGCTTAGCAAGTCTGTAAATTTAACAGGTCTTGAAACCAATATATTCCTGAGAAATAATTACATAGAGAATGTGAGAAGTCTATAGTTGTTCCTGGAAACTTGACCCCAAAGTATAACATCAATATGACATCACGACAGTCTAGCAGCTATATTTTACAGGCTTCCAGGATTAGCAACTTCACCTTTCAAACTAAACCTCACACAGCAGAAATCATCATCTATTCTTAAGCGAGTAAATTGAAAAATTGAAATAAAAATATAATTTTAACGTAATGCTATTTGATACGAGTGGTATGATTGTAGTCTGAAGGGGCTTGCACACTGCAGTTAGTACATTATTACCCTCAAGTCTAACTAGACAAAGTTTTTACAAGTAGGCATAAAGACAGTATCAATTGCTGTGAAAGTTGTTAAAATTGGATACTTTGTTGTATCACGTTATTTTTAGTCCAACTCCCTTGATGTATAAAGCCCAGAACAGGGCAAGGTCATGAAAACTAGGTGGTGCAGCAATTTTCTTTCGTACGATTTGGAAAAACGCTCACTATCTTAGAAATATAGCATGTCATTCCTTTTTTGGAATTTGTATTCCCTAATTAGGTAAATTGCAGATACCTTGGAAGACACTGTAAAATTATAACACTAACAGATATATAATAAAAAACATCTTACCTCTTCTCTCCTAAATATTCAAACTTAACACGGACATCATTCTGTAATGGCAACAACACAATATGAAAATCAACAGACAATTTGAAAATAATGCAGGGATTTTTTTTTTTTGTTAGAGGAACTGTGGAATCTCAACTCATAAAATCTAACCAAAAAAAATAAATCAAACAATAAAACAGATTAAACAAACAGTGAAAGTTGGTCAGTTATAAATACATTCTCAGTTTATAATGAAATTAATTGATTTCACTGCCTGGGACTAGACACCAAGCCTGTTGATGTGACACTGAGTTTGAAACCAAGTTTTTAAAATAACCAACCATAAATCTATTCTTAATTAACAGCAGCAATAATAAGAGAAATTGATTACAGAACATAAATTAGGTTTTGACTTTTTATCAATGTTATCAACATCAACTACCAATTCTTGTGAAATAATTTTGTAATCAATCAAACCCTAACACAGATTGATTGCTGATTATATGAAAGTTTTTTATTTTGGTTTGTAACTATTGTTAATTTAATAACAATCATGGTATGTTTGTATGTAATTTGAATTTCACAAGCGTCACATTTAAGCGACAATTCTGTAGCAATGAAAATTTCACTGCACCCCTTTAGAAAAGAAAACACAGCAGATGTATAGTAATTTCGTCTTTGCAAATGATGAAATCATGAACGTTGCTAGCAGAAAATTGGTTTATTTACTGTAAGTTTAAGTGAAACTGCGTATCCTTGATCACAACTAACACTGCCTGAGTTCTATGCTCAATTCTGTATGACATGCGGATAAAATGTAGTTCAATAAATAACAAGGCCATGGTAATGAACAGTACTCCATGTTGTAAACCAGTATGCAAAGGAATTATTGGGGGGAGGAAGAGAAATTTAATTTCTAGCTGTCATTCTACGAAACATTAAATAGACAGATACCAAAAACATCAAACAGCCATTGTATAAATTTATTCTTGTGCTAAAGAATGTGATCTAAGTTGGGTCGGCAGATAAATGAAACTATGCGATTGATAGTTTCAGTGTCATATAACATGTTTCTCTGAGACCTTGACCTGAGGCAAGAAATATCTACTTGACATTGTACAGACCTCTGAAAAATGGCCTACTGACCTACTTTCTCACAAATACCTGAAAAACGAGATTGTTATTTCCTACACAACATATTTTGTTGAAATGAAAACAGAAATATTATTTACCGGTGATGATCCACGTAATGTCTTATGCCGCCCTCCTCCATCAAGATATCCAGCTGCTAGATTAGCTTTGATATCTTGTAAAACCTGGTCAGTTGCATCAGTTGCATCCGCTGAATAAAAGAAAAAAAAGAAAATTATTTTCACTCAGTAACTGGTTTTTCAAATTACAAATAGCTACATAAAAAGAAACATCACTCCCATATTATGAAAACACAATTCACAAAATGTGTGTTTTTTAAAAAAAGAAATATTAGTTTGAATCATATGTAAACCAAAATGTAAGAGAAGACTAAATAATATTGTGCTGGCTTATTCTGTAAATAATAACAAAACATTTGCGTTTAAAAGATTAAACTTGCTGAATATATACATTTTGTATGATGTCTATTTGCATGGTACATGTACATTTACAACTAGGAATGCATTCTCCAAGCACTGTACAGCTATGGACATAAAATGTTATAAAAAAATAAGTGGAATGTTCTATAGCTCATCGTAACCTATCCATACCAAAGAGTTTTTAGTACCAAGATCGCTAGAACAAAGTTACTTAAAGCAAACTTAACATACACAACCACAATTGACACGAAGCAATATAACTTTAACATTTCATTCTAAATTTAAATAGACAACTTAAAACAAATAAACACAGCTATTTCATTGGTTTATATTTACACTGCTACACCATAGTTTATAGTAAAGTAGCTGAATACTATTAAGGGCAATTACACAATGGTGAAGATATAAAGCACTACTATATCTGAACTATACACAAGATGAGTCTATAGCCCCAACATCAGCAGAGAAACCATCCATGTAGATGTGATGTAGTGAGTTTTACCAAGTGAAGCGGAATGCATGAACACAACAACATTGACAAACCATGACAACAGTACACAGCTGTATGGCTACATAAGAGTAATTATTTTACCTACTAGTATACATGTACATTGACAGCAGCATAGTGTACGTATGTATCAACACAGCAGTGAAGAGACATTGGAAAACAACTACACTCACTACATGTAAGAACACCAATCTTACCAATATATTGGCGTGTTACCCGCAGATACATTGACAGCAGCACAGTATAGCTATATATCGGATGTAGACAATGCAGAGACACTGGAAGAAGATGCTAACACTCAAAGAAGGCAGTAAAACTTGATGTAATTTTAGAAGAGTGACCGCATAGCATGGTACATCATAAGCTGAAGCAGCCTAGCTGCGTACTTAAGGGTACATGAGTGGGAGTACATGCATCATCACCACAGACCAGTGGAATATCAAGTTGTTATTGTGACTATAAAATTAAAAGTGATGTTGACAGACAGTATTCACTAGACTGTAAATCACAAGTAATTCTTGTCAATATAATGGAGTAGAGTGACTATTACAAATGACCCAAATGCATCCAAACACATTATCAGCACAAAACAATATTACAAGAGACTGGCAATGGTCTTCAATCAGCTGTAAGGCCACAGGCAACAAAAGATGCATTTTTAATGTGATTATTACCTAGCTACATGTACAAGTTGCCTAACCTGTCACTCAGTCATGCCTCACCCATGTATCACGCTTGTGTTGCATATATTCATTTTTAGTGCACCACACGTGGTGCACTAAAAGTGGACTGACTCCCGTAGTTGAGACAATTTTATAATTTCCTTATAGAGATACCTGTAATCTCTAAAGGATCTGTAGAGAATTGAATGATCATAGCAGTCAGTTGCAGATATTTGTACATTTGTGTTTTCTGGGATGTTTTCCAAGCAGTACGATCAGATCTCTGATGGCTTTCTACCACCGCAGTTTGCTAGTCAGTTAACAATGTTGCTGTCAGACAAGTACCGGTACATGTTTTCTTCTTAAGTCGTGGAATATAACACTATTTTGTTTGTTTGTAAACCACTGCACCATTTGAAAATAGTTCATAATGAACAGTATGTCATGTTTGTTTTTACCATGTACATGTATATACTAAAACAAGCAATTGTTCAATATGTATGAAACATGTTTTCCCCACACATACAGTGCACAGTCCAATGGTAGGGTGATGATGGTCTATGTCTCAACGGATAGGAAGGTGATGGTCAATGTCTCAAGAGGTAGAGGTGTGATGGTCTATGCCCCAAGGGGTACGAAGATGATGGTCAATGTCCAAGGCGTAGAAAGGTGATGGTCAATGTCCCAAGGGGTAGAAAGGTGATGGTCAATGTCCCAAGGGGTAGAAAGGTGATGGTCAATGTCCCAAGGGGTAGAAAGGTGATGGTCAATGTCCCAAGGGGTAGAAAGGTGATGGTCAATGTCCAAGGGGAATGATGTTCTATGTCCCAAGGGGAATGATGTTCTATGTCCCAAGGGGAATGATGTTCTATGTCCCAAGGGGAATGATGTTCTATGTCCCAAGGGTTAGAGAGGTGATGGTCAATGTCCCAAGGGATAGAAAGGTGATGGTCAATGTCCCAAAGGATAGAAAGGTGATGGTCAATGTCCCAAGGGTTAGAAAGGTGATGATCAATGTCCCAAGGGTTAGAGAGGTGATGGTCAATGTCCCAAGGGATAGAAAGGTGATGGTCAATGTCCCAAGGGGTAGAAAGGTGATGGTCAATGTCCCAAGGGTTAGAGAGGTGATGGTCAATGTCCCAAGGGGTAGAAAGGTGATGATCAATGTCCCAAGGGTTAGAGAGGTGATGGTCAATGTCCCAAGGGATAGAAAGGTGATGGTCAATGTCCCAAGGGGTAGAAAGGTGATGTTCTATGTCTGAAGGGATAGATGCATGATGGTCAATGTCCCAAGGGGAAGGGGAATGATGGTCTATGTCCCAAGGGGAATGATGGTCTATGTCCCAAGGGGAATGATGGTCTATGTCCCAAGGGGAATGATGTTCTATGTCCCAAGGGTTAGAGAGGTGATGGTCAATGTCCCAAGGGATAGAAAGGTGATGGTCAATGTCCCAAGGGTTAGAGAGGTGATGGTCAATGTCCCAAGAGATAGAAAGGTGATGTTCTATGTCCCAAGGGATAGAGGCATGATGGTCAATTGTATCAGAGAGGAAAAGGCTAATATCTCGAAGGATGGAGAAGTAAGCATCCAGATTGTGAGCAGTATTAATGTTAAAGTTGATATTTTAGTCAAGCATTGTGGCATGATTTATAATTGCATAAAACTGCAAAAGTTCAGTTGATCAGGGCCTGTTAGTCTTCTCCAAATCAGTTTACTGCTTTCCTCAGTTTGTTTTACACTGCAATAATCAGGGGCAGAAATATTAATGGGCGAGTAAATGGAAATCCAATAATAAGTAGTAAAAAGCAATGTGTGGGAGAGAAGGAAGTACAGTAAACCATTCAAACTTCACCCCTAGGAATTCTCATGACTGACTGACTGACTGACTGACTGACTGACTGACTGACTGACTGACTGACTGACTGACTGACTGACTAGCACCTTATTGTGAAAAATTGTCATGTTACATAAAATACACATGAAATAAAATCTTTGTAGGAAGTTCGTGAGAAATAACATTTCTCAAACAGTAGAAGTAGTAGTGGTATGTAATCCTGTAAATCATAAAACAGGTTGTTTATATAAGACTAGGACATCTCTTTGAATCGCACATGATAACACATGTGATTTCATCCATGGGAATATCTTACATAAATCAACACAGGCATTAGGTTTTGATTGTACCAGGTTGATGTAAGGGACATTAAAGTGTCTACAACAGACAGGCATTTAATTTAATCAATAAGGCAGGTCATCTTCACTGTATTCTCCATCAGTACAAAGACCGGTCAGAAGGGGTAACAAGAAGGTCAGAGTAATCCACTTGCGGTAGATCTTGAGGTTGCCAAGCTGATTTACATACAAAGATGGGTGTCCAGAAAGCCAAAATATGTTTTAACCACAGTAGATAATGGTTAACGATTTAATATTTTTCTTACTGAGTTTAAATACATAGCCACTTGATATAATATTATGAAATATCACACATTTTTCAGATTCATAGAGCAAACTGAAATATGCTACACATATAAACACATGGTTTATAGATATACTTTTCTAAGGGTGATGACATGATGTTTTTAAATGATGACTAAATTAATTCATGGTTTGGAATAACTTGCATTAGTGAAATACTTAATTTTGCGAATTTAGCTGAAGCCCAGCAAAGTGCCAATTATGCCTGCTAATTATTATTTTTTTCATCATACAAGTACAATGTTTATCCTAAATTCAAGATTGGAGCATAAGACGTGTATTATTGTATGAGCAATGTGCTTATATAGATCTTCTAGTTATCTCACTTACCCAAAAGTACCATCAGCTGTTTTAGGTTAAACTGTTTTCCAGGGCAGTTTAACTCCATCAAACTATAATTTATCTCCCAACACTCATATCAGCAGCAACAATACTTGTAAGAATCTACATTGAGCATTTATCAAACGGACACACCAGGTTGTAATTGCTCATGCCCTAAACTTCCTCCCACACACAATACACGGGGGACTTTAACCCAAACTATTTCACATCAACACTGCACACACATGATTCATCACACGCACTTGGGAGATTACGTCCTACGGAGCCATGGTATTGTTTTACCAACGTGATGAATTAGCGCAGCTATCGAATTTGTTGCTACAGTAAACCGAGTACAGAAAGGAAAATTATTGCCTACAGCCATCAACAACATTGTGTCTGGATGGAAACGCTTTAAGCAAGATAAGTCTTATTATGGAAATAATGACATAAACAAATAAAAGTTCACTGCCACCAGCTAATTATGCTTCATTATGCCTTTACCAATTATAATAAATACAGTGATTGTATGGACATCCCCATACATGACAGTATTATCTCTGTAAATTGACTTTAGACAAAGGATAAAGAAACAACTTATGCACAGGTGTCAACTGGATGAGGATGTACAGGGCATGAGAGGTGCTCAATTAGCCAGGCCTGGTTGGGATGTACTCGGCATGAGAGAGACCATAGTTGGCGGGCATGGTATCAACCATAGATTCACTTGGAATAAGAGGTGCCACAGTTGGCAAGGCTTGGTTTGAAGCACAGTTGGCAAGGCCTGGTTTGAACCACAGTTGGCAAGGCCTGGTTTGAACCACAGTTGGCAAGGCCTGGTTTGAACCACAGTTGGCAAGGCCTGGTTTGAACCACAGTTGGCAAGGCCTGGTTTGAACCACAGTTGGCAAGGCCTGGTTTGAACCACAGTTGGCAAGGCCTGGTTTGAACCACAGTTGGCAAGGCCTGGTTTGAACCACAGTTGGCAAGGCCTGGTTTGAACCACAGTTGGCAAGGCCTGGTTTGAACCGCAGTTGGCAAGGCCTGGTTTGAACCGCAGTTGGCAAGGCCTGGTTTGAACCACAGTTGGCAAGGCCTGGTTTGAACCGCAGTTGGCAAGGCCTGGTTTGAACCACAGTTGGCAAGGCTTGGTTTGAACCACAGTTGGCAAGGCCTGGTTTGAACCACAGTTGGCAAGGCCTGGTTTGAACCACAGTTGGCAAGGCCTGGTTTGAACCACAGTTGGCAAGGCCTGGTTTGAACCACAGTTGGCAAGGCCTGGTTTGAACCACAGTTGGCAAGGCCTGGTTTGAACCAGTTGGCAAGGCCTGGTTTGAACCACAGTTGGCAAGGCCTGGTTTGAACCACAGTTGGCAAGGCCTGGTTTGAACCACAGTTGGCAAGGCCTGGTTTGAACCACAGTTGGCAAGGCCTGGTTTGAACCACAGTTGGCAAGGCCTGGTTTGAACCGCAGTTGGCAAGGCCTGGTTTGAACCGCAGTTGGCAAGGCCTGGTTTGAACCACAGTTGGCAAGGCCTGGTTTGAACCGCAGTTGGCAAGGCCTGGTTTGAACCATAGATGTACTCACCATGAGATGCGCCACAGTTGGCCAGGCCAGATTGGGATCATGGCTGTACTGGGCCTGAGAGGTACCACAGTTGGGCAAGCCTGGTCGGGACATGGCTGTACTGGGCCTGAGAGGTACCACAGTTGGCCAAGCCTGTTTGGGATCATGGCTCTACTGGGCCTGAGAGATACCACAGTTGGCCAAGCCTGGTTGGGATCATGGCTCTACTGGGCCTGAGAGGTACCACAGTTGGCCAAGCCTGGTTGGGATCATGACTGTACTGGACCTGAGAAGTGCCACAGTTGGCTAGGCCTGGTCGGAATCATTAATAGAGCAGAGAATTGTCAGGTCACAAAATGATGGCGACACAATACAGAAAATGTTACTAATACACTGGATGATGAACAATAAATTGAAGAAACAAAACATTTCCAGGCCACTAAAGGGTGCCTCATTCGGGACACTAATTACAAAGCTCAGTGTATCTGAGAAGAAGTAATTGTTATTGGTAATCACTTCAAATAATATAGATAACATGTGTACACTTACAGTCCACCAGAGGGTGCTTTGTCTGGGACACCAGTTGCATCCCATAGCTTAGTTTCTCTCCAAGGAATGGTGGATGTCACTGGTAATCCCTTCAAATTACATAGATAACATGTGCACATGTCTAGTGGGAACTATTAGGTAATGACATGATGAGCAAATAAACTAACAAACAGCATCATGCAGCAGAGGAAATGAAAGAGTATATAATATACTGATAGACAGAGATAAAACATTGAACAGTGAGAACAGGACAGCTTTTCTCTGTTAGAAAGGAATCAAAGTATTATCTCAGGGCATTTTTTCTGTTTAGTACATACATTACAGAGGTGTTTCCATGGACAAAATAAAAAATATTTTTCAGTATTATCAATACAACAAACACAATATAGGGTTTATATGTTCTTAAAATAAAGCAAATACTGAATATTGTATTCGTATTTCAGATGGTAATTTGCATTGTACTGTACTTTGAATGATTTTTTGTATTCAATTGCACTGCATGGTATTTACTCAAATAGAAACGCATATTAACCAAACCTTGTTGTTTTAACACCAAACTTGCACAAATCCATTTATGTAAAGTAAACTTTATTGACATTCTACCCTCTTTAGGGTATTAAATTGATTACAATAAAGTAAACAATTAAAAATAAATGATCAGATAAACGAAAGTAAAATACAGTAATTACTAAAATAGCTAAATAATAAAAAAAAAAATTAAAATCACTACTAGTATCAGAAATAAATATGTATAATGTAAATATTATGAGGCAGCTGGTGTGTAGTAAGCTTCATGTTTTCTTCTGAGCACTGATAAATGAATTTACCAAGTTTGATCAATGTGTTTTCATTTTTGCTTTCTAGAATTTTTATTAAACAAATTTGATCAATGTTCTGATGTTATTTATGCTAATGTTTTAATAGATAATTTCCATATACAGTAGTGTATTCATTTCACCATACAATAATGACATGTGAAAGACCACACATAGGTGCAATAGAGAGAGAGAGGAATGTGATAAACTATAGGTCTATTCAGTCAAAAGATAAATCATGCACTACCTTTACAATTACACTGTAATTCACACAGTATAAATCCAAGGTGTAATAAAACCATAACAAATGCAAGAGACGTGTCTGTTCTTCAGAGTTTGCAAAGATGTGAACCGATGAATGTCGCAGCTGGCTTTTTAGTCGTGACATATCATCACAAAAAAACAGGAGTTTTCCACTATCATATATACGGTATGAGGATGAAAATGAAAAACCTGCCGTTCAATCTCTGATGATTTAAAGCAAGACTAGATTATAGAAACAACAATCTACTCATTTTTGTTGACAGATGATGTCTTGCATCAAATTGTCTGATCTGAACAAATACAAAACGAGAAAGCCAGGAGTGAGAAATTTGATGATACTAACCAGGAAATGTAGACATGCCAGTGAAACACACAGGTGGGCCATACAACATACTTGCATAGAAGTTCACGTTCACAGAAACACTTTGATCTGGTGTGTACCCAGGCACAGGTGGACGGAATACATAGTAAGCAGAGCAGAGGTCTACACAATAGTAGAACCAGCAGTACAAATGTATGTATAATCATTGAGCACTTTCAATTTACCAATGTTGACTTTAGCCAAGACTGCCTGACCTACATCAAACATTTCAACAGTACAGGTAAAAACACTGCAGATTTCAACAAAAGACCATTCATTCTGACAGTGTTCAATCAGGCAAGTGGGTCAGAGAAATAAAGCAGACTTAATTCAGAATTTTTATTTAAATCCCAAGAATGCATGCTTTTCAATGTGATCTCGCCATCCTAGTTTCACGATACACGAGTTGGCACCAATGCCCAATGGGGAAAACACAATATGATTTGGTATCATTGTAACCATGGTGATGATCAGCAGACCGTGTATACAGTTTGTTTGCATTTTCTCAACTCCTATTGAAAAAAACCACCATGTGAGTGATGTGAGTGGTTTGTTTTGAACATCTGGGGTTCTACACTAAGCAAATACATTCAGGTTAAAGTTGTATTGTCGACAAAATTTCATTTGAAGTTTTTGACATGTTTAGTAATATGTGTTCTACAATTATTGCAGCAGCTTTGGTATTTGCTAGCATCTCTCATCACTGGTAGCTGAACATCAGCATCATTTGTGCAATCGGTTACAATTTCAGCATGTCAGGGTGACATCACGTCACTAAATCACACATGGGATTCTCTTTTTGATGGTGTAAGATACTAGTAGACAATATTACAAAATCCATATTAAATAAAAAGCATTTTCTATTAAGATTAGTTTGGGTTATACACTAAACTTTCAAGACTATAAGCCATTTCAATTTGGGGTTTTATATATATGCATTCTAATACATTTTTAAGGGTTAGAATTTTCCAGCTACTTAGTGTGCATTCTAGATTTTGTATTCAAATTCCTGGGTTAAAACACTCTCCATAGAACATACACATAGATGGACAAGACACATGACAAAATTTACAATAATTCCAGTATATTCCAACTAACTAGTGATCATACACTGCGAACAGTTCCTCAGGCCTAATGTTATTTTTCAACTAAAATCAATGCCTTTAATAGCAAAAATGCCAAAAGCATTTCAGGACTAGCCCCAAGAGACTGTCATAGGCCGATATTACTCACTACTGTAGAGAAATTCTCCCATAGCGTAGGGTATCTGTAAGGTATGAAGGTGATTGACATGACGTCATGCAATCACTAACCAATCACAAGTCACAGGGGGAAATGTGATACCAATATGTACAAAATATAATCATGACTATGTCATCCAGTTGTATGCATAATTAATAATAAGGATGTGCCTTCAACCTATAACAGTCACTCAGGTGTACTGCCCTCACGTGAGATGCCTTTGGCATTTCGCAAACGCATTACATTAAACATTTTAGTTGAAGAAGAAACACACACATTAGGACAGAAAGCCTTTCAACAGTCTAACCATATGCACATATTAATGAAGCAACAAAAGTAAAGACACCATGTTTTCAGTTATGATTCTTAAGATTTACGAAAAGAACAACCCTGGCAAGCGACAATTACGAATACCGATATATTGATTCAAATGCTATGCTGGAATGAATGCACACGTTCCTCACAGAAAGTTTTCTCACAAAATGTCCAACATATTACCATTTTTGGCAATAATAATTCATATTAATATCAGTGTACACTGACAATCCCTATGAACAGTGCTCACATTCGTGTGATAACGATTCAGTCAGATATCTAAGCCAGTTTATTCAGTTTTCAGGCAGAATCACATGTCTTCTAGTGCCAGATACATGTATAAGACCCTGCGCTTCAGCCAATCAGAGGCCTAGATTCAAATTAACCATGTTATACTACAACTATAATACAGCAATGCTCCTTCAATAAATAGCAATCAGGAAACTTTAGTATGTTAATGACGCAAATACAATCATGTATTTCACCAGTTTAAAAGAAGTAAAATTTGCATCTTCAATGAGCTGGGATGAAAAACTGGTTCCTGAATTGCATCACGCACAGAAATATAGGTATAGATACAGATAATATAATACAGCAATACTTAACTGATTATGAAAATCAGCCTCAGATTGTATGGTCACTGATCAACCACTATAAGAATGAAATTTAAGCGACAAAACTTATCACTTAAGTCCTTGGAAACAAAGATAGAAGACGAAAACACTTACTGACATTTGGGTCATTGTACCCTGTATACAGACGAATAGTACAACAAACTATTATAAAAACATTTGAAAGAACTCCACACCTTTATTCTTCCTCAAACACTTATTAATAGCGCCATTTGAATAATGTCCTACAAATACCTGTGCTCTTGCACAAACCCCCTAAAGCATGATTTCATGCGTCGTACCTGTTGATAACTCTCAGAGGAAAGAACAAATCAATTCAAAACTGGCATATCAGACCATTAAATGACAAAAACTTATTACTGTGGTATCATTGCCATTGTTGAAACATTAATATTTAATTAAGATTTTTATGACAAAAGATTGAAATCAAGTTCCGTATCCAGATGTACTCAAAATACGTTACAAATGCATGTCTGTACAATGCAGGATTTTGGTGAGATTTACCACTACTGGGTTGAAATTACTAGACTTCATTTACAATTGACATAATTATTCAAAATGGTGATATACTGTAAAAAGCTTAATTATTCACTGGGTTTTAATTTTGCTTATTTCGCTGACTGGTAAATGCGCTAAATAAAACCCAGTGAATATGTAAAATTTAGCATAGAACACATTATCTAAATGATAAAACCGTGAATTTAAAACCCACTGAATATGCCTGAAATGGTAAATCAGTGAAATATAAACCCAGTGAAAATTAGTCATTTTACAGTACATGAAACTGCACACACACATTGTCCATTATTATTTGTCTATATTATCATACGCCTATTATTATTCTATACATCGTCAACAATGTGCAATGAGAAGACATTGCGTAGGAAGACGATATAATCAGTTACACACCCCAGTCTGGGTATCAATGCAATAACTGAAAGGATAAAACAAATAAAATAATGCATGTACATACATGATAATACTTTATATGGGTAGAGGAGACACAAAAGACAGGAAGGGATCGGTTAAAGTCTTTTTTCCGTTCCATTCAACCAACGACTAGATGGTTTGTGAACATACACATGTTAAAGGGGAAGAGTATTCCCTCAACAAATTTGGCAGTGAGCAAATAAAAAGTTAAATAATAATTATGATAATGATACCATCTGACATTAACCCTTGGACCACTTATAAAACCTACATTTTTTTTTTATCTTTTTTCAAAGTGTTACAAATGTGTGTTCATATGATGTACAGTTTTACACCACAACTCACAGGTTCTGTGCAAACGAGGCTTACAGGAAACTCTACAAGAAACAAACTAAGTGAAACATTTTACTGAATCTCCCCAACACAAATATACAAATAGAATACCCCCCCCCCCCCCCCCCGTTTCGAAAAATGCAAGTGTATAGTTTTTATCATTCCACAGGTGATAGGGGTTAGTGAAGATTATCTATGAGGACACTCTACTATGATTTTCAGCAACATTTCTGAAATTTAATTCTCACAGCCAATTAGCGCTTGCCTTCTGTATAATGCATGGTAGGAACGGACAACTAGTTGCACACCTGCTTGACAACCTCATCTTTATTTTCATGTATTATGCAAATTCAGACTGAAAATTAAATATAATTAGCCTCATATTTTTAATACATTACAGTATATGTGCGTCTTTGAAATAGAAAATACAATGTTACTCTATTACTGTTATGTGATATAAATTCTTCAATTGAAAATAAAATAATATAATTATTATTATGGCAATTTTCTTATTTAAACTCACTGGAGTGAAATTCAGAGATGAGAATCACCTGGTTATAGTTAAAGGTTTGTTTGCACATATTTGAAAAATGGAAATCTTGCAATGATAAAGAATCCTTCAGAAAACTCAGACAGTGATTCTTCTTTGGGTGAAGACACATTTCTGGAAAAATTTTCGATCAATTCGTGCATAGCTTTTTCCGTAATGTTTCAGACAGACGGACAGACAATCCAACAAATCAGTGCTACAGAAAACATAACGTCCTTGGTAATTATTATAAATAAGAAGGAACATTAAAAAACAAACAATGAAGTTGACTAAAAAATAATGGATGTGCAAGATATGAGACTCGTATAGATAAAAGATGGTGACGTTGCCTGTTGCGAAGACCAACAAATACAAACTGAGAAGTTACCAAGCTTAAACTAGATAATTTCTTTGGTGATTGGAAGGGTATCGAAGGACTCACTGGCGGTAATTAGTGCATGTCACGCCCAGGTCAAAACTCATACTCATGATTTTCATTAGAAGAGCGCATTGGATTGTAGGAAAATCCATGTTTATCAATACAAATGTCGCACATGCGCGGTGCGATGACCACCACCCTTTAAGTGAGCAAAAGATGATGATTGGTATTCATCTTTGAAGAAGTGTCAAACGTGTCATAGGGAATAATCATTAAACGACTGGTGAGAAGATTGGGACTGGATGCTTTATCAGACAACAATAGCGGATAACAAGCAGTATGGACGATACCGCTGAGAGATTAACAGTCTTCTCAGCGGGGCAATGGAGAATACACAAAAGCTTGACCCTAAAAAAGAATAGCACAGCTTGACATGGACAAATCCATTAACAATGTAGCCTTGAAGCTTAGCAGTTTCTTGCCCTAACCTAAAAAGTCTGCTTAACAGGATTGAGTCTGAGTAGACAATGAAGCGGTGAAACGACTGGAGGAGTCCACAGCAATTGAAATTCACTCTACATCGCTTGCTTGACTGAGTTTTACAAGTCAACGTCTACATACGTTGAATACAAGACAGGTGTATTCCCCTTAGTGACTATCTGTAAAAAGTCTGGTAAAAAGGTTTTCTGTTATATGTCCCCCTAATCAAACAAATATCCTGTCAAGTTTTGTGTTTTGAGGCTATATTATTGAATTACAATAAGATGCCTCAAGACAAGATGATAGTGTAGGATGAATAGTCCAAACCAAATTAGTATTCATTTGACGAGATAAAAAGTGGCAGTCTAGCACAGCCAGGATTTTATGACAGACATTTAAAACAATTAACTCTCCGAAACAATTTATTTTCAAGTTATGTTGTATCTATCATCAACAGGGACACCACTGATAACCAGCTTGGGAATGTTGTTTTTATAACAAACTTTAAAATAAAAACGACAATAAGTACATAATTTAAAGTGCGATGGTTGTCACGCCGCGCACGTTCGAATTTTATGTAAATAAACAATGTATTTTACACGCGTTGTATACATCGCTATGAGTCCCATATCGAACAGGACGCGGCGCGACGACTGCTGCCCTTTAACGACCCATGACTGACAAAGAATGTAGATAATGTAACATATAATTCACATCTAGTACCCTGGATTTTAATAAAGGCTTGTGCGAGGAAGATCTAACATGTGCATATGAAAAATTAAGAAAATGAAATGGTCGTCTAGCGACATTGCCGTTCTATAACATCAAAATTACGTACAAACACACACACAACACACACCCACCAACCCATCCCCCCCATCCCCTGACTGAACCATGCACATCTATAGGTGATGTATAGTAACAATAGTTTTAAAGACTGATATATTTATGTCACTAAAATTAAATTTCCACCTGAAACATCACAGTATGAACAAAACAATAAAATTAATTCTAACTGATACTGTTTTACCTACAGATATATATATTATTATATATCTTGCTGTCACTTTCTGGAGTACTAAGAATCTTACCTCTCATACCTACAATCAAACTGTCCTTCAAAGAGAAGCAAAGTCTAAATTCAGTTTATATTGTTCACAAATCTAACCTTAGAAGACCTGCTTAATTTTAAATTGAACATGTATATTGGTTATGAGATAGTACTGCAAATCTGTATTAGAATCCGCATCCCTAATAGAAGTTGCAACCATTCTTTTTGAACAATTGAGAACCAAAAATTTATCATTTCTCATATGTGTAGGTGCTCTAATAGAAGTCACATCCCCTCTGTTGCATTGTAACATTTTAATAGAAGCCACTATTTCTAATACAGATTATACAGTACTTGACAGATTTGCAAAGGGGGAAAGCAACTTTAAACTCAAATCTAAACTGGTATGGCCTTTGTATATAGAGTTGTGAAACAGCAGAAGGATCAGGTGTGTACAATAAGTGTATGGTGAGAAAAAAGTGTTCAATCATCCATGTACAGTGTGTGCTGGGGTATGGTTAATTATTCTTGTTTGCCAGCAATGAATGTTTAAACAAGCAAGGAGTTATGCAGGTTGAGGGGTGGGTCACACTGCAATTAGAACACTAAAATTTCTTTAAGAAATGTTCATAGAATTTTGTCTCTATTTATCAATACTGTTTGTATTCAACATTTTAGATCCTACTGGTGTGTTTTCCTCAGTTGCATAAATAAATATTATTATTACGATTTGACAAACACAAGTTCAGTTTTAGAGTAAATCTGATTGAAACAAGTCATTGTCAATGACACGTCCCCGTTCCGTTCATATTTGAGTGACATATACATTCAAAGCAGATCATAACCGAAATGCACCTGCATATGTACAACACATTGTGCTAAATCTGAACAAAATCCATCCATGCATGACTGAGATCCGGTTCTGGAATTGTGAAAATACGTGATTTTGATGCATTTTCGGCCTTAAAATGGCCATCATTCCGCTATTGTTAAGCAGATCATGAAACAAATGCACATATCTATTTGTGACATGATGTACCATGTGTGTGTGAAGTTTGAACTTGATCAATCCAGACATGTCTTGGATACGGATCCAGAACTGAATTCTTTAACAAAATGGCCGCCAGTCGGCCATTTCGAACTTGATCCGAAAAAAAAAAGACGTGCATCAAGGTCCTATTATGTTTAATGTATGTACCAAATTTGAACAAAATCCATCCATGCATAACTGAGATACGGGTCCGGAATGGTGAAAATGTGCGATTTCAATGCATTTTCGGCCTTAAAGCGGCCCCCATTTGGCTATCGTTAATGAGATCATGAAACAAATGCACATACATATTTGTGACATGATGTACCTTGTGTGTGTGAAGTTTGAACTTGATCAATCCAGACATGTCTCGGATACGGATCCAGAACTGAATTCTTTAAAACAAAATGGCCGCCAGTCGGCTATTTCGAACTTGATCCGAAAAAAAAAATGACGTGCATTAAGGTCCTATTATGTTTAATGTATGTACCAAATTTGAATGAAATCCGTCCATGCATAACTGAGATCCGGGTCCGGAATGGTGAAAATGTGCGATTTTGATGCATTTTCGGCCTTAAAATGGCCGCTATTCGGCTATCGTTAATCGGATCATGAAAAAAATGCAAGTGCATATGTCCCATATAATGTGTGATGTATGAGTGAAGTTTGAACTTAATCGGTCCATGCATGTTCGAGATACAGGTGATCACGGACGGACGCACGGACGGACGGACGCACACAGGGCAAAACATAAGTCCCCGTTTTCGGACTGCGTCCGAACGGGGACTAAAAACTCACAAACAGCATCAACATCAGACCTTGGTAGACATTCTTAATAAAATTCAAGGCTATGCTATTGCTATCACATCAGACAACACAAGGCAAATTCCAGACACACTTTAAAGAGTATGCATTCACCCAGGATGTCACACATAATAACAATTTGGTGTTTTTAAACCTAGCAAAGGCAAAATTTGCGCTTAGAAATTTAGGCAAATTTGTCCTTGGACTTGTACTGAGGTCCTTCATCTTTTTAGGTTTAATATAAAACAACTCCATCATGTACATGAGACAGACTACAAGAAACGCTGGACTACTACCGCAAAATGTAAATTCACTGATCCCCACTGAACCCTACGGATATGGAATGTTGCGGGATAGGGAAAATACACGATGTAGAGAACATGCTCATTGACCACACACAGTGGGGTAACAATGAATTAACACAGTGAGTCTAACAACAAATCATGCATATCTCTTCAGCATACTTAATCATTAGACGAGTATACACATGTTGTACATAAACTCGACACATGGTTTAACAGCTCTCATATTCACAGGAGACTTTTAAAACAAACTTTCAGTGAGTCCAACGCTGATTATGCATTTTCATATAAATGCTGTCAATTTGGTGCAAAATATGCGCACTTGCGTATGAATGTAGTTTTTTAGTGATCTCTATGGCGAGAGTAGACAAATTCTTTGAGGTGAAATCCTACATAAAAATCCTATGCCAACAGTATAGTGAATATAAACATATTTGTTTCAGTAGAAGACCATCTCCACTAGAAGTGCACATAAATAACAAATACCATATCTTGTATACTAAATAATGCTGTGGAATACTTTATTTTCACTGGAATTAATTTTTGCTGAAAAGGCTTTTTGGGTGTTTTGTGATGTTTTGGAAGTTTAATGTGAAATATAGGAAAAAAAGTATATTCGCTGGATTTTATTTTCACGGAATCATCCCTTCAGCGAAAATAAATTCCAAGCAAAAATAAAATATTCTACAGTATGACTTATTCTGACCATAGAAATATCTCTTTGTATTTTATATAAGCACATGAGCTACTAATAGAGCAAATACGATAACGCTAATATTGAAACAGATTGCATATTGTATTTATAGGCCAGTACTGCATAAACAGGTTATTTTCCACCGGCCATTTGTCACCTAATGTACTCCTAATAATATCATTTCTCAGAATGAAAGGGAAAATTAAGTTGCTCCATACGCAAACAATTCTAATCACCTGTTTCAGACATGCAGATTTTTTGCACTGAGGAAAAGGGGAGTGACACCAACTCAACCATGCAGAGCACGTATACGCCCAATAGAGGAGCAACCAATGGACTAACATTGTCATAACAAGGGCGAGGGGAACAACCTGCTACGTGAGGGAAACAACCTGCAACATTTGTATGACACGTACTTAAGTGATAGAGAGAACTCAATAGTCCCCATCTGTCTATCCCACAAATATATTCAGTAGACAACTGCAGAAGTACAATGCTCAAATTTCTTACGCTAATCTACAAATCTGAACACAAGGTACGATATGAAGTGGTTCGCACAGACAAGAGTCGGCACGCTGGTCAACCATATCGGTCAACTTTTAGCACCTTTTATTGATGTACCTGCATTAATGACATCAACCAATGATAAAATTACGTTCATTGGGTGCAAAATAGACTATATAAAGAAACATCAAATTTTCAGCATGAAAAATAACATGTGTACCAAATGGAAGTTGAGTCAGTGATTCTACAAAACTGTATACCATATTTGCTACATTAGAAGTGCATCTGCAATGAAAGCACATATAAACCAAAAATCCCAATTGTTATATCCTGAATCATTAAAATATTACTCATTCTGACAATAAAACAACATATGAATGCGTTACTAAATATAATATAATATCAGAGACAATTTATTTTTTGTGAGTCACAGGATATTGTAGGAGGATTTGTTATATAGTTAAGTGACTCATGGTGACTTTAAGACTCCAGAAGTGTATGCTTTTATACAAACTTCTTCATTAGCCTGCATGGTTACCTTGTTATTTTGTAGGTCTTCAGGCACACTTCAAATCAGTCTGGGAATGTTGCCTAGATTTCGCTCAATTACATATATAAATTTATCACAACAAATTAAAGGCTGTATTTTCAACTCTGTGGCAAATATCAGTGTCATATATTGTTTGGAAAATTAGCATATTCAGATTAGCTATGTGCTATATTTATCAGCCAATCAACATCACTGTCATTCATTGTTTGGACAATTAGCATATTCAGATTAGCTATGTGCTATATTTATCAACCAATCAACATCACTGTCATCCATTGTTTGGAAAATTAGCATATTCAGGTTAGCTATGTGCTATATTTATCAGCCAATCAACATCACTGACCATGGAGGCAGAAATCAAAGCAACATTTAAGTAGATGGCTGAAGGACCCAGGAAATAACAGGAAGTAACCAGGCTAATTCTCCAGTTGAGTCAAAGTTTACAAGATAGATTTTCATATGATAAAAAAAAATTTCAACAAAGAATCTGCTCTCTGATTGGTCTGAAAGTTAAGTACATGTACACATTAGGGTTGGGTAGCCAATCAGGTACAACCTTTTCAGCAGCTTTGCGTTGACAACTGCAAACAATTCATATTATCGTTTGCATTCAAACTGTATTCTACACTTCTGCCTAGTCGCATTGCACAATAAAATGAAATTTCAGGTCATATAAAACATTCCAGAGTGAAGTCTTAATGGTTACCACAGTATAGTCTAAAGTACTCAACAGTACACATCTACTAAAATAATTGTCATTGTTCCATTTTGCCTTTTATTAGTTTACATACAGCATAGTTCTGCAGGTTCAAAGACCTGCAGGTTTACACATTTTAGATACTGTAGCTGAAGCGTGGAACGAGCACGTGTAAATTATTCTTGCATGTATCTGCTGAAAACAAGAAATGTCCAATGTTCTCTTTGTTTTCACTATGTTCTCAATAACTTTTATCCCAACATGTACATGTATGTCAGTTGTTTTATTTACATATTCATGTTATTAGGTGTCCACTAACCTGTCAACGATTTGGCAAATGGCACTTTCATTACCAATCACTAAGATCAACCCGTTTACAAAATTTCAAATTTTTTTAATCAAAAGCTAGCCAGAAGTAATTTCTCATTCTGTCTGTTTGGTTTAAAATTAAGATTAAATTCAGTGAAATTTACAGAAACTGAATAACTTTACTTAAATATGAGCAGGAAAAAAAGGTTGTGAAACAGTTAACATGACTTAATCTTTTCACCACCACTTCTCTCTTTTCATCACAAATTCACAAAATAGTCCTATAAGTAGCTTACACTTTCCTTCAGAAAATCGGGACAAAATAGCTGAATTTGACTCGAATTGTGCCTGTTGGCTCCAAAATTAGGGTTCATTTCCAGAAATATTAAAGAATATAAGAAAAAAGTGCAGACAAATTTGGGCAAAAAAATCTGGTGGTGAAAAGGCTAAACTATTTCAACCTTTAGTGGAAATCCGATGTATTATTTTGAAGTGTACAATGACATCTTGTACTTACCCATACTTTTTTGTTACACAATCACATTCAGATAACACTGACAGTTGAGTGATATGGAAAATAAAATAGAAAAATACTGGAGTATCTGAAAAATGAGAAAATAAAAAAAAAACTTAATAATAATATTGTACAAAAATAAATACATTATACTTCTCACATTATACCCACAGCATGCTTATGAATCTACAATATTTTGCATTATTTCCATCACTATAGAACATGGCAAGTTCATTTCTTGAAGGGTGAAGTAGTTTGTAGTTTAGTATAGCACCACAACAAACAGATCAAAACATATCTAAATTGACCACCTAAGTTCACCACTGCATTTAACAAGCAGCCTATCGGCTGAGATAGCTCCGCTGTTAGCAATGCACATTTCAATTAAAGAACTGAAGATATCATTAGAAAATGAACAATATGAATAGTATCAAAGCAATCAGACTTACGGTTTTTAACAAGAAGTCGAAAATATCACTTTTTACCGAAAATTACAAAAATATTCACCAAAATAAATTAATTAGAGAATTGAAGATATCATCACAAAATGAACAAATCTGAGAGGTCCACATGTAGTACCTATATATGTAATATCAAAGCAATCGGACTTACAGTTTTCAACAAGAAGTCGAAAATATCACTTTTTACCAAAAATGACAAAAATATTCACCAAAATTAGAGAATTAAAGATATCATTACAAAATGAACAAATCTGAGAGAGGTCCACTTGTAGTACCTATATATGTAGTATCAAAGCAATTGAACTTGCGGTTTTTAACAAGAAGTCGAAAATATCACTTTTTACCAAAAATTACAAAAATATTCACCAAAATAAATTAATTAGAGAATTGAAGATATCATCACAAAATGAACAAATCTGAGAGGTCCACATGTAGTACCTATATATGTAGTATCAAAGCAATTGGACTTGCAGTTTTTAACAAGAAGTCGAAAATATCACTTTTTACCAAAAATGACAAAAATATTCACCAAAATTAGAGAATTAAAGATATCATTAAAAAATGAACAAATCTGAGAGAGGTCCACATGTAGTACCTATATATGTAATATCAAAGCAATTGCACTTGCGGTTTTTAACAAGAAGTCGAAAATATCACTTTTTACCAAAAATGACAAAAATATTCACCAAAATTAGAGAATTGAAGATATCATCACGAAATGAACAAATCTGAGAGAGGTCCACATGTAGTACCTATATATGTAGTATCAAAGCGATTTGACTTGCGGTTTTTAACAAGAAGTCGAAAATATCACTTTTTACCAAAAATGACAAAAATATTCACCAAAATTAGAGAATTAAAGATATCATTACAAAATCAACAAATCTGAGAGAGGTCCACATGTAGTACCTATATATGTGATATCAAAGCAATTGCACTTGCGGTTTTTAACAAGAAGTCGAAAATATCACTTTTTACCAAAAATGACAAAAATATTCACCAAAATTAGAGAATTGAAGATATCAACATGAAATGAACAAATCTGAGAGAGGTCTACCCAAGGTACATATACACCAAGTATCAAAGCATTCAGGCTTGTAGTTTTCAAGAAGAAGTCGAAAAAGTAAAACATTGACACGGACGACGGACGACGGACGACGACGACGGACGACACCGGACAATCACTCATATGATAAGCTCCGCTCGACAAAGTCGACAGCGGAGCTAAAAAGTACATGTAGATAGTGCTACATGTGCTAAATTCTTCTTGTATTGCACTCCCAACTTATTTTTAGATAACACGTCAGAAATTCAAACAAAACTAGCTAGAATAGGTCATTAGACTAGACTAGCTCTGTATGAGCTAATTTCTGTTTCCCAGCCATAGATTAATATTATTATTATTTATTAATATTTATTAGTTATTATTTATTGCTGTATTGTTATTCTTTTATGTAATCTATGACAAATAAACAAACATTCAAGTATTAATTCACTAAAAATGCCTACCAGTCAAAACATAAGAAGAAACACTAATAATATCAATACTAACAGTTCTGTTGAATATATGTACACACTTTAAAATATTTATATTTGCAGCAGGAGCCAACAGCCACAAATGCCCATTTTTCAACAAAAAAATACAGTATATGAAAAGCTGACACAGGAAGCATCTACGGAAGAGCTGCTTGGAATCTGAGGGGGTTATGTTGATTGTTTTTTTTATAAAATATACTTAAGCTTAAAAAACTCATGATTGATTAATTTCCCCAATACATTTTGTTTCATGACAACACCAATATAAATTTTTTCCCCTCAAAAAGTCTCGCCTCCCACAAGAGTTCAAATGATTAATTCCTTACAAAGTAACACTCAATTTCAAGTGAGTGCAATTTATAATCTCTTTGGAGGCAATTTATTTCATTGAGTTATTGAATATTAATATTAACCCAGTCAATGCATCAATTAGTATAATGAATCCATCAAATTTTTAATTAGTTTTCCATGAAATGAAAAAAAAGAAAATAAATCACACAAAAACAAGGAAGCGTATTAAAAATTCATGTCACCCGAGGTCACATAATTCACTTATCACAACAGAGCTGACAAATTAACTCATAGCAGACAAACTTGGAATACAAAGTCATGCAACACAGAGATTGGTCAAGATTTTATACTGCATGTATGGACAAAACAAAATAGCCACCTTTTCACCTGTAACTTGGAGTGTGTGTGGGGGTGGGGTACCCAAATTGACATTTTTCTACAGTTGCCATGTCTGTTTGTATTTCATGTCAATGTAATATACTAGCCACTCGTCATCACATGGGTCCCATATCAAGAAAGTTATTTGTGACAGTGCAGGAAGAAAGAGAGGAAAACAGAAATTTTTGCCTCATATACAGGCACATGTACTTACATTGTACATTTGTATTTGTTAGGAGAAGCGCAAAGAGAAATGTGTGCAATCTCGATCGTAATTACAATTATTACGACGTGATATGCGTTGTCAACAACAAAAATTACCAGTGGCATGGAATTTATATAAGATAGTATATATAAATGTTTTGGGGTTAAGTGTAACTACAATAAAACTGACAGGAATCTAAATAATTAGTTTACAGCAATGCATACATGCATAAACAAAACCCTGGGAACTGCATGGTAATTCCATAGTAATACTAAAACTGGGTTTATTGACCTATAAAAAACAAATGCAAAATCTGCTATAAATAAACATATATAAATGAAATATACCGGTTGAAAAATCAAACACGGATAATAATAGAAAAAACAACTGGAGCAGCCCCTGGAAGATGGATAAGAGTCAGCTAACAGGACCCAAATCGAAAAATAACATTCACAGAATTTGAAGCAAATTGTCAGTATCTCTAATAAGAACATGAATGGAATGTGGAATGTTATTGCAAGATGTGCTGCACAATGCATCATGGGTAATGTTTGATAAAAGAAAAAAATTTGCATCAAATTAAAATAGCAAACTTTTACATAGCAATTCATGCAATATTTCATTTTCTGAAACACAGAATGGCCGACGATTCCACTTATATCACAGCAGTATCTTCCCTTCATTTTCTCTTTCTATCAAAACAGGGGGCATTATCCGCATTGTAGAACATGGTATGAATCAACCCTGGAAGTTTTAAATTCGTATGATCAGTGTGTTCAACAGAAACACTTGTATTCCAGACACTGTGTACTGTCATCAAATGTTTCAACGTTGACCTCCTTTCTGCTTGCCAAGCACCCTGGTCCCCTGTACACAAAGACTGATGTGTATAATTTACTGAACAAGTTACAAATTATGATTGAATATTGCATAAAGCAAACACACAGCTGTGGGTGATCTATTCCAGGTCCAAGCCATATGTACAATCATGAGTAATCATATTGCTGGTGTTAACTGACAAGTAATCTGAGATACCACGTGCAACTTAATAAAATTGAGAGGCTTAATTCACAGAGGCATGCAGTTGTGTGTTTTAGAAAGGAAGCAAGAAATGGGAATGAGAGCACAATATGGAAATGTTAAACACTTAACCCAGATATGTAATCATGTGGACCAGTTGCAAGCTACCAGGGGAGATGTATTAGTTTAACTTTAGAATCGATGTGGGTCACAAACTAGGGCACGTTAATAGTTCTCCGGAATCTGTGATTCATTACAACAGAAATTACTCCCCAAGCAATCCAGCTTTACAGAACCAGTGTGTTGACACAAAATACTTCATAATATTACTATTGTGCTGATGCTGTGTGCATATTTTAAACAATGCAGGCTTTGTCTGAAAACACTGTGTTGTTTTGGATGCCAGATACAGAGAGCCTACCACCAGTGACCTCATGAAGTTGCTATGATGAGAACTACCATTCATTTTTCACTGGCATTTAATTAATTTCATTATTTTGATGTTTTGAGCAACTTCACTGGGTTTTAAGTTAACAATCTTTACAAGGAAACAATGATTTCTTTTGTTATTCTACAAGTTCATGTGCATATTTTAGCAAATTTTACATACATTGAAATTAAAAAACAGTGAATAATTACTGCATTTACAGTAAAACAACTTTTCCTTTTAAAACATTGAATATTAACATTTTATCTAAAAGTGGAATACTAAAGATGGTCAGTGGCGAATTTTCTGAGAGGAAATACTGCCTACCAGTGAGAGAAAGCACTAGAGACTGACATGGGAGTAATTATCATAGCATTACTATACACCACAAGATTTCACCATTGCTATAATATACTGTAAAATACTTCATTTTCGCTTGGAATTAATTTTTGCTATTTTCGCTGATGGAATGATTCAGTGAAAATAAAATCCAGCAAATATACCTTTTTTTCCTATATTATCAACTTGTCAAAAATCAGTGAAAATAAATTCCATACAAAACACCCAAGAAGTCTTTTCAGCGAAAATTAATTCCGGCTAAAATAAAGTATTTTACAGTAGGTCAGAATAGATATATCTAATTGTGAATACTGAACATACTATGCCATGTACATGTACCTTTAGAACTTAAACATTATAAACATCATGGCAGGTCAGAACCTTCATAGTGTAAAAAAAGACAGATAAAAGCCTCACCATTTTAAACATGCCAAAAACAGCCATCCAAGCCAAGACAAGGTCTAAGCTTTAACAAACACAATCCATTGTGATGGATTAAGTATTCTATGAACATGTCAAGAACATCTTCATCATACAATAATGTTTTTTAGTTGCTAAAGGTCGAAGGAACACATTGTTAAATCGGCGTTCCACTATAAAACCATTGTTAATATTCAAGAGATTGCCTTGTAAAGAATGCTATGAACAACCGTATAAGCTAGGCAATTTTGAAGTTGTTTCATACAAGTTGAAGAATTCTACCATATTTGTTCTGCACTTTTCTAGTGCCTGCATTCATGTGAATAGCTTGCAAAACAGTTCAATGTGAATAGAATCCAAAAACAGGCATGTTTGGCAGACATGCAATTTTATTATAGAAAATTCATAGTACTGTAGAGCATGTCACGTTTTCAGTTTTATTTATATCCAATGGCTGCTAATACTTTAGATTTAATATATAACTTTTGAATGACAAAGATTTTGCACAATTTTTGCTATAATTTTTTTCTTTAATTTGGGAATAATTGGCAATAAATTTTCATTTGCTACTATTCTTGATTGGAAATGTGGAATATAATATGCAGGTTTTGCTTTGTGAAAGATGACAATTGTGGATTTTGGTGCTCAAAGGGTTAAAAAAAGGGAAGTTCACATACATTGTGAATCTGTTGAACACTGACCCAAGAATCAAACTCACAATGATTTCAGGTGTTCACTTTTTTCAATGAGATTTTAATAATAGGTTAAGTACAATGATGGCCAATGAATTATTCGGTTTTGAATTTGCTTATAAAAATGACTGCAAGTCAATGCGTGCAATCACTTGACAAAGACAGTACCGTATAATCTGATGTCTGTGTCAGAATTAACCATCCACCTGCAGAAATCAATGTAGTTGACAGATTCAGTTTCTTCCGATGCTGTTCTGTATTCCTTAGATTCACTCGCACAAAGATTTGTTTGAAATATACAGTATTTGAAATGTACATTAATCTGTACTTCAGGCATGTCTTAACCCTGGATTTTACAAAACTGTTAAAAAAAAAACCTGATAAAACATAAATTCTACAAGTGATGTGAAATCCTGAACAAAAATTGAATCTTTTGTTAAATTAAATTTAACATTTAGTAAAATTATAGTAAAATGAAAACAAAATACAAAATTCTTTTGCATCCTTCCAGGCCCTTCAAATGATATCAAATAGTCTATACCTTACATGGAAAGAACAATTTCAATTTTGTCATCAGTAAATCCTAAATACATTTCCCACCAGATTAGCTCACAATTCAGAACATAAATGAGGGCTTACTGAAATGGTAGATTAAAGTAATAATCTTAACACCATTTGTATTCTAAAACGTCAATTCCAGAACAGCAATTTTCACACATTGAGTATAACCCTCGGTACAGTAAACAGTTACATTTTTACTATAAATTGTGATTATTTAAAGTTTTCACTAGTCTTAACCTTTTTACTACAATACTTTCTAACCCAGATTTGTCTGCACTTTTTTCTTATATATTATACAATATTTCTAGAAATGAACCCTAATTTTGTGGCCAATAGACAAAATTTGAGTCAATTTTCAGTATTTACTTAACAAATTTGGCAGACTATAAACGGGACTATTTTGTGATGAAAAAAGGGAAGTGATGGTGAAAAGGCTAGTAATTTGTCACACAGAATTGAATTGGTTTTAATTTTATTTTGATAATGCAAACTTGAAAAGAAGCATTTAGTTAATTTCTTTGTTTTTTTGATACTATAATTAATTTGTGTTCATGTTTATTAATTTATTATTCAGAGCCCAAAAAGATTGTAATTACTTTACGATTGTATTGTATTGTATCGTATCGTATCGTATCGCATCGCATCGCATCACATTGTACAAACAATGATGTCAACACAAGCACCTAACGCCATGCATACACAGATGTACAGAGCTCAATCACAGGTCTCAAATGTTTTAAACTGTGATATTTGGCAGCTAGAAATTTTTTTGAATTTTATTGAAAGTATCTGTGACTCCTTGTTCTTAGGATCCTGAACTACCGGTACTGAAAAATGTGTGATGTTTCACAACTTGTGAAATGACTGTTTTTAACACCACCAATCAACAATTAGCTCAGGCAGTTTGTTTGTCAATCATTTTTTCACATGCACATGTATTGTTTGGATCAACATTTGTTCAAAACCCTTTAAACTTTGAGGAACCTGATCCAAAAAACATTTCTAAAACTTTGCAAGCTATCCGAATCAAAACTTGAATAATTTTCTGCTAATTGAATGTTGTCGTGTCCATAAAACAAATACCTCCATTTCTGTTTCACATTCTGCAGTACACTAAAGACAACTTACCTAGACTATTTAAAGTTCACTAGGACACAGTTTCCAACACTTTGAATAGAATGGTTTATGGGTATAAAGAAAAGTACACGCATAAATACTATACATCATTAGTCAGATATAGAATGTCACAGCTTCTAAGAACTATTAACCAATGTAAATGGACCTTTCCCGGTACACGCTCCATCTACCCTGATGGTCACAATAGACAGGTAATTCTTCCAACAGGTAATTCTTAGAGTGTTAACACAAGCTTCAGTATATAGACCATATGTCTACACATAGAGAAAGATATCTGTCATGCCCAGACATGATAACCACACACATGTAAGGTAGATCTCAACAGAAACACTAACCTGGGCAAACGATAAACGTGAACGTAATCAGCTAAATATTGTTCCCCGAGCAGACAGACACAGTCATTCATTCAGAATATCATTAGATTCCCATTAGACACCAACCTGAGGTACGCTGTACATTAAACTTAGTAAAGCACCTGTATAGTTCAACATCAGTGTATTCAAAAATTCTATCACGTCCTGGCAGGTACGACGAAGAGATCATTTAAGTCCAGGCCATACAGGCCATTGTAGCCCTAAACAGCATTGTACTCAATGATTATCATTATTAGCCATCGAGACAAAGCGCAATACAGAAACACACCACATGGCCTTGAACTCACCTTACCTACATACTTCATATGGAAAAAAATACAGCTGTTAATTTTAATATCCTTGGCATTGAGGTGAGCCTTGGCACCATTTCTCAGTCATTATAAGTATAGTATTAGCTTTCAAAATAGAGTATTTCACTGGGGAAGGTAAACTAAACCAGCAGGAAAATATTTGAGTGGTATTCCAAGCACTCGCAGTATCATAATGTTATGGCATACATGTAGAAGACAAACTAGACAATCTTTTAGTTATTTTTAATCATTGTTACATTTCAAACTAGTAAGGGTTGGCGAGTAACTCATGGGGGGGTTAGAAGAGATAGTCTGTAAAAGCCAAAACATTTCTTTTTATAAAACTAATCATTGCTACATTTCAAACTTGTAAGGGTTGGCCAGTAACTCATGGGGGGGGGGGGGTTAGAAGAGAGTCTGTAAAAGCCAAAACCTTTCTTTTTATAAAACTAATCATTGCTACATTTCAAACTTGTAAGGGTTGGCCAGTAACTCATGGGGGGGGGGGGGTTAGAAGAGATAGTCTGTAAAAGCCAAAACATTTCTTTTTATAAAACTAATCATTGCTACATTTCAAACTTTGAAGGGTTGGCCAGTAACTCATAGGGGGGGGGGTTAGAAGAGATCGTCTGTAAAAGCCAAAACCTTTCTTTTTATAAAACTAATCATTGCTACATTTCAAACTTGTAAGGGTTGGCCAGTAACTCATGGGGGGGGGGTTAGAAGAGATAGTCTGTAAAAGCCAAAACCTTTCTTTTTATAAAACTAATCATTGCTACATTTCAAACTTGTAAGGGTTGGCCAGTAACTCATGGGGGGGTTTAGAAGAGAGTCTGTAAAAGCCAAAACATTTCTTTTTATAAAACTAATCATTGCTACATTTCAAACTTTGAAGGGTTGGCCAGTAACTCATGGGGGGGGGGGTTAGAAGAGATAGTAGTAAAAGCCAAAACATTTCTTTTTATCAAACTATGGCTTGTTTATACCGGTAATCTAGTTCAAAAAAAAAAAAAAAAAAATATTTTCATAGATCTAATGGTCCAAGCCTTATAATGCTATATGAAACCCAGTAACTGAGAAAATGCAAATAAATAGTGAACAATCAAGATTGTTTCCATGTCAACAATGATTTTGTGGCTTCCCCAATAGCAATAGACCTGTAGCACATGTACATCCTAAATAGCTTAAGCTAGGAAAAGAGATATTATCCAGTATTAAACTTTCTGTTATTGCCAATTATATTCTTTAACCAAAGTATTGAAGCCATACTACAACACATGTAAAATATATTACTTTTTCTGTCACATAATTTTTGTTTTCCACACTAGTAATTTGCTCAGAAAGCTTACAGCCAACGAGTCCAGCTTATTTCCTACAGTTAATTAGAACATGGATGACGAATGGTACACTGAAAACGAAATAGGATGCGGATATACTAATAACAGGGTTTAAAGTGATCATTCTAAACAGTCCACTAACTCAGAATTGACAAAAAAAATTAAGATACAGTCAAAATTAGTGCAGTTCATCAATTGGATAGTGACACCATTTGTATTTATAATTAAATGAGCCAAAATAAAGTAGTGTCTAGACATAACACATGCAGACTCAGAGAAAGTCAGAGACAATGTAGTCCTTGATTATTATAAACATGGTTGAGGAAGATTACTCTAAACGCAAGAAATCACACTAGTCGTCACCAGATGTTGATAAACATGCACCAAGGTTTGACGACAGATACAATATTGATACAATACTATACCAACTGTATCTTTGAAAAGTTTCAATTATTGTTTCAGTAAATCCACCAAATAAAACAAAATGTTCCACGCTCTTCATGTTGAATGGTCAAAGAGAATCGATTACCATTGAATCTTTGTATTCAACCAGTGTTCAATCAATAGAATTAGTTTATATACAAATATCCACATGTGATGACAAATATGATTATACATAGTCCAACAAAAAAATTGAGAACTAATTTATTTTAATACCTACACTATGCATGTTAATAATCAAATCTAACATAATACCTGAACTAGACACTCATTCATAATGTAATAATCATTGTTGTAATATATCAGGCACCAAAAACAGTACAGAATCATATCTATTGGTTATGAAGGGGTTAACATTATTTCATGTTATTCTTGACAAATAAATACATGTACTTTTGTCATTTGAAAACCAAAGCGAAAACAAAAATCCCAATATTACAACATTTAATACAGTATTATCTGTCTACATTACAAAATAAATGCATTAAAACACATAATAAAAGTTGTTTTTTGGGTGTTACTATATTAAAGGGTGGTAGTTGTCACGCCATGTATGCACGAGATATATGGGCCTCATATAAACAAAGGTGGCGACTTTGACTGTTGCGCAGATCAACGAGTAGAAACTGAGACGTTTTCAAGCCTTAATTAGGTAATTTTTAGGTGATTAGAAGGTATCGAGCAAGTCAAGCCCAGGTTAAACCTCATGCTTGTGATTTCCATTTGAAGAGCGCATTGGATTATGGGAAAATCAATGTTTATCAACATAAATGATCCACTTGCGCAGCGCGACGACCACCACGCTAACTATATTTTTATGTGGAATGCTTGCCACTGAAGGGCTATGTGTCAAACGACATAATCACTTTATACAGCCAAATTATATGTTTGTGTGATAACTTCTTAGTTTTAATAAAACATTTGTGATATAGTGGATACACTGGAGCAGAAACTGAAGGAGAGTTGTGTGTTGGAAATGTGGTTCTTGTATAGTCTTTGGATGAAATCTGCCAAAGCATGTTAAAAAGGGGGTTGGGGGATATGTCCTACTTAAACAATTACCAAGGATCTACTTGTACAATATTGCACAATATATAGTAAATTATGTAGTGGTTCTTGAAATGCCAAGTACACTTCAATAAACCCAGAAATGAGTGTAGCAATAAACTTTTAAATCAGACAACCAGATGAACTCCATATAAGTAGATTTATGGAGCAACAAAAATGAAACAATTTTAATGTCCACTGAACTACATATCCAGACAATCAAGGTTATTTTGAGTACCATGTCTGCTGGGCCAAACAAGAAGGTAGTCTAGTGTATCATATGATATTTGGTTATTAGGGTGTGCCTTTAGCGTCTATTTGAGGCCCACTCACAGTGTTAATGATGCAACTCAACAAAGCTTAGTAATGGATGCAGACTTCAGGAATATTTGTCAAGATCAATAGGGGACTGGTACTGGGATGGCACATTAAATTTAATGATATATTACAAATCTGTCACGTACATACAAGTCACAAATTTGGAATATGGTTTGTATGGCAAAATTTCATTATCTACTTTCATCACTTGCACTTTGCAAGTTACCTATAACAAGTCATTTTCAGTGAATAGCTCCCGCCAGTAGATGTCTTTGCATGTGAGGAAACACAAGCGAGAAGGAATAGAAGAATAATAAAACAAAAATTGGCATTCACTTGTAACCAGTATTTATTGTCTTAGTACCAAATTTAAACAAAATTGGTTAAACATGACAGAGGAAAGGAAAGACAATTATATAATTAGACAAAATGGCTTCCAATTGGTTAGATTGTGAACAAGCAGCCTCGCAGCTGAGATAGCTCTGCTGTTAGCAATGCACATTTCAAATAAAGAACATAAGATATCAGAAAATGAACTAATTTGAGAGAGGTCATCTGTAGTACCTATATATGTAATATCAAAGCAAAAAGAAGTCGAAAATATCACTTTTACCAAAAATGACAAAAATATTCGTCAAAATTAGAGAATTGGGGATATCATCACAAAATGAACAAATCTGAGAGAGGACCACATGTAGTACCTATATGTATAATATATCAAAGCAATTGGACTTGCGGTTTTCAACAAGAAGTCGAAAATATCACTTTTTACCAAAAATTACAAAAATATTCACCAAAATTAGAGAATTAAAGATATCATTACAAAATGAACAAATCTGAGAGAGGTCCACATGTAGTACCTATATATGTAATATCAAAGCAATTGCACTTGCGGTTTTTAACAAGAAGTCGAAAATATCACTTTTTACCAAAAATGACAAAAATATTCACCAAAATTAGAGAATTGAAGATATCAACATGAAATGAACAAACCTAAGAGAGGTCTACCCAAGGTACATATACACCAAGTATCAAAGCATTCAGGCTTGTAGTTTTCAAGAAGAAGTCGAAAAAGTAAAACATTGACACGGACGACGACGGACAATTACTCATATGATAAGCTTCGCTCGACAAAGTCGACAGCGGAGCTAAAAAGCTAAAAATTACAAAGGATACATGTACCTGAAAATAAAATCAGAAACGAAATGACATGCAACCCACAGGCCTTAGAAACAACTGATTTTGGGCTTTTAAAAAAATAATAATGGTCACCAATTGGTCAAATGCGGGGGGTGGGGTGGAGGGGCAAAAACATTGTGCATGTGTATACAATGGTCCAAAAATGTCAGAAAAATGACACACACAAGACACGAGAATGGAATTATAAACATAAGTTCCTGTTTTAAAGTACATGCATGTCCAACGGGAACAAAAAAATACCCTGCATAAAGAGATATGGCCAAAATCTAGAGGGTTTTAACCTTGGAAACCCTCCGTCCTGAAGAGTTCAACAACAAGTACTTCTTTCTGCACAGGTAATGTAGCCCTGGAATTAAAATGCAGTGGATACTATTCATTTGTGGTGTAATGGACCATGAACTTACAGCTGAAAATCGATACAACACAAATAAACGATGTGCATCTATTGGTGATTCATGACCTGTAAGTGGACTGCTCATTACAACTAATTGTTCTTTGTGAAATACTATCCTTGAGTTGCAAGTAGACTATGCGTTAACATTCCAACAAATCTCTGAGTTTCACATAATTTGTAATTTTCTAAAGGAGCTGCACTTGACCATGCACACCTGGATGGAAACAGGTTTGACCGACTCTTGCCTCAGGACACAAACCCACTCCCAGTAATCTAATTGAGCAAGTCAATATATTGACCAAGACCTGCATGGAGTTGATACCATTACTTGTTCCAGCTGAGTGACATACATATATATATATACATGCAATCTAAGAGCTTATCTGTCAGTATTTGGTTCTTCAGATTTGCTAGGATATACTTGATGAAGCAACAAGTGGCAGCAACATACTGATATTGTAAACAAGTTACTTATTATTAAGTTCAAGTAGATGTGGTGAGAGAGATTGCACACTGCCTTTTTTTAAGGTGGACCTGTAAAACAGGTAGTGTATTATTTGCATTGCAACAATGTCTATTGTAATTTATACCACAATACAAAGACAGTGCATTATTTGCAGAGAAATAATGTTTATTGTAATTTATACCACAATACAAAAATAGTGCATTATTTGCATAGAAATAATGGCTATTGTAATTTATACCACAATACAAAAATAGTGCATTATTTGCATAGAAATAATGGCTATTGTAATTTATACCACAATACAAAAATAGTGCATTATTTGCATAGAAATAATGGCTATTGTAATTTATACCACAATACAAAGATAGTGCATTATTTGCATAGAAATAATGGCTATTGTAATTTATACCACAATACAAAAATAGTGCATTATTTGCAGAGAAATAATGTCTATTGTATCACTACAAGTAAAAAAACAAACAGAATTACTCATGATTTCACAATAATTTTCTCTATTGCACAGATACATTCAAACATTTTATCATTTAGCACACTGTTTCACATGGAGTTTCAGGCTGGCCAGACAATATGGAAAGAGGACTGACATGCATACGTATTGACGAACTTAAAGCACATTTTGAGATGGTCGGCCATGAAAGCAAAGGTGACAGCAGACCTCACAGTTGACCTATGGCATGCAAATGAACTTGTATGCTAAAAAGATTTAGGATGTTTAGCATACAATAGTCACGCGTGGTGAACAGGAGAGAATAGAAAGTAGAATGTGTAGATAATATGAGTAGAGTGAAGAGTTCAAAGTATTGAAATGTACCATAACTGACAACCAGACAGGAGAATACTGTCAGCACCTACCATCAAGGTAAACAACTTAAGTAGGAAGAGAAGGAAGTCGTTCACAATGTTAAAGGTTACATAGAGGTTCATATCTGATCACCTGATATTCAGTTGATTTCCCTTGAGACCAAATTTAGAAAAGCCACAATGTTTTTAAATGTGCACAAATTATCAAATTTGATGCTTCACTGTGAATATTGAACTACATGTACCTGAACAAAGCATTATACCCCCCCCCCCCCATACCTACAAGTATAAATTTCTACTAACACATACATGAACAAGCCATGTTTTGTTCCAGCATTTAAATAATATACACAGTAAGACAGCAATTTCTATAGAGTGGCCACCTGCCTATAACGACCACAATTGGTTAGTCGAATAGTCCCCACCAATTTACATGCTAAAAACTGTATATAGTAGCAACACAGCAACCAGTAACTGACAAAAATTGTCTATAGAACTGCCAATTGCGGTCATCTTCCAGGAATTGAATGAGGCGACAAAATGAATGATACCCCGGTATATTAATAATTATTCATCACTTCATTGAGTGATCAATTTTATTATGAGCAATGGAAACAAATGGTTTTGAAACTTCGGAAAAAAATATAACTAATCAGGGCTATCGCGCTAAAAATTGCTAATTGAATCAAACATTTAATGGGTTCACGTTTCACAACAACATAATATTAGGACATAAGTAAAGCTCTTGATCGAAGCCAGCCATGAAGTGCGACATACTGAGTTTGTTGGTCTGATGGTGGTGGACGTATCGCGAAATAATTACCACGAATTAGGCATTAAATACAGGCATTATTTACTTAAAGTCCATAAAATGTAACAATAGTGCAATCAACGCAACAAGATGGCCGCCATAGTTTTGATGAGGTGATGTTGTTGTTGTTGTTGTTGTTGTTTACACATCCCACATGCTATGACGATCGTGTTTTGTGTCACTAAAACAGAGTCAAATAGTCTAGTTCCTTTGTAGCAGCATGGTTAGTTAGTTAGTTACTTGTTTTTTAGTAGTTTCATTTATTTTCATGCTATATATATACCAGCATGTTTCAAATATATACAAAGTTTGGAGAGAGAAAAATGGTCCATGAACTTCTGAAAAAATGCGACAGATAGAACCCAAACCATAAGCCTTTCTGGACTTCGTCCAGTCGGGGCTATTAATTAACAGACACGTATCCGATGGGCAATAATGTCCATATTTTCCAAAATTAACAAAAAACACGTAAATGTTGAACAAATATTCCAACAGGAAAAATTAGGCCTTAGAGAGTTGAATGAGAAGTAGGGGGGCAACATCTCATGGTTATAAGAAATGCCACACTGTAAATAATATAACAGTACACATCACAATGGAATACTACACCTGTTATAATTCAGACCTTTAAACCATATTTAGTGAAGTTTTACTGAAAATTTCACAAACATCTGGCATGTGATTTGAATAGCAACTGGTAACCAGGTCACATGCCATAGTTTCTTTTGGTAGGCCAGGCAAATAAAATTCTGAACATTCAGAAATAATTTGACTAATTTACATCATGTGTTCAAAATTAGTAAGGATGGTTTATGATTCAATTTATGACGTAGGAAACCATGCAGGGTTTAAACAAAGATCAACTGAAAAAATTAACGTGGTACGATGACAGATATAAATTCTTTTCTCAACCCACATAAATATTAGCAACGCCGGCTGTCTCAATGTTTTAGTTTAATTTATCACCACATTTGATTATTCTGACAAAGTCCCAACTACACAGAGTAGCCCTCCTTGTCAGCACACTGTAGAATACCTTATTAATTTTCGCTGGAATAAATTTTCGCTGAAAAGACTTTTTGGGTGTTTTGTATGAAGTTTGTTTTCACTGAAATTTGATGAGTTGAATGTAAAATATAAGAAAAATTGTGAAAATTATTTCCAAGCGATAGTAGACAAGTGACATTAGTAGGCAGTACTGATACATGTAGCTGCATTATAACTAAAAAGTATTAAAGTATTAAAATACACCACAACTTGGCAGGAAAATGTTTTTTTTTCACCACTTGTAATTACTAGAAAATCTGGCAACATTTTTGGTGCAGAAATTCCCAATTCGCATGCTGGTAATTGAGTTTGAATGAGCCCACCAGTTGTCAAATTCTTATGTGATTCAACATCAACTTTGATTTTAGGTACAAGACTACTCATAAATAAAAATACCCAGAATTTATTCATTTTGCAATAAACTTCACTCCAAGGCAATGTTAATTATATTGACTTAAAACAAGCAGCCTCTCGGCTGAGTTAGCTCCGCTGTTAGCAACGCACATTTCAATTAAGAACAGAAGATATCATTAGAAAATGAACAATATGTATAGTATCAAAGCAATCGGACTAGCTGTTTTTAACAAGAAGTCGAAAATATCACTTTTTACCAAAAATGACAAAAATATTCACCAAAATTAGAGAATTAAAGATATCATTACAAAATGAACAAGTCTGTGAGAAGTCCACATGTAGTACCTAAATATGTAATATCAAAGCAATTGGACTTGCGGTTTTTAACAAGAAGTCGAAAATATCACTTTTTACCAAAAATATTCACCAAAATTAGAGAATTGAAGATATCATCATGAAATGAACAAATCTGAGAGAGGTCTACCCAAGGTACATATACACCAAATATCAAAGCATTCAGGCTTATAGTTTTCAAGAAGAAGTCGAAAAAGTAAAACATTGACACGGACGACGACGGAGGCGGACAATCACTCATATGATAAGCTCCGCTCGACAAAGTCGACAGCGGGGCTAAAAAGTTGGGGGTCACCAAAATGGCGACTTACCACTAAAATACAACCTTCAATTTCTTGGCACTATTATAATGCCTTTACCATGGGTTCCTATAGCAGAGATACTATGCAATATCTCAAATTGTAGCCAGGTGACATAGGCTGAAAAAATCATATATTGTTTATGTTGTTTTGAATTATTTAAAAAATCCAGGTTTTAAAAAGTGTAAAAAAATGCAATTTTTTCTTAACATTGTGTTCTGTGGAATTGTTCTAAAAATAATGATTTTCAAAAAATATTAAGACACGTTTCCCAAAAACACACAAAATAATGCTATTTCATTGTACCATGAGACATTCGCTTCATGATTGTACATAATAAACTAATGAACATTATCATGTGATTTATGACCAATTTTGTCAAAAATTATAACTAGGCTTCCACCTTAAGAGTTTAAAAATTGACTTTTTCAACCTTGTTGGCCAAAACCCGACATAAAAAACATTCTATATATAGAGATCATTGGGAAGTCTTTTCAAAAATACAAGTTGTTTCCAAATATTGACAGAGCTCCTAAACTCAGACAGAAGCATGGTTTGCAAAAATACATGACAGGTGGTTCAGGAACATACAAAAAACAAAATTTCCAAAAAAATTGTTTTTCTGTAACTTGTTAAATATATTTTTTGAAAACAGTGTCAGAAGTTGATTTGAGCATTAAAACTATGAAATGTAATGGAATGAAATTGAAAGGATTTAGCTTGGTGATATTTCTTGTTTTTGCTTGCTGTAAAACTATAGCAGTTGTAAGGCTAGATGTAATGAGGTTTACATTTAGCACTAAACTGATGGAACAAGCATCAATAAAAAGTCAACTGCAAAAAAAGACAACTTCATGCACTGTTGCTTGTCTACCTAAGCTCAATATAGCACTATTCTACTATATTGCAAAACAAGCTACACTAATATACAATCAAAGGGAATCCAGGTACCAACAGTTTCCCATCGACATTTAAATGTCATCTCAATACAAAACAAAAGCAGACATTTTAAAGAGCTGAGTTGCATCGTACATGTACATCAACAAATTGAAATATACTGCGATGAGACGTTTGTATCAAAAATAGAATGTCCATCATCTCGCCATGTATTAAAAGTTACAGTGAAATTACAAACCTGACTACTGAGGGGTGGTCTTCTCATCTGGTATCCTATCTAGGTCACATTACAAGTTTACTACCCCACTGTACAGAGTGTGGTACGGTGAAATACTCTTCAAAGAAATGCCCAGTAGCGACTTTCACTTATGCTGTATGTAGCACAATGTACATTGTATATGTGTAAAACCCCGTGACCGTTGACTCATGATTTAACCAAGTTCCCATGACTGGGATGCTCCATAAATTAAACTAGGATAAAGAAGGGGAAGCAGAAAAAAGGACAATATAGATCTACTTTTTAGTTTGTTCATTCTATTCTATGCTGTGGATTGCTAAAGAGGGGCAGTAATTCCTACACAATAGAGAAAATAAATCAATTTAAATATACACAGAGAATAAAGTTCACACTAGAAACATTGTAGACTGGTATACTACATGTACATGTACCAACTTTAACATTATCAAAACGTTGTATTCCACTTTTCATGAAAAGCAAAGGACTGAGTAAATTGTTCGGTTTGTTGAGTTGTTCAGTTTAGAGGTCTCTTATACATGACACCTGTCTAAACTGAACACCAAAAGGACTGAGTAAATTGTTTGGTTTGTTGAGTTGTTCAGTTTATAGGTCTGTTATATACATGAAGTGACACCTGTCTAAACTGAACACCAAAAGGACTGAGTAAATTGTTTACTTTTTTGAGTTATTCAGTTTATAAGTCTGTTATATAGTGACACCTGTCTTAACCTAACATCAAAAAGGACTGAAATTGTTCGGTTTGTTGAGTTGTTCAGTTTATAGGTCTGTTATATAGTGACACCTGTCTTAACTGAACACCAAAAGGACTGAGTAAACTGTTTGCTTTGTTGAGTTGTTCAGTTTATAGGTCTGTTATATAGTGACACCTGTCTTAACTGAACACCAAAAGGACTGAGTAAACTGTTTGCTTTGTTGAGTTGTTCAGTTTATAGGTCTGTTATATAGTGACACCTGTCTTAACTGAACACCAAAAGGACTGAGTAAATTGTTTACTTTGTTGAGATGTTCAGTTTATAGGTCTGTTATATAGTGACACCTGTCTAAACTGAACACCAAAAGGACTCTGAAAGAAAAAATTGTTCAGTTTATAGAGGTGTTCAGTTCAGAGGTCTTTTGTACAGTGAAACCAGTTTACAATGAATACTGAATAGGGGTTAATTATTATTTGGGTTTCATTTCACATGTTTTATAGAGGTTCAGTTTTAATAGAAGTCGAGTGCACAATGAACACCTAAGCAGGTGAGAATTGTTTGTTTTACAGAGGTTCATTTTTAATAGAGATCTCTTGTACAGTGAACACCCAAGTGAGTGAAAATTTACAGAGGTCTCTTCAATCAGCGAGTCGATCTGTATACACAAAGAAAGTGAGAAAATTGTTCAATTTATAGAGGTATTTAAGTCCATGATTAACATACAATCAGTTTGACCAGATTTAGTTGTTATAATAATGTCTACCGTAATCCTACAAAAACGATTTGTTCCAATTGTTCTTTAATTCAAAGTTTTTTCCTTACTTTTGAATTCAAGACCTTGTCATTGCCAAAACAATTCACTGACACACATAATGGTCACACTCAGTCCTGGTAAAGAGACATTAATTACAATGGAACAAAATAGAAAGTCCTGATATTATTCACAGCGCAGAGTTTAAATAACTGATCTATTAGATGCTTGACTACAGCTGTCAACAGATTTTGTTTTGAAAACAAAGAACACGCCATACAAATTATTATTTTTGTTTCTCAGAAATACTTGCAGTAAAATGGGTATAGCATCATTCTGTTGATAAAAGCAAGTCTGTTACATGGTAACACTTGAAATATAAAGGGTGGTTTTTGTTTTTTTTTAAATTTTACTATATTTATTTGAATTTGATGTATTAGAAGCACACTTCCAATAGAAGCACACAAACTAGCTTATTCAGTATATAATGTTTGCGTTACTGAGAAAGCAAATACGGTAATTCTCTTCACATCATAACAAAAAATTAAAAGATAACAATGTGTCATTGACAGTCACGCATTTCATAATGAATAAATAATGACTTCTGTTCAAATATGTGATAAGCTTGTCTGACTCATTTCATCATGTAATAAAAAGATAGTCATTATATTCATAATGTCTATCAAATGAACAGCATGCTATACAATTTGTCTCAATGATTATTTACATTGTTTCAAACTCAGACAACACCAACGCTGCCATTCCTAGTCGTAATAATTCCCACGATACTCAAGCCCAAACTTAAAACATGCGATACACCATATAAAATAGTTTCACGTCTGCAAGAATTAATCAGAGCGGTGATTGATAATACTTTGGTCAGCCGATTAACAGTATATAAGGAATAGGTGTATACTGTTAAATAGTTTCACATTGCCCAAGGTGATACAGGTCAAATATATAACCTCATCTAATCTACAGCATGCTTCCATGCCAATTATATCGTGTAGTGAACAGTATATGTTGGGGGATGATATGACCCAAGGCTGTGTTGTTACACCGTGTCACATATATAATACAGCGAGTATTTAATCATACAACGACTAAGAGTCAATGCAGTTTAAACTACAGTGACAAACATTCAGCAAAGAAAATACCAAGATTTGTCAATTTATTATTTATTGGTGGTGAAGTCAGGGTTAAAAGTTTGATGGTCAAGACAAATTTTCTGTAAAATCAAAAATCAAACCATCCAGGCAATCACAACTATTTCAGTGCAGTACAATTTAACCCTTCCAGTGTCAAATTTTTTTCAACTCAAAATGGGGTAATTTTCCCACATTTTCTGTAATTTTCACTGAAATTGATCTTGATTTCGGACCCAACAGACAAAATGTGGCAATGCTTCTAGTTTTTGATCAAAAAATTAAAAATTTTCAGCAACAATTCTTGTTAAAAAGAGCAGACTATAAGGGACAACGTCAAAAGATCGATGTCGGATAAAAAACTTAATTCCTTTATTTTTTTTCCAAACCCCCCTACCCCCCACTGAAACTTAATTGATAAATATTGGTCATGGCGTCAGACTACATTCACCATTAAAAACAAATTGATAATCGGACAGTAGTATTGCGTAGCAGTTGGTTGTCGGGTGGGTGTAAAAAGATTTTACAAATGCATTTGACGCAGAGATTTACACTCGAACCAAAGCATTTTCTCATCTTGGATGTTTGTTTTTTTTCTTTTTCGGATATTTCTGTCCATGATTGGATAGAAAAAAACGAACTACACATACTCCAAGATTTTTTTTGACTTCATTGAAAAATAAAATCGTTTTTGTAGGATGGAAACTTTTTGAGGTCATAACCCCCCACCCCCAAACTAAAGGAAATAAGTTTTTTATCTGACATCGATCTTTTGACGTCGTCCCTAAGTGAAACTATTTTGTGGATAGTGCTTTGGCGATCAGAGGGTTAATGCATAATTATTGAACAAAAACACAAAATTAAGAGTTTTGATATTGAATAGCAGCAATTAGACTAACATAAAAACAACATAACAACTTTCAGTGGAATTCACTCATACTTGTACAATACGTGTTGAAGGTCAAACAAATGAACAATTTTGTACAGTAAATTAGGTACACAGACATATTATGTAATATAAAATAAAAAACAATGTTTGTTTTGCCAACTGGAAAATCTGATTGAAAATGATAAAATATCAAAACAGGGAAACTAAATACTAATGGAAATTAATGCTTTTACAAAATACAAGAAATTCAGGTTATAAAGAGGAAGTTGCCAACCCCTGGGATCACAAATAAAAGCACAGCATTTGTTTATACTATTTACAATATAAATTGATCTTCTGTAATTTTGAACATCAAAGAAACTTTGCTGTGAAATTAGAATCGTAATGAGATGTCCTTCAAACAACAAAAGTACAGGTAGTAGGAATAGTAATGCATATTTACAAGCAGTCTTGATGTACATTGTATAAATGAGTACTAATACAGCTGACACAGACTCACCATGCGGTGTTACTGATTTATGCTGTTGTTAGCAGTATCTAAGAACAACGCTCACTACTATAAACTCAGTCTAGAATCAACATTCGTTACCATGGTTACATGTACAATGGTAGATGTCGGCTAAAATACTTCGTTGGCATGATTTACTAAAAGTAGCAAAATGTCATCTGTCATTCATCAAATTTGCTCTAAGGGGTCTTTCTGTAATCTGTTAAGCTGTTTATTTCAGACAGTTTACTCTGAACAAATCAATAGTTGTTTTTTCAACTCGTCAGAAAGAATGATGTTTTGACCAGTGGGCCATGAACACAGGTTATTCATAATACAATGGAATACTCAAACGTCAACAAAATTTACATACGGACGGCACGCTGTGATCTATTTTTATCTTGTTGTAATTATATTCGCATTCAGCAGTCTTTCAATTCACACGGGATAATTACAGTGAGGAACGGCTCCAACCACAGAGTTATGAGATGATTTACAGGAGTTCAAATCGAACACTGCAAAAACTAGCCATGCAAATCCATCAATGAAAACATGTTCAGTCAAAAAGCGTAATTCCTTGTAAAGATACATCATTACAATTTAAGAAAATAGTTGTGCTGGATAGAATTAGAAGCATATATAATCACATACAATATACTTATACATGTAGTTGTTTTGGAACTAGAATTCATACTGTATTTGCTCTATTAGTAGTGCATGCAACCACGTAAATTACAGGTGTCATATTTTGATGATTTACTATATAGGAAATGTAAATTTTTAGTTTATAAGACGAGAGTCACATGACTTAGCTTCTCTCCTCAAATTTCAGTTTACAGTTTACTCTTGTGGCTCTCTGTCTCAGCAGTCATTTGCGTCTAAACTCTAATACTGTAGATTCAAAGATAAAACTGCCTGAATCCAAGTCAAAATCAAATTGTCGATATTCAGTGTTTATTTGCACAAAATTCAGATGACCATTTTAAACAACGATCAATTGAAGTTTGGTTGTGAACCAATCCAGATGAAAATGAGTTATTTAAAATATATGACACCTATATCTTGTAAATATTAGATTCATGTCACATGCCACAAGTATATGGAAATGTGCTACTAAAAGAACCAAGCACCTTAATGTTTCAAGAAATTTCTATTTTAAATTTGAGGAAGAGGTTAAAGACAAGCTATCAATTATAGCAGGCAGGGTGAGGTACGCTATGTAGCGCAACAACTCATTTTTTTGCTATACAGAAACAGTGGTTTTCATTTTGGCACGACATGACTTACCTACTAACGGCTAGTATACATTCTTATTACTGGACCAAATTATCCACTACTTTCAAGCAAAAAGGGATAACAATATAAAATGAATCTTACCTCCACAACACCGTGTCTGGGAAGGAATATTATCACAAATAATAGCAAGCTGGTTTCAAAAAAAGCTCACAACAGACCCATAGACTCAATGACATAAGGTGATAGGGTTAAAATAGGTTTCATAATGATCACAAAGCTATTTGTAAACCATAATAGTAAATCATCACAAACATAGCACACAACAAAGTAGTCCTACAGCATGCGTCTTAATGATCCCCACATCAATGGACTGATAGATTAAAAGCTTACAATGATAAAACGTGATCAGCATTAAGCATACATGACATGAAGGTTTTAATTAACAACTGACTAGCCAATGAATCAAAATTTGGTTAAGCAATTCAACATCATGTGCATCAAAATGATTAGGAGCATGGGACCATCAACTTGGGCACAACTGCATTTTGAAAAACAAGAGTTAGATAGATTATTCGTGCTAAAAGAAAATGTAATGATTTTCCATTGTTTCCATTTTCCACACTAACACACAACAAGGCTGGAGTCTCAAATACTACATGTATATTCAAAGTATATAACAACAATACTGGCAAGAGTACTGGCAAGAGAGGTTAAAGGTGTCCATTCTATAATTTGGCATAGAGCCATATCCTCAAATATTTCTCAAAGAAATATTGCGCACAATTATTTACACTAACTTGTGCCAAATAACATATGACATATGCCAGATAATGTTTACCATCAGAGGCATGAGATGCTAGATGGCGTTTACCATCAGAGGCATGAGATGCTAAATAGCGTTTACCATCAGAGGGATGAGATGCTGGATGGCATTCACCATCAGAGGCATGAGATGCTAGATGGCGTTTACCATCAGAGGGATGAGATGCTAGATGGCATTCACCATCAGAGGGATGAGATGCTGGATGGCATTCACCATCAGAGGGATGAGATGCTGGATGGCGTTTACCATCAGAGGGATGAGATGCTGGATGGCGTTTACCATCAGAGGGATGAGATGCTGGATGGCATTCACCATCTGAGGGATGAGATGCTGGATGGCGTTTACCATCAGAGGGATGAGATGCTGGATGGCGTTTACCATCAGAGGGATGAGATGCTGGATGGCGTTTACCATCAGAGGGATGAGATGCTGGATGGCATTTACCATCAGAGGGATGAGATGCTGGATGGCGTTTACCATCAGAGGGATGAGATGCTGGATGGCGTTTACCATCAGAGGAATAAGATGCTGGATGGCGTTTACCATCTGAGGGATGAGATGCTGGATGGCGTTTACCATCAGAGGGATGAGATGCTGGATGGCATTTACCATCAGAGGGATGAGATGCTGGATGGCGTTTACCATCAGAGGGATGAGATGCTGGATGGTGTTTACCATCAGAGGGATGAGATGCTGGATGGCGTTTACCATCAGAGGGATGAGATGCTGGATGGTGTTTACCATCAGAGGGATGAGATGCTGGATGGCATTTACCATCAGAGGGATGAGATGCTGGATGGCATTTACCATCAGAGGGATGAGATGCTAAATGGCATTTACCATCAGAGGGATGAGATGCTGGATGGCATTCACCATCAGAGGGATGAGATGCTGGATGGCATTCACCATCAGAGGGATGAGATGCTGGATGGCGTTTACCATCAGAGGGATGAGATGCTGGATGGCATTTACCATCAGAGGGATGAGATGCTGGATGGCGTTTACCATCAGAGGGATGAGATGCTGGATGGCATTTACCATCAGGGGGATGAGATGCTGGATGGCATTCACCATCAGGGGGATGAGATGCTGGATGGCATTCACCATCAGGGGGATGAGATGCTGGATGGCATTCACCATCAGGGGGATGAGATGCTGGATGGCATTCACCATCTGAGGGATGAGATGCTGGATGGCGTTTACCATCAGAGGGATGAGATGCTGGATGGTGTTTACCATCAGAGGGATGAGATGCTGGATGGCGTTTACCATCAGAGGGATGAGATGCTGGATGGCATTTACCATCAGAGGGATGAGATGCTGGATGGCGTTTACCATCAGAGGGATGAGATGCTGGATGGCGTTTACCATCAGAGGGATGAGATGCTGGATGGCATTCACCATCAGGAGGATGAGATGCTGGATGGCGTTTACCATCAGAGGGATGAGATGCTGGATGGCATTTACCATCAGAGGGATGAGATGCTGGATGGCGTTTACCATCAGAGGGATGAGATACTGGATGGCGTTCACCATCAGAGGGATGAGATGCTGGATAGCGTTTACCATCAGAGGGATGAGATGCTGGATGGCATTCACCATCAGGAGGATGAGATGCTGGATGGCGTTTACCATCAGAGGGATGAGATGCTAAATGGCGTTTACCATCAGGAGGATGAGATGCTGGATGGCATTCACCATCAGAGGGATGAGATGCTGGATGGTGTTTACCATCAGAGGGATGAGATGCTGGATGGCGTTTACCATCAGAGGGATGAGATGCTGGATGGCATTCACCATCAGAGGGATGAGATGCTGGATGGCGTTTACCATCAGAGGAATGAGATGCTGGATGGCATTCACCATCAGAAGGATGAGATGCTGGATGGCGTTTACCATCAGAGGGATGAGATGCTGGATGGCGTTTACCATCAGAGGGATGAGATGCTGGATGGCATTCACCATCTGAGGGATGAGATGCTGGATGGCGTTTACCATCAGAGGAATGAGATGCTGGATGGCGTTTACCATCAGAGGGATGAGATGCTGGATGGCGTTTACCATCAGAGGGATGAGATGCTGGATGGCATTTACCATCAGAGGGATAAGATGCTGGATGGCATTCACCATCAGAGGGATGAGATGCTGGATGGCGTTTACCATCAGAGGGATGAGATGCTAAATGGCGTTTACCATCAGAGGGTTGAGATGCTGGATGGCATTCACCATCAGAGGGATGAGATGCTGGATGGCGTTTACCATCAGAGGGATGAGATGCTAGATGGCGTTCACCATCAGAGGGATGAGATGCTGGATGGTGTTTACCATCAGAGGCATGAGATGCGAGATGACTTTTGTTTTTAAATCAATGTTTTGGTATTTGAAAACATGCACACTATCATGAAACACAAACACTGATTAAACACAATGCAGTCATTGGCAATGCATTTTACTAACCCCCCCCCCCCCCTCCTCACAACAGTAACTTTGGAGAGGAGGATTTCTATTCACACATTGCAACCATAGAAACTTTGCACAGCGTATTTGTTCTATGAGATGCATTATCTTGCCTTTGTTTTACTGTTTGTACTCTTGTGACCTATAGAGTGCCAGGAACACGGGTAAGCATGTGTCACACATGTCACATGTCACACACACACACACACAGCAGTCAAACATTTAAAAAAGTCCTTTTAGTCCTTTTAGCTTAATTTCAAATCCAAATATTTTGTGAAATTGAGAAAAAAAATTATACACTTTTAATTATTATTTTTACACACTGAGTTGTTAAACATAAAACACACTTGGCATGGCATGACATGATTAAACTGTATACTGTGACTGACAGTACCAGCCTACATGAACATGTACTATTAATATACATATAGCAAAATTAAATGTATACATCAACTATAATATATAATACTTGAGTAAAAGAATAAATCAACATAAAACAGCTACTGTCATAACATAGGTACACACATTACACTTGCATATATTCATGTCAACTGACCTTATTTTGGTCATGACCTTTACTAAGATACCGGTACAACAGATTTCTGAATTAATATCACTAAGGGAAGTATCCTTTATGGAACTGAGAGAATGGGTTAATATTTTTGGTGTTTTAAAAAGGTATGTATTAAAATGTATGTATTAAATAGTGTACATGTCTTATATATTTCAAATAGTATATGCAGTATATTCTGAATAGCACACATGTGATATATACTCACAAAGTCAATCTGATTAAAATTCGATGTAGGTATGAGGATCCAATTTTTTTTTTAAGGACCCTTTATATAATTTATTTGTGAATTTGTTTGAATATGTTGATTTTCTGGTTTTACTTGCCGTTAATCATGTCTAACTAGTTAGAGGCGACTGGGACACGATTTTCTAAGAACTGAATAGAGGCGACTGGGACACGATTTTCTAAGAACTGATTAATGGCAAGTAAAACCAAATAATTGACATCTAAATATTGTTTAAAAGATCATAATAAAAAAAAAAAAAATGGAGCCTCATACCTACATCGAGTTTTAATCAGATTGTCACAAGGAATACATTTATTTTAACAAGTCCATCACATCAGCTTTACTTAAAAGTTCCACTGTGTCACAATGCAGCATGTATGTGCGTTTATGCGACACATTCAACAAGAAAACGTAAAATATGAAAGAAAAACGAAATTTGGGTTATAAATATTCATCTCCTGTCTACATGTGTGTACATTTGTGAATTTTCAGAAAACTCAAATTCCATGTGGAGAGTTTCACTATCTTTCCCAACAAGTAAACATATCTCATAAATAAAGGAAGACACAACAGTAGCTACATGTATCTATGGTTCATCTTATCATACTGTACATGCAGTGTATATACAAAATATATTAAAGCAGCAATAAGCTGTGATTTTGAGCATGTTTTTGTTTGAAAACCGTATAAAAATGACCAGATCTTACAAAAATATTGTTTCAGACACAATTGCATGGGCAAAGTGGCCCCTGCACAGGGCTAATGTCATATAAATGGATACGAGAAGTAAGGGTTGAATTGAAATCAGATGCATAAAACCTTAAAAAAAATATATAGCATAGATGATACGCTTTCAGTATCAACATATCAGCAATAGCCCTTACAAATTGACACTACTAACACAGGAAATGTTTTATTCAAATTAAAAATCAGAGAAAAAAATATTGATAGTTACACACAATTTGGTAAGGTCAATAAATAATTTACACGCATTTGAGGCTTAAAAGCAACAGATTGGAGCTTTTTTCCTATTCATTTCAACTATCTGTGGAGGCAAGCGATGTGTTAATAAAATTAACCAAAATTTAACCAGGAGAAATTACTGCAACATGTGATGTCCACATCATAACCAGAAAGTAAGAAATTCATACTAACAGGTGGTTGTAGTCTTGATAATCTGTCAAGCCTCAATACCACCACTCTCCATCCCTTATGACCATACAAGACATAAAACAAATGTTTCTTCTGCAAATCAACTTAAGTTTATTACACTAAAGAAGGAGAAAGAGAAAGTAGTGGGCAAAAGTATGTGCATGGTATTGGTTCATGTTACTGTGGTATGTCCACTAATAACACCAAAAACCTCAAGGTGAATTCCATTCATTCATTCATCACTATAAACATCTCAAACATTTCTTCATGGCTGTCTAGACTAAGCACATGTAATAGCAGAGACTTATGTCATATGGTCTGAGTGATCCAACGAGCACATTGACCGCAGATTGTAATATTACTAACCTAGATATCAGCAATGTTATTCTATAGGGGAATGTACATGTACACTTGGTCACATTTAATCAATATTATACATCTCTTGCCATATCTCCATGATTTTACATCATGTGGGACTGTACAGGGTATTTGGAAAATGTACACCATATTCAAATACTTTCTTTTGTTTCTTTCAAACACAGCAACAAAGTAGACTGAAGTAGAACGAATAGTTTTCGCTGGCATTTCAGGTCTAACATTATTACTATGAGTAGGAAAAGATGTATGATAATGTTATGACAAGAATATCGCAAAGTACTGTATGCACTGAAACAGTACAAACTTGCATTGACCTTCACTGCCCATTTGTCAATACAATCACAGAACTGTATTTTCATAATAACCTTATAAATGTAGTTGCATTACCTATTAATAATATTAATATTAACAATAATTTCCATATTCATTATCTAAGCTAGATAGAACTGTCCCAGAAAATTGGACAATGAAAATAATTATTGTAATCATGATATACTGTAAAATACTTTATTTTCGATTGGAATTAATTTTCTCTGAAGGAATGATTTAGTGAAAATAAAATCCAACAAATATACCTTTTTTCCTATATTTTACATTAAACTTGTCAAAAATCAGTTAAAATAAATTCCATACAAAACACCCAAAAAGTCTTTTCAGCGAAAATAAAGTATTTCACAATACCCACCATATATGTGTGGGTGTTATGGTGATCCAATTTGTTTTAGACCCAAAATAATGCTTTCATGTAGTATAGAATGTATGGTGGCCATGTGACATATACGCATGTGCTAAGTTAAAAATTATAGTCTGTGTATTTTAGCACTATACACTAAAAAATAAAGAGATAAGTTAAAGCCATCATCAAAATACAATGAGAGGTTAGGGGGGGGGGGTACCATAAATTTCTCATCTATGGTGGTACGCTTAGGATTCCAAATTTTAAAAAAATGAATTTTATCAGAAGCAAAGTCCAATCAACCCCTGTAAGACAAGTTTATTTATTTCATAAGATTGATTTCAGGACAAGCTTGTGAACTATTTCAAAGAGTTCTCCCCAAAGGTTTTCTCATAAAACAACAGCTACTTTAATTCTTCTTGAAGTATTTCTGGAATTACAAAGTGTTTATTTTGTAACACATGGCAATCATTACAACTAGAAACTAACTACTGCTTATGCAGTTCATTTAAGAGCAACCCATTTTTGTGTTCTTTCTACATGTATGTGTTATTTCCCAGTAAGAATTATTCAAGGTCACACACTTGATTTTATGGGTTCAACGGTGACATATATGACAGAAAAACTAACTCCACATCAAAGGCATCCCAGCATGAAAAGGAAATTAATGAGGACATCTGCACTGGTTAGGTAGTTTCAACAAGGCCACATCAGAAATATGGCAGACTGCACACACACAGAAGGACAAAGCTTTACGAGTATTTAAGTACATACAATTACAATGGAATACAAAAAAAAAAACCATCACTGGTGAGTGGAAAAACAACAAATTTGCTGTCATCCAGTTTGACATCTAGCTCTGATGTGCAGATGAAAGTATGTACAATTCACCACTTCACCACATCAACACAAACGAATCGAAAGTTGTGATATCTTATACATGTTACTTCCTGTTTTGTCCTATATGGTGCATTATTGGAAAATTCTTCCACAACTACTGTAAAACTTTTTCAAGAGCGCGTTTTTTTCGCGAATTTAGCGAAAGAGCTGATTCGCTAATTGAAGATGTCGCTAATGACATCATTATAAATTCAAAATGGCCGCCAAAAAGGAGAAATCAACAATGACAAGAGAGATTCGCTATTAAAATCAACATTTCACTATTACGTCATTTTACCACAATTCGCTAAAATTGCATGCCGCTTTTTCTACATGTTTTACAGTAATTTCCCCCCAGCTGGCTTATATTGATGTTACTCAAATGACTATACTGATTAAAGTATTAGACACGCATTTCTAATAGAATAGCACATAAACCAAAGATAGACGATAACAGACGATAGCATATCCATCTATACTGGATCATTATCACTTGTGCCAACACCTCTGTCATTTACACATGAGCCACTAGTATTTATTACAGTACCACAGTGTCAATGTAGACATATCAAATGGCAAAGTACAACAGATCAAGGTACATGTAGCAGCTGAGAATTCAATTACCGTAGTTATTGAAGATAAAAGATGGAAACTAACACAAAAGATCATACTGCTGTAACCAAATGACAGTGACAAAACTAAAATATAGTAAAGATTTACAAGCAAGTTTCATGTATTTTGTGAGTCTTTGAAAACCACAAGTTTTCATAGTATTGAAAGTTCAAGTGGGATTCATTTGGCAAGGAATCATGGACATTTTTGTGAAAAAAATTTTCATAATGAACAACATTTATAGGCTTATTTTGCAAGAAGTATTCATATGTGTGGGTGTGTGTGTGTACCGGTATGTGCTGGATATGCTTTTTGTTTCCTCTGAGATCATGACAAATCTATTAATTTTGGAAATGAAATGAGCCTTTAATAATAGTATGTTTTTGTATATTATAGTTATATAAAATTTGGGTCATTGTGACCTGAAGTTAAGGAACAAATTGAGAAAATACAGCAAACATATTAAACCAAACTCAACAAGTTAGTCATGGAAATTACAACAGGTAGGTATAGAAAATATTTCAACATTTCCAGAAAGACGAAGTGTAGAAAATATCATCTATCCAAAACTGCGATGAATGTTGCCAGAATATTGTTTACATCTCTAATATGCAAATGTTTCTGCCTAATAAGGAAGCTGCATGCATAATGAGCCTCATTTCAATCAGCCAATCAAGATACAGGAAGCACAAGTAAAATCATTTCTATTTATTTAACAAAACACTTTACAAACTTCACTATAAAAAAAAATTATTGTGAAAATCTTGCAGGTAAATGTATACATGTAACAGCTGGGAATAACAAAAAGTGGTGTGTTTTTTCTAGTTGTATTAGTACAACAATATCGCCTAAATAAGTAGGTATGATTCATGTAACGTCATGGCATGACGTACATAGAGATTAAATTTATATGCTGTGTGTTACTATATCTTTTATTATACGGCTACAATATTGATATCATAACTATTTAGAATCAATTTATCATTAAATGTACACATATTATGTAAGTCCAAGAATATTGCAGTCAAACATTATGACTCACTTGCAATTTAAATATTGAAAAATACACTTCACGATAATGTGTGGGATGTTCAGTAAATTTTTCTATAAATACTCCACAGATCTATATTTATATTCACTGTATCATGTTGTTTACTTTCTTTTAACAATTTTAATATTTTCAACATTTAAAAATGTCATAATTAAAAATAAAAATATTTAACATACAATGTCAACATTTTTAACACTTAACGTGAATTTGTTAACATTTATTTTAACAATGTCAACATTTTTAACACTTAACGTGAATTTGTTAACATTTATTTTAACAATGTCAACATTTAACATGTACAATCAATGATTGTGAACGTTGGCAACATTTAATAATGTAAACATATACAATGTCAACATTTAATTATGTGAACATTTAACAAACATTGTCAACATTTAATAATGTAAACATAGACAATGTCAACATTTAATTATGTGAACATTTAACAAACATTGTGAACATTTAACAAACATTGTCAACATTTAACAAACATTGTGAACATTTAACAAACATTGTCAACATTTATTAATGTGAACATTTAGCATAAACATTTAATAATGCGAAAATATTTGACATAAACATTTAATAATGTGAACATTTGCCATAAACAATGTCAACATCTAATGTGAACATTTAACATATAAAATTCAATATTGTCTACAATTAACTTACATATGTCAATTATTTTAACAATGTCAACATTAAATATGTACAATCTCACTGTAAACAATGTCAACCTTGTCAAAATTCAATCATAGACCTTCAGTTAGAGGGTCTATTATTCAACATTTAATTATATTAATAAAATGTCAAAATTATCAATATTTTTATACAATATCAACATTTAGTGGGCCATGATTGACTAATTCTAAATCATTAAACTTGATAATGGGATTCATTTTGCATCACTGTTTTCAAATTTCACAAAAGTCGCCCAAAAGTTCAGGATTTTGTGTGGCGTGCAATTGAAATTCACAAAAAAGTGACGTAATAGTTATAGTATCCACTCGACAATGAAATGAACACTCCTGGCATCAACATTCTGGCATGAAGGAGGATTTAAATTTCATTATACTCATCTTATAAAGCTTGAGTTATTGAACAAAGCAATTCAGATTAAGAATTGAAATCAACCAAGGTACTTCATTTTTATGTATTATTCAGACTATCCTCTAAACCCAATGAAGCATTCAAGTATCCAATTTAGTTTCAAAATATCAAATAGTGCATTTTTTCAGGATCCATAGCACCAGGAGTCAAATAATTTCCAAGACTTTTCCAGACCTTTTCCCAAATTTTCTTCCATTTTTCCCAAAGACATTTTGACCCTTAATTCAGGCCAACATCATCACCAAAGCTCATCAAATTTCTGAGGATATGGTAGTTCCCTGGAGAAAACAGGCCTTTCTAAAATGAATTATTAACTATGAAGAAATTAAAAGACTTTTCGAAGATTTTTTTTTATTTTTCCTGCAATTTAAGGACAACTCAAAGACTTTTCAAACCTCAAAAAATCCAAAGACTTTCAAAGGATTTTCCCAACGCTATGGACCCTGTTTTTTTTTTTAGATTCTATCCACTCACTCCGTATCTAATGCAGGGTGAGGCAGACTGATGTTCGTCTGGCATACATGTATGATGGTTGTTTTCTACAATAGTGCATGTATGAATAATTAAGTATTTAATGTTAAAATTATCCATTAACTGTAAGCTGATATAATTTTATGAGAAACAAATTTCTGCAAGCTCCACAAATCTGGAAAATCCATGAAATCTTTAAGTAATGAACAAGGAAGAAACTTTCAAATAGACTTTTACAAAAATTACATGAATTAATTTTTTAGAAATTAAATGGTTTGCAGTATTATAAGGTGACCCCAAACAAACTTGTTTCCTGTTATAAAAAATGTTAGCAAAACAACTAATAGAAAGTGCAGTGCTAAATTTTTGCTAATATTCAACTAACAACTTGTTTAACCTTCTTGTTTATTATAAATGTTAGCACATGCTTGACAGAAGAAATAAAACGAAAATGCGCAAGAAAAAGTGTAATTCCACAAAATCCATCTCGACCATTCATGTTGAAATTAGTTTTATTATCAATTCTATCCAACTAAATCATACTCGGTGAATCATTACATGTAATTATCCTAATAATTCTACAACTGATTATATACACTGCATCCATCAATGGCACTTCCCAAATTGCTGATATTTGAAAAATTGAAGATAAAAATTCACCATATTCATTCTGTTTTGAAACGCAGATAAATTAAAAGCATGCATACATACATACAAGTCAAAAATGTAATGTGCTGTTTAGGTAAGAGCATGTAGTACTTATACATGTACAGAGGTCGCACTAGCCGAGCCAACGATATGTCATAAAATGCATGTAATTCAAACAAGAGGTTTTATTCGCACATCCCACGGACGGACGGACGGATGGACGGATATTATGTGTGCACCTATAATAGATAGTATCATGTGCAGAATATGTTCAATTCCAAAATATAGATACATTGTAGAAAAACTTTTCAACAGTGTAACTAGGTCTCTAGCAAACTTTATTACTGTGAATCATCTTCCATTTTTTTCTGAACTATAAATGTACTACAAGTAGATAAAACAAAATACACAGCAAGGTAAATACTATGCTAAATCAAAGTAAACATTTTCTGCATGCTTGACTCAAACAGATGCTCGCTAATGGGACCAAATCATCTAACTACCAGTACATGTCTAGCATGACCTTCCCTCTGCCATGGGGCATCCCCAAAAAAGTATACTTAATTACTAATGGTGTAAGCTTGTTACGGGCAGAGATCATGCAACTCGGCAGTCCATGTCACACCACTAAAAATGTATCACCGTAGTTATTTTTATGTTACTAATTTGGAAGAAACTGCCCATTTCTTGTGCTTGGATGTGTCCAATGAGATTCTGTGTGCAGGTTTTAGAATGTACCGGTATATATTTTCCTGTGTATTCAATGTTCAATTGTCAGGTCCTATAACAAACATTTTTGTGTTAATACAGCTCTCCGTGATAGAGCAAATACTGTGTTCATGGAAATTACTTAAAACCTGTGCGAAGACAGATGACATAAGCAGAGACTTTAAGAATAAATAGGTCTAAAGGATATCCATTATATAGTAGTAAAATATACAAGACAATTAGTGTTCACATTAATAAGAGATTTTTTCTACTCGTATCATCTCCTCAAAATGAAAAGCCTAAGAGAGTTTTTGAGAATTCAAATTAATATTATAAGACATTATATATGAATAATGATATTATATTACCAGAGATATGAATAATATATAATGTGTGAGAGCGTACTCACTAGATGGAAGTCACAAAATAAAAGTTTAATATTTTTTCCTAATTTATTACAATGTATATTTACATAGGAACTGGGTACATACAATACATCAATGTATTCAGTTTTACATGAACAGAATTCTAACAACAGTTGTTGCATTACCGGTATATCAAAGCTCTATTGCTTTTGTACAGTATCTAGCTGAAAGACTAACTTATGAAGCAAAACAGGCCATGAACAAAAACCAAAAGTTGCAACATTCATGAGTTATCTGTGTTAAGATCCTAAATGATTTGGCTACTCGGCAACTCTGTCATTATTTGTCTGTCAACCTATTAACAGGCCTTACCTTTTGAAAATGGCTGCTACAGTGGTAAAAAAAAAGCCCTCCTAAAAGGACTGAGGTGAGTTACAGAAGTGATTTCAATTATTTCAGAAATAAGTTTGCATGGGTTTAATAAAATTCTGTGAAATCCCATCATGCAACATGATTTCAATTCTACTTCAAATTCATGCTAAACACTAACTACATGTAACACTAAATGTTTGTAATTCGCTCAAAAATAAATTTAGAATTTAAATTTGAGAATTATTCACCATAGACCAATCATAATAATGTTGTATATGAATCACCAATCATAAAAATCCCATACTGGATTCAACGACTTAAAGATACTGGAAACTCAATCACAACCAAATGGGCGGAAATCAAAATATTTAAAAAATGTACAACATGGAAATCTTGACAGTTATTACTACAAATGACAAAATAAAGGCCAAAATACAGGTTTACTTTTCACAGCGAACAAAAAAAGACATGTCTATACATCAAGTGTAAGAAAATGATGTAGATGTATGTAGCATGTACAAACCTAATCAAGCATGAATCACCTGCAGTCAATTATCAGAACTCCTGCTAGTCAGCTAAATTTGCTGGAGATTGATAGTTGGTATAAACCATTACATAACTTATTGATGAATCACTCATAGATCCATGGGAAATAGTTGAACTAAATCAGAGACTAGGATAATCTGTTGTACTAAATAGTCAATTTGTGATCTATAAATGGTAATCTACATGGAGAATATAAATCCATGAATAAAAAAAAAAATGGTGAAAATAAAATTTTTAAGTAGCTTCATACCAAACTAAATTAAATACTTTTATTATTATACATCCCCAATATTAAAACACAAAAAATAAACAAGAAAATGTGAACATGTGAATGTTATCAAAAGTTTAGTTTTTATGGTAGAATTATTTCTTTGAATATCAGAATTTAACATGGCGACATGGGCTGAAAAAGTAGTACATGCATATTAATATGAATTTTACATTTTGTAATTTTAGTACTCATAATTAACATTTAATTAAAGTGAGTTTTATGGCAATAATTGTTATCAATCATATGCAATCAACATTTCTATCCCACAATGCATTGCACATATGCTCAGTAACATGCTCAGTAGTGCTAAATTTGAATTTGGTTTAAACTTGCTTCAATAGAATGTTTAATTAGAAAAGATCAGCATCATGATAGAAGCCAGTAAGTCATTTCAATCATTGCTCTTCCACCAAATATTCATCTTCACAATTACCACGGACCTGGATACACCATTAGCAGAAGCCTCAAAACTGCTGGGAATCAAATGCAATCCATTTTGTACATGAATACATAAAATTGTTTTGATTAAAAAAAAAAATAGATCCGTATCAGTAACTGCATACATAATCAATGTAGAGAGATTATTTGCATTTTGCTTTGAAAATAAAGGATGAGATACACGTTACTTCCCTTTACTGCACAATAACAGGGCAAGTATGGGGATGTGAGTAATACTGCATCTTACCAATTATGTAATTGAATATTCCTATCCAAACCCTGTTGTCATGCAATAATGACCAGTGCCAAGTCCTTTATTTCAATTATAATAACATAAAATACCAAAATATTGAAATGGCTTGAGAAGAGAAAAATCTAGTGTGGTAAGCGCCTCATATACGTTTGTTGTATTCAAGAACAAACAACATGAGCTCAGAACAAATTTTCTAGATAATAATAATGAATTTATTGCATTCTTGGAAACAGTTCCATAGGACAGGTTAACAGCAATAAATGTTAGTAATAAAGTACAATACATGTACATATACAAATAATTTAAATGTCAGTTATTGTTATTTCTGATTTCAAATATTTTATATAAGTATTCACCAACTTGTCTTATTAATACGTCTTCTCTTGTGAAAATGACCAAGATTATTAACGTGAAAGACTGATGGTGGCCTTGTTGTTCAAACGATCCATACAAAAGTGGGGAAAACTCATGATACAGAATATAATCTTGTACATGTATGTTCAATGCACTGACCTCATTATTGTTATCGTCCTGTAGTTAGTACATGTAAAATACACAACATGACTAATGCTGATGATTATGTCGGAATAAGTGTAAAATTACGATACAATAGATGTTAGTTAACAATTCACTGATTTAAATATAAGTGAATCAATTAATATAATGATTAGTCTAGACTACATATGTACATATAAAAAAAAAAAAAAACATTCAAAAAGAAAACCTAGGTTTTCGGGACAAAAAAATAATATTTGTATTGCTTGTCATTGTGTGTGTATAAAAGACATCACCGTTTTGGTTTACGGTATTGACAGAATTTCAGAAAAACAAAAGAAAAATAAATTTTCATGAAATATAAAAGAAGAAAAACGTTTTCGACCTTCATAGTGGTTTTAATCTGAGTTCAACAGGCCGTCTGCTGGCGCCTGATTCTCCTATTGATTTTGTTAAGTCCATTGAGGCTTTCAGTTAGCAATGTGTCAAATTAATCCTAATCAAGTTATTTTATTGCAGTTAAACAATTTAACCCTCTGAATACCGGTGTCAACTTTTGTAATCCTGCATAATATAATTCTTTCAAACCTTTTGATCAGAATTTGTAGGAAATTACGTTCGTTTGGTCAAAAATTATTAAAAACAAGTTAGCAAATACCTAAAAATAAGCACAACAATTTTTATAGAAAAAATGATATTGTTCAAAAGCTAACAAGAATCCTGATGGAGAAGTAAGACAGCTCTGCAGGTAAAATGCTTCTTTTGTTCTGTATGTTGACAAGTAGACTAGACGCGCATGTATTGAAGAAGAAATATGGTTCTGGTAAGTAGTAAAATGCCAATGAGTATCCAACAGACCAATTATACATTGGCTTTCCATGATGGTATGCGGTGTCAGCTCCATAACAATGCACTAAAAGAGGCAGGGGGGCATTTCAGGGTAACTATTACCAGCCAGACGTGCACTCATCTGACCTGGCAATGTATTCATATTTTAACAAGTAGTTCGATGCCAGTACAATTACAACCCAACACATAACACTAACTCAGCAATGTATTATAGGCATGGGAGAGAGGAAAATAATGAACATACATAACTCTACAGGAGGTACTTGTAGAAGCCTGAACTGTAAACCTTTGTTCATGGATACTATTTTAAGCCATAATCAGTGGGAGATCCATGCATGGGAGGGAAATCAGTCCTTGCCCTGCTGGGTAAAACACAACAGGTGCTTTAGGCTTCCACTCCTACAATGTAACTTGATTATTTTACCAGCTATATGTTACCATATTGCCTGGCAGAAGACAAGTTTTGTAGAAAGTTCAAACAAAGTTGAATTTTAATTCAGTCAAGTTGACGATGGTGCAGAGGTCTGTAGTTTATGATACGCACTGCCATTTTGAATACGCAACTGGAAAATTATTGAAATTCAACAATGCTGTGTGATTTCAAAACACAAATGCACATAAACACATTGCTAGAATGCAAAGCCACCGAAGTTCTACCCACATAAACTGTAAGTATGGTCTAGTGTAATTTAAATAATACATCTTTATGGCAAAACTACACAAACATAAATTGCCATATCCTCACTTGGTTGATGATGAAAACTGAAAGCTAATTTCATTTCCAAGATTAAATAAACATTGCCTAAATTTAAAGGGACAAGAAAAGATAAATTCAAAAAGCATACACACACAGACAATGGGGATTACTTCTGCCCTGCAGCCCTGCAAATGCCTTTAAAACTAATGTAAACTTGGTTTCGAACATACTGGTACATTGTACATGCAGTGACAGTCAGTGGTTTAAGGGTTAGACCAATGAACAATATACAAGTATGGTCTAGTGTAATTTAAATAATACATCTTTATGACAAAACTACACAAACATAAATTGACATATCCTCACTTGGTTGATGATGAAAACTGAAAGCTAATTTCATTTCCAAGATTAAATAAACATTGCCAGAATTTAAAGGGACAAGAAAAGATAAATTCAAAAAGCATACACACACAGACAATGGAGATTACTTCTGCCCTGGAGCCCTGCAAATGCCTTTAAAACTAATGTAAACTTGGTTTCAAACATACTGGTACATTGTACATGCAGTGACAGTCAGTGGTTTAAGGGTTAGACCAATGAACAATATACAAGGGGGGATTAGAACAATTAATTCCTTCATTGTACTTGAATCAAGACTCTAATCGGAGTATAATTTTGATAAAGTTCATCTACCAGTATCTTGTGTATGTAGATGAAGCCTGTGTTGATAGTAAGATAATAAATCTTAATTCAAATGAATGTTATTACTGAACTCCAACATGACTGACATGAGTTTATACAAGAATCCATGCCAGGAATGTTGTATCTATTTAGCAGAAGAAAAAACAAATAGTGAACTACAACTAACCTAGAATCTATTCAGCATTCCATTTGCTATACATCACTTCACTACCGACTAGGTACAGTAATATCATTATCCATTCAGATTTATGCAAATGTAATACCACTTTGAACCCTTTTTTCACCTTGTTTTTTTTCTTCAAAAAATAAGCACAAACTTTTCATCGCACACCTGTATTTTAACACTTTATAAACATTTACTATGGAGTACTTCACTTTATTTGTTGTATTTTTCCATGCGAATAGAAAATATTCAGCTGTAATAACAAATTTCTTTTCAATTTTTCAATTCATCTTCACTGAAAATCATAAATAAGAAAGGTAAGGGTTATTCATATATATTCTCAATCATTTGTCAGCAGCTGAAGGAAACAAATGTAGCAAGAATGTATTAAAAAGTAACAATTCAAACCTGTAGGGACAGATTTAAAGTAAAATAAAGGTGCGGACATGGTTACTAACCATGGGATGCACAACTCTAAATGCTTAAGATTCAAGCCCAAATAGAAAGAATGTTTTCTATAGATCAAAAAGAGGTATTCAGTCTTGGTCAGCAATGCATATAGCATTTACCTGTGTTTCGTTGAATACGTGCAACAAAAACATTGATGAATACTTGAACAGACAACGATGTCTACAATAGGCAATAGGGGATACACCTATTCAAAAGTTTCAACGCAATTGTTTGTATACATTTGAACTGTATTGAACAGTGCACATACAGACTTGACGATTTCGTCAACCACTGATGACTTTCGGTTCAAAAATGCAGTCATGTTTTGTTTGAACGCTTTGAAAGTATGCTATACTCCCCAGAGAAAGGCCACTCATTCAATCTAAGTTATTTCTTTATTATTTCCAGACTTATGCACATCAATTGTAATAATAATATTTGAAGCAAGCAAAGTCTTTTTTGAATAAAATGCTTTTCAATTTGGTTAATTGATGATGTATTTTCTTTTATTTAATTATTTTATCTGCAGTAGTCTGAAAATTGAAACAAGAATAAATTTCCCAGGTTGCTCAGTAGACTGCAAAATGTGATTGAACTATGAAAATAAAGAGTGATTGAGAGTATAAAATGCAGTGGAACTTGAAGAAACTGGCAACACTGTAATTGTTTTAGATTATATACATGTGGAATTGCACATTGTATATATAATGATCTTACAAAAACAATAGAAATCAAACCAATTTTATAACAGTCTGAGACCACAATGTCTGTTCAATACAATCACCCACACATACCGATACACCTGTAGATTTGAATCCCACCCACCCTATGTACCCCCAAGACAGGTCAACTTACAAAATCATTTGCAATTACAGAGTGCAACGGTAAATTTCCACCATTTGATCTACATCCAATCATGTGTGTATTTACATGCAACTGACCACCTGTTTTTCAACTGGCAGTTAAACATTAACAATTTCTACATTAAGGCACTAACACTGAGACAGATCTTGAGAGATACAAAGCGGAGTCCTGTTAACTCCCCAGGTAGAACACAGACAAACTGAGCGGCTGCTCAGATCACCCATGTGAGTTGGGATTTGTGTGCTACATTGGAAATGTCCACAAATATCAAAGTCTGAGAAACAATCTCTAATTCTGAGAAAACAAACAGGCTAAAGTAAGGTGAAGATCTCACAGGGCTTTCTGTCAGAAAAAAACACAGCCATTCACTTTGAATGCTTAGCTTGTCATTTACCTACAGGTGCTTAATATGAACTTTAGCTTCTCACTACTGGGGGTATATACAAATCACTGAATGACATCACTAAAACAATAGTTTCAAAAACATTTCCTTTCCTGGAACTGTCAATATGCTCATTTTTATGAACAATGAAAATGATAGCAGGCATAGATTTCTTTTTGATAATCTATTTTATTATTCGCCAAATCTCAGTACTGCGATGCTAAATGAATGATGGACTGAGTGAAAGAAATTTTGTGACCAAATTCTCATGGTTTTAGAGTCAAATTCCCTGTATTTAGTTATAATCATGTGTGGATGTTGTAAGATCCTAATGGAGCTAATACATTCATTGTACACATGTCAAAGCCTTGTAAGTATCAATATACTTTAATAAGAATACTTTAAAAGCAATCGGCATATAAATTTAGTCGATAATTACAGAACTTAATAAATCCGGTACTTATCATACATTATGAGCATGTATAAAACATTTTCATTGAAACCAATCCTGGTGAAATCAATTGCATGTCAGAGATGTAAAATGATATATACTCAAGCTTCTAACAACTGCATGATTTGCACATCTAATCATGCTAATCAAGGCATTAGGAGTGGTTCTCCTAGGAAATCAGAGACTAATAATACATATCCACCTAGAAACTGAACACACAACACTTAACCCATTTTACAATATTCCTACACACAAAAACATTTTGTTCTATTTTCTCTAGACTTAGATGAAATTAACAGAACAGGCAATTACTTATAGGTCATGGCTAAAATTAAAAAAGATAAATTATGAAATTAGTTTAGAAAGCAGAACAAAGCTATTACCATTCCAGGGTTGTGAAAATTGGCTGACCTTCAAATGTGGAAAATACATTGTAGTTATACCGTAATGCACCACCCACACAAAAATGGAAAACCATAATTGAAAAAAAAAACAGGATGGTTAAGAGATGACATCAGGAAGCTTGCTGGATGGAAATATTATAATCTTACTGTAACAATTTTCAGATTTATTTTTGTACTGTACTGCTAAATTTAGTTGCGAGTTACACGACTAAGCGTAGAGTGAACATATAGACATGTGATAGACCGATTCAAACAATTCTGTAAGCTTCCATCCCCCATCCACCCGCCCACCAAAACTTTGATAGTTTCATATGGTATATGAAATACGGTATATTTTAATTTAAGTTGATGTACAAATCACAACCTTCTTGTGGTTTTTCACAAATTAGTACACACCCATGTGATAATTTACCATATTATTATCACTAGGCAAATGCTCCCAAAACACACCCAATTAATGGGATATCAACTGCAAAAATCAATCAAAATTGGAATCCCTCGCCAAGCAACATACATTCACAAAAGATTTTGTTTTTAACTCATATTCCAGATACTTAAAATTATCTAATACAATAATGGTTTATAATAGTCTTGCCATATGAACCACAACACCATTATTAATTACATAATATTTGTGCAATAATTTATATTTTATTATACATTTTAGAAGAGAAATTAATGTTATTCATACAGTGCAAGAGTTTAGGTTAAGTTTCGGAAACATTGTTAAAATAATTATTCACCAATATTTTATTCATAATTACGGCATATATTAAACTCTGCACTAATGCCAAAAGTTGCTGTTCGCATGATACAGAGTGACTAGAAAGTGAGAGTAAGTGGTGTTGAATTGAAGCATAAGGTTTGTTACAGGCTTCATGTAAAATATCACTAAGATTAGAAATGAGTCATCTATGAGTCTCACTAGTTGGACTTGCATATTGTTCTATGCAACCTAGATTTATTCCAATTCCAGGCTTATTATGTTGACTGGATGATTCATCCATGCTTTGTGGTAATAATAGCAGACCCCCAGTCACGGACAAAAGAAAAGCACACTTTCCAGTATTCCATGTGTTGGATAATTTTAAGGTGCCAAGACACAGCAAAAAGGCAGTGTAATTTGTGTTACAGGGCGAATGTGTTGAGAAGTAGACTGTTAGTTGCTGATGATGACATCATATGAAAGTTTATTGGGGTTTTGTTTATCTTATGGAATTTGATTCAGCTGCTAAAATCAAAAATATAACGACATAATGTGGACTAAACACTGCTAAATCAATACCATTTATATACATATATACACATTCATTTGCCTAATTTAATGGTGGTCGTCGTCCTAATCATCCCATTTTAATCGGGAAATTAACCGAGAAGAATGGACTAAAGTCTTTAAACGATCGCTCGTCGTAAACTGACAATAAATCCCCTCCACCCACATTCAAAATACACAATCACCTCAGTGGACCCAATGATATTGTCGTAAAGGGGAAGGGTTGCACACGACGTTAAGGGAACGTCACATTTCCGCCGACTCTATGATATTTCACTCACCTGAGATGACGACGACCTGTAGGCTGCTCAATGTGGAGTCGAGTATTTTCACGGATTTGTCGGCAGTACACGCATCGTAGAGATACTCAAAATAGTCAATGTCTTTAGACGATCTCCGCTCGATTGCGAACAAAACGTGTCAACTGTGTCAATGTTTTATGATAATAACAATATAATCACGAGAATAGATAGCCAGTCCAGTCGAATGTGACCTGGCGGTTGTCGCCTGTTTTGAACCCTCTACGCTTCGATTCTACCCAATAAAATCCATGAATTACGCAAGAAGTTACGTGATAGTCATATTCCGGCGATGAGTGATCTCCTCATTAACCCATCAGCGAGTGTCCAATTCTTCAACAGTCTTGGTCAAGCTGTTATTTCCGGGCGAAATCGGTCTTTTTCACAACCATGCAAACAACCAAAGACCTCTGCGTGCAAGTATGGAGGATGGGCTGTGACGTCACAAAAATGTCCATCTTGTTTGCCACGTCATCAAAACGTGTGGTAGTTTTAGCGTGGGAAAATAAATGGGGTCAGTGACCCTTTCCCTGTTTGAGATTTTTTCAAGAATCTGAAAGCGAAGATACTCCCTCACACGGAAGTAAACAAAGGCGAGACGCACTGCGTCGTGTAGATATTGGTATGTCCTCGTGGTACAGGAATACGCATGTTCATTTTCAGGTATATAAGGGGCGAGTCGTTAACATTAGAGAGGCGAGTGTAGATGGTATTTTTTATTGGGGGCTGAAAAGAGATAAATCAGAAAAACAGTCCTACACGAAACACATACAGACAAAATTTGTACACCTTCACCATGCGGAAAATAATACAGCAACATCATTATTTTTCCTTCGATTAAATTTGACCTAAATCGTTGTTCGAGGGATTCAATTACTGCTTATTTCTGTATTTGTTTACTTAAGTGCTGTATTGTTTTGTGTATGGGTAATGAAAAAAATGTCCAAAAAATAAATAAATAATAAAAATCGTTGTTCACGGAGATGTCTCTGGAATTTGTTTTGCTTTACATTGTCCAATGTGTAATTGTTTTGTTGTTGTTTTTTTTCTGTAATTTTCGCTGTCAGTGGTTAACGTGATTTAATACCCCCGTCATGTTTATAATGATCCGTACGAAATGGAATTACGGGGGTGAGCAAGGACGGGATGTTTACCAATTGATTAATACAGCTACATTTCACCTCAAATCGCCACTGCAATCAATCATGAATGACATTACATATTTAGCAAATATATTGACAATCTGATTAAAATGAAATCCTATTCGTCAAATTTTAATCAGATTGAATATCTCGATAATTTGCGAACTTTGCTGTCTATTGGTGGCGCACTTCACCCTTCGTCCAATTATGCACGATTCATTGCTGATTATTTTAACATTATGTGAGTGCTCCGGTCGCGATTATGATCTTCCCGGAGAGTCTTCTTGATACAAACTCGTTATTTCTAAGGGATAGCCAAAATTTTTACAAACAGTGTCTGTTATTTATATCCGTAAACGACAGTTAAATGGATGTGTTAGTTTCCGGGCGCTTGTCGACTACACTGTGACATAGTACCACATCTAGCGACACATCTAGGGTTTACTTTGTAGTGTAGTTTTGAAACGGTCTAAAATTGCCCGAAATTTAGACTGTTCATCTATGAACCCACCCACCCTCATAATAGTTTATTTTCAGAAATTCGATGTAGATACAAGCTCCAGTTTGTTGTTTTCGTTAAAATAATGAAGCCCATACCTACATCTGATTGTTATCAGATTGGTAAGTCTGATAAATTGTGATTGGATATTCCGTCTGAAAGTTAAAATTCGAATGCAACTCCATTATTTTCAAGTTGAATGCCCACTACTGAGTAAATTATCTTTCTAAAATAAAATAAAATAAAATAAAATAAAATAAAATAAAATATGACTGTTTGATCTAAAAGAAATAACTATACTGTCACATATGATATCAGTCGATGTGCTTATTTTAGAGTTTAATCAAAAACAATATGCAACAATTCACTCTTCAGTTATAGAATGAAAAAGTAGGCGTGTTATGTTCGATTTTGTTTGGCATCATCCGATTCGCACGCTTTCATAAACTGGCCCACCCACCACACTCCCACCCTGGCCACCCACACAAGAACGGAGTTGAGTAAATAAGCGAGCCCTAGTATTACGGCAGAATTAGTAGAGGCAATGTGCTTCAGTTATATAATATATCACTAGACTGCTTTTACCTGTTGGCGTTATTTAAGAGTGCACAACTTGTCGGAAGGGTGTAACATAAGAATGACATAAATAATATAGCAGAGGTTTTTGCTATTGCAATTGCATAGCACATTTCTGAAGTAACACATTCTTTGAATACCATCAAGTTATATATTTTTAGAAAGCTTATTTTTCAAATAATATGAAATAAATATTCCAACTAAAAATGGGACCGTGTAATCACGTGATAACTGTGCAAATAGAGAGGTGTTATTTTCAAGGAAAACCGGAATAAGGCCACAGAAATGACTTTCGAGAAATCAGAAGGTCAATATTATGCTCTACATAATTGTAGGTACAGTAGCTCATGTTTTGAAAAGTCGATATATATGCAATTTTGAAATTTTACAATTATTGTATTTTACACAACTGCGACTGAAATGTACTGCGTGTTGTAACGCTTATGCCACAGAGGGCGTTTCACTATACGGTTTCTTCGTATCCTCGGGGGGGGGCGGACATCCGGGCATTTTCACCTCCTGGCAACCCGCGGCGGTGAAAACAAAGGCCAAAAACTCGCAGAAAACGGTACTTTGTGATGATTGTTGAGACTCCTCTGAACAGTGTAACAAGATTAGTCCTACGTGTGTAACATATATAAATTTGATTGTTCGGGATTACTTCAAAGTTGAGTTAGTGTTGTTCTCTCGAATTTTCACCGGCTCGACCAGCGTTCCACAGCAGCGCGCTCAGAGCCCATAGAAATGCATGTACAGTGCAGTGGTGCGCGTCGTAGCAACGTGACGTAGCTCCGCCCCCGAGGATAGTATCGTTGCAAATACATGATCCAAGACAACAATGTCATCATTAAACATCGCTCGGGTAAATGACGTACAATCATCGGCAACATTACATGTGCAAACCGTAACATCATCTACGTCATCACGTGTATAGGCGATATCAATCGCGAACTTCAAAATCGCACATATGAATACTTTCACAGCATCAACTCGCACAGACCCTCCCTGGTAGCTTAACATTTTAATCATGATACAACTTCAAATTCACGGACTTGTGTAAAAAGTGACAAAATCAGGAAACAAAACTCCAAATCATCCAAGAACTCAATAAAGGGAAATTTCATTCACTTGTATCATTCCTCTGTCATGAATTTGTTTACGCGTATCTGTTGACCGACTTATTTAGTTGATTATTAGCGAATGGCTGTGTTATGTCTGTCATCGTTTAGGCCATGTGAAGTTCTGAACGGAACTTGGCTCAGTGATTTGGAACTAATTACGAGATAACCGTCGCTATTCGGACTACTATTTCTGACAGTTGGTATTCATAGTTATTAATGTAGTGAACGATTAATCAAAAGATATGACGTATTCAGTACTTAGTGTGATTGGCTTTATGATTGAAGGTTACGCCCTAGAGTCTTTTTACTGCTTTGTAATTGGTTAGAGTTTTGAAAATGAATAAAGAGAGTTTTGAGTTGGTCTTGGCGAGTACTCCACGACAGAGGCAGTCTAGAGTCCAGTCCTGGAGAGTCTTGTGCGAGTCTTGAGTCAGCCTTGCGATAGTCTTGGGGACTTTTCCCCAGGGCGCTGTGTCTTATAGAGTGCTCGACAGTCCGACTAAGACGAGAGTTGAAACGTATTTCGTTGTGTGTGTCTTATTTGACTGTAAAGACTTTCTCGATCCCGCATCTCGAGGGGACGAGATATAGAGACGAGACGAGATTCCCCCTGACACGTGTGGAGAACCCCAGAGAGAAGAATTTCCCCCTGATACCTCATTCACTGCGTCCTCCACTTACCAACAAAGCAGCACCTACTATCTGTCTGTAAATCATTTAATGGAGACGTCTAGCTATTTTAAAGTTGATTAGGACACCGATTACCAAATAATATCTAATACCTATCTGACTAGGACGCTAAGACAATGAATCGTTTGCCGTTGTTTTGAACGGTTTTGGCCAAAACATTAAGAAATTTAAGAAAAATACGAGAATATCGTGACGTTTTTCTAGAGGCTCGTCTTGGTGGTTCGAGATAGAAGTCGTGCCGAAGCGGTATGTCTGACGAACATTAGTGAAAATCCAGAGCGTCCGATAGTTCATTTACAAAATAAATTGAGAGATTTATAACTTGAACTTGGTACATAGATGCTATAGAACAATGCATAGACCTGATTAAGTTTGAGGTTAAATATTAATTACCTAATTTGCATAATAATTTGTAAGCTTTAAGTTTTTCTAATTTTATTTCAATGAATCTTAATACACAAATGCTCTAAGACATTTCGATCACCTAATTAGTTATGGGTTTTATACATACATTCATCATAATTACCTAATTTGCATTAAAATGTAATTTTTGGCTGTTACACAATCAATCATCACATTCTATTGGAACATAGTAAACAAGTGCCCTGGGACAATGCACAGACATGCTCGGTTTTCGGTTGAAATCCGTGCATATAACGACTTATTCGCATAATTATTAACACATTTTCCATCTACATCGCAGACACCAATTATTGCATTTAAATAACACCTTGTATAAAAGTACCCGAGTTCAATGCCAATGACCAGTTTAGTTTTTGATCGAAATTCGAGCATAATGACCCAATTTGTATAATATGTTTATTCACTACATTTAATTAAAATGTCTTACCCAGAGTTCTGGGGTAACCCACATACGTGATTAGTTTAATGTTGAAAAAATGCATATTGATCTCAGATTTGTATTAGCCAGTTTCTGATGACACAAATTAATTAGATTTAAATTGAACTCGTGACAGAGGAACCCAAGAATAAATCAGACTACAGATGTACAATCACATTTATTTTCTCTGAATATTGTAAAGCTTCAATACTGTGTTTGACATTGTTTTCATGTTGTGCATCTCAAACGAAAGACTAATAATAACTGCAAAGCTTCTTATTTGAAAGGCTAATTTTTAATTTTTAATTCATTTTAAATGAACTCTCGGCACACGGGAATTCTTTTTAAGCTTCCGTTTATTTCGTATTTTAACGTGTTTGTATCACATCGTGTTGTATAGTTATCAATTTATCTTCTTAAGTTCATGTTATTTTGGATATTAAAGAGCTTGGTCTTTTCCACGAATCGAAACGAAACGAAACGAAACGAAACGAAACCCTAACCCGCATTTTTTTCATTGGCCTAATAATATCTGAGGAAATTTCACACTGTGAAACACGAAATGATTAGCGCCATCAGTGTTCAACAATTCCAAAATGGCTGTCACGTCATGTCAGCACAAATGAATCGTGCTGCAAAGTAGGCGGAAAAGAGGTGGAAACTAAATATTCTCGAAAAATTTATTTCTGTGACGTGGCGATGTCTGAAGTCGTTCAAAATTTAAGATTAGGATTTCGTTTCGTGGAAAAGACTAAGCTGTATTAAAGATTTAGAAAATATGGGAAAATCCATATAATGTTAACTTCGTTTTTCATCGAATTGATGAATTGTCTTCTCTATAGTTTATTTGTGATTATATGCCATACCAAGACGGATATTCATATCCAAACAAATGGAAATCAACGCTATACTTTTCGTATAAACCATTTATCTGGTCTTTTGATAGTCTGTTGTAGTATTTTCTGAGCTTAGCACGCCTGGAGCTTTGAGTCCTGTGTCGGGAAAGTGCAGTTGGAAACACCGAGCCATTCATACCAACACTTCGTAATATGAAATCGACATCCGAAGAGATGGTCTCCATTTTGCCAATGACGTCATAGTGTATTTTACAAGGACTGCAGAGTGTGTGATAAGGCGCCCAATGACGGTTAAATGCACCTGTATTCAAAACATAATCAACAAAATGCGAGAACGTCACCGCTTGCGATTCACTCAATGAAAACATCGTTCTCATATTTGTTATATGACGATGCATTGCAGAAGGGTTCTGAAGTTTTCTTTTGATGGAAAGCTTTGCTAGAACTATGTTCAAATATGCAGACAAAAATCGTTCAAACGGGTGCCTCACCATCACCACTTTGACGTAATCTGTAAACACGTGGTTTATATTTCTGGACATTTCATGGAATTTCAGCAACGTGATATTTTTCATTTGCGGGGAACCATTGCCGAGTTGACGGAAAATTTGTTTCCAACTAGCAGACGCGCATTTGGCAATTAAACAAAACAGAAAATTGTGTTTTGCGTCGATTGCAATTACTGGGTTGATCGGTGGATATGCGACTTGCATCGGAGATAATGACTGGCAGACATTCATCATGTGTGTTCGTCTCTTTGTGTACACATCCGTCTCCCCATATAGGATACCTTGAGCGGGCATCGTGACAGCGGTGTACTCCATTCCCGCATATGTATTCACTAAATAAAAAAACGTTTAGTAATAGTTTAGTGGAAAATATACATAAACTACATTGAACTATAGTGGGATGTGATTTAATTTTCATAAATCAAATTTGCACCAAATTTTACTTCGTGTTATGATATAGACCATTGTAGCGTTATGCAGATAATGAAAAACACATTTTTTAATTACGCTGGACTCTTCAATCTACCTTGGACCACAGTCACTCTACTAGTAGAGTGACTTTGCTTGGACACGGTCTGCATAAGCTGATTTACGTACCCCCGCAAAATTATGGGGAGCTTTCTATTATGCATTTAGGTATATAATACAACCTATTACATGGCGGAGTCCGATTGTACCTTATTCGCCGGGACACATTCTGGAGAAACTACAACCCTACAAAGGCTATATGCGCGGTGACTGAGCAACGAAACAGTTCTTACCAGGATCATGAAAATGCAGTGTTGATAAGCAAATTATAATCAGAATACAAACCACACAGATGGGTTTACAATAAACTTTCCATTTTTGACCAGTCACTGTTAGTTTAGTATTACCACAGCCCGAAGGCGAATTGGTCATCGTATGATCCCTTCGATAAACGCCCAATAATGACGTTACATACGCCAATGAAATATGTGATCACATTGTTCAAAAATATCTACAGCATTCAAGTTAGTACCCTCACTTTCATTGGCTGACAAAGACCAACACCTGAATATTTAACCAATCGAAGATTAACTTGTGTGATAGCAGACACCTTGGGGTTTTGAAAGACGTTGGGAATTTGCTGTTGATTATGTAATAGATACGAGTATTCTCTACACTTTCCCTAAATGTCACACATCCTGGAAATCTCAAGGTATTGATACAACAACAATTCCCGATATTGTTACCCATTTTTTAGTGGTAAACTGTTTTTGAAATTCAATGACAACTGGTTATATTTTCTGAATTACTGTAAAAGGGTTAATTATTCACTGGGTTTTAATTTGGCTTATTTCCCTGATTGGAAAATGCGCTGAATTAAAAATATATAAAATTGAGCATAGAACACATTATCTAAATAATAAAACCATGAATTTAAAACCCACTGAATATGCCTGAAATGGTAAATCAGTGAAATTTAAACCCAGTGAAAATTAGTAATTTTACAGTATAATCGCGATTTTTTTATTGAGAGTGTGTTCGTGTCTCCAGAAATTAGCAAGACTCGTGGAAGGCCCGGGGTCGTGCATAAGCCTAATGACTGTATATTACCGTCTTGGATGTTCAGGGTATAATGCCCCAACTTCAACAAGTCAACAGTTAAGGTTGATAACGGAAACAGGTAACATTCGTAAGCTGATCGCGTTTCCAAATATGGACTCGGAAATATTTTATAGTGATGAATTGTTTGAGTAGTCATAATTTAAAATTCGCACTCTAAAATCACTCTTAAAGCGCGGTGGTCGTCGCGCAGCGCATGTTCGAATTTCATGTAAATAAACAATGTATTTTACACGCGTTGTATACGTCGCTATGAGCCCTATATCGAACAGGACGCGGCACGACGACTGCCGCGCTTTAACTCTTTATCGGAGTATTGGGTCCAGTTTGTGACATATGTTATGGTATGAATATGCGTAAATTACGAAAAAAACGCGACGCAAATGCCTCGAAAAGCCTAAAATGGGACGTCAAACAGATCGTAATTTTCCGAGTTTTTCTATCACATCGCCATCACAATGTATTACTCACAGATGCAAGTATCATCTATGCCTGGTTGTCTGTGCCTTACATTTAATTTAGTTGGCGTTCACCTCTCTCTTTTGAACTGTATTTGAACTCCGAGTCTGGGCCTACCGATTCAGATCAATACCAAGTACGGTACATGACTATTTTTGTTGGTACTATACCCAGTCACATGAATGACTTTCTTGTTTATTAGTGCAAACAAGTCATTGAAATGTATGTTTTTTCCCTTATATTCACGCTGTTGGGTTAAAATCTCAATGAGTGCCGATGGAAGTCATCAAACTCGTTCTGAGATGCGTTCTACCGAGGCCGGGCCAAACAACGTACATCATGACCTGGGATCATGACATGACACATCGCGTGCTGAAATAGATTAAGATTTTAGGTAAATTATAGACTCTTTCATTTATAGTTTTACATACAGCAATCGGTAAATTGAAGAATATTGTCTAACTTTTGGAGTGTCCCCGAGACTCCACAGTGGACTTGGAGAGTAACGCTCTCTGCGTCAAAGCGTCGGTCAGACACTTTCCTTGTTTGACTAGAGAGGGCGTAAATTATATGACTATTTTTTTTTTTAACTAATGGCACTCCAATATACCACACGCAATGTAGAGCACCAAGTTTGATTTTGTTTTTGGCTATGGTATTCATTATTTTTTGAGTCTACAAATATTTTTTGTGATCTGGATATTACACCTATTTACTGACTACAGTAAAATTTTGTGATTTTTATTTTTGGGAATGTGAGAATAGATTGTTAGAAGACAAACTGTTATTCCATTAATTTGTATATCTCGACCAATATTACTGTATCATGACAAAATGTATGATTTTTGTTTATATGGTTTGTTTATACTTAGATTTTACCTGTGTGATTTTCATCAGCCAATTAGAATGAGTGTTTGATGGTGTATGTTCAAAACAAATCAGTACGTTTGGAGCACTGTGATTGGTCGAGTAATATACTTGACATTTGACCTCATAAAATGAGATTCCATATTTGAGGTGAGACTAAATAAAATAATGTGAATGTCAAAAACATATGAAATGAAGTTTATTTTTATTAGATTGCAGTTTGCACCACAAGGACGGCTCTATAATTGTCAAATAGATAATTTTAATTTAGTAGTGTAGCAAAATAGTTAAAAAATAAAATTCATTATATTTTAGAAGCAATTGTTAAAGAAAATGATAAATTTTGGTTTTAAGGTATTGATTTCACACAATGCTTATGATGTATACAATACACAATCTGATTGGTTGAGGCATCCCCAAAATCACCATGATTGGCCACGCCAGTTTCATTATAACAGATTGTCTGGTTGGCTGAATGCTGATTTATCAAGTCAGAATATTCCATGGTTATAGTTACTTGTAAGAACTCAATACACTAACTAAGAATTACCTTTTCTTCTAAAATATAGTGAACCAGCCTCCACCCCTGCTACAAATGAACTATGCCTCTGATGCTTTTCAGCTTCACAAACATTTTTGATTTTCACCTCTGCCACTTCACTAATAATGGGACTGCTTAGCTTGACATGGTTTGTGGAAGTTGCTGTTCTGTTACATTACATTTGTATCTGAGTAAATCTGTTGTCAAGCGCACAGTAACTCCTACTGACATGTTAGGCATTATCATTGTCATAGTTCATTTTTAGCAGGGGTGGACCAGCAGGAAAGGGGAGGGGTGCTTCATAGTAAACTACATTTGTACATTTACATAAGGCCATACCAATCTATCTCAGTATCACAAAAACTAATATCTACAGAAATTTGTGTCTTGTAGATGTTACATAACTGTCCAACTATTAATATCAATATTTCCCAGTTTTGGGAATCTTTAAATAGTTTCTTGTGTCTAGTACATAACAGTGTTGTGATGATCCCAGTGCTGTGTGTGCTCTGCAATCAATCCAAGTTCTGCATCTGGTAATTTAGGTATTGGAATATTAATTCCTGTAAATTGTGGTAGATCTTTATAGGCATCTAGTCTTTTTAAACGACCATCAACTATAGAAAAAAAAACATTGAAAAGCACAATATAAATAAATTGATATCAAATAAAATTATGTAGGCTGAGAATTTTTGATTAATTTGTGTTTTGCTTTAAATTAACAATATTAAAAAAATTCAAAACAGGTTTTGTAGAGATTTCTTGTATATACTACCGGGTAGTAATGTAAATAATAATTTTGAGTGTTTTAAATGTGAGTGAATTTACAGCCACTAAATCTCATTGGTCTGAAACCATTGGGGTGGAGGTAGGGGGAACTACATGATCTTCCTTGACTTCAAAATTTGTGTCACAATCATCAAGAAAGTGACATGGGATCCCCATTGAACTTGATATTGTATGCTGACTGTGACACTTCAAGTAAATTTGATTAAATTTTCCAGAGTAATTAACGGTGGATCGATGATTGATGACTATTATCCTGAATAAACCAAAAAATATTATCAAATATCAAAATATCAAGTTGTGAGTGGTTCTATCCATAAATCATAAATTAGAAACCACTCACCAAATGGTGGTCTTGTATTGAACTCAGCCCTTGGTGGCCAGGGCTCATCTTCTGGCCAGCTATTGGAATGAGGTTGTCCTGTCATCCGCGTCCTGTCATACTCTTCTGTTGATTCCACCGATCGATTCTGTTGCAACTGTCGTAGCTGTGGTAGTGGCGGGTGTCTCTTTTCTAGTTCTCCACTAAATTTGACACTTTTGTCGGAGCCGGATGTTTTTCGTGGATCAGGCTGTGTGGCTGTTGCTGTGCTGGCCCACTTACTTCTCGCCAGTGCGTCAGCTTGGTGCTGTCTCATTCGGTCCTCATAGTTAGCAATCCTCACTAAAGCATCCTTATAATAGGGCTCTAGTTCCTATAAAACATATGATTGTTACAGTACTGACTCATATAGTAGAATTAGCATAGATTTTTGTGTGAGACTCAGAGTATTTATTTTCAACACATAATTTGTTTTAGAACAATTAATCAAGTTTGCGATAGCTAATGTCAATCGACCGATATGCAAATTGGTATGGTATTTAATCACTGATATGCAAATCACATGACGCGAAACTGTGGATGCAAAACTGAATTTAAAGGGTGGTAGTCATCACGCAGCGAAAATTAGTAATTTTACAGTATAATCGCGATTTTTTTTATTGAGAGTGTGTTCGTGTCTCCAGAACTTAGCAAGACCCGTGGAAGGCCCGGGGTCGTGCATAAGCCTAATGGCTGTATATTACCGTCTTGGATGTTCAGGGTATAATGCCTCAACTTCAACAAGTCAACAGTTAAGGTTGATAACGGAAACAGGTAACATTCGTAAGCTGATCGCGTTTCCAAATATGGACTCGGAAATATTTTATAGTGATGAATTGTTTGAGTAGTCATAATTTAAAATTCGCACTCTAAAATCACTCTTAAAGCGCGGTGGTCGTCGCGCAGCGCATGTTCGAATCTCATGTAAATAAACAATGTATTTTACACACGTTGTAAACATCGCCATGAGTCCCATATTGGGCAAGATGCGGCATGACGACCACCACCCTTCAAAATACACATTTATTCTTTGATGTTGATGTTAAAGAAGGTGCTTAGATCGCCATGTTGACGGCAGTCGAATACAATTGTGAAAATAAGTTTTGTATGAATGTATTACTGTAAAATCTGTATTATAAACCATAGCTTCTATTAAAATGGTACAATGCAACAGAGGGGATGCGACATCTATTAGAGCATCTACACATATGAGAAATGGTGAATTTTTGGGTCTCAATTGTTCAAAAAGAATGGGTGCGACTTCTATTAGGGATGTGGCTTTCTAATACAGATTTTACGGTATTTCAAATTACACGATATATTCCTCAACCTTGCTATGTGCATGCAAACTTTACAAATTGAAAATATCACGTTTGTTGAGTGGATGTTTTCTGTCTCACCTCTCTGATGTCTTTCAGCTGTTTAACATGTTCCTCACAGTGCCATCCATGATGCTCAATTCCATTTAAAGTGACATTACGTTGACTACAAGCTCGTCGAATTTCCCGTACAACAGCTAACATTTTGGCAACTTTGGCTGTTAAAACTGGAAAAAAACAAAATAATAATTTATTTATTTGGATATCCTATGGGAAAATTCTAACAACAACAAAAAAACATATAAATAAAAAAGACAAATAAATATACAAAAAATAACAATTTAAGCTTGAAATAAACTTATGTAATCCTCTGAATAAATCTATATATGAAAGGAAAAATTTGTTAAAACTATCCATACACGTGAAAATAGGTGAATATTTAAAATCATTAATTCTGTTCCTACGAGGTCTAAAAATTGTGCAAGTGTCTGACAGGAACGTAAAAGCAAAAATGAGCTGCATTATGAACGCTGTATGCACATAATAATAAATAAATAAATATATAATTAAAATTACCGTTTACTTGTGTTTTAATAAGTTTGTTTGGTTAAAACCGTCAGCGGGCAAACGTGTTGGTATATTATCACAACGAAAATAAATTGTGAAAGGTGCACTTCCGCGTTCGTTTGTATAATCTAGAAACAAGAAATTGTATCACGGTGGCCGCCGTCGTAATTGATACAGAGGTTGAATCCTTCGGTTTTCAATGGCTTTTTATCACGTAACATAAACAAAACAGGGCAACTGATGGACACTGCCATATTATAAGTAATACTCACATCGTACAAGGGGACCATCCACCCAATACTCTAAATTTTCGTCCACTTCTGGTCTCAAAGTCTCTAGCATCGTTGCGTCTTGTTGGAGCTCCGCGTCCAGCTCATCGCTCAAAAGGCTCCTGTGTCGATACAGGGACTCGATTCCCATTAAAACACTCGTACATGTGTCCCTGTACTGGCTACGGGCTACCAACGTGGCTGGATTTTCCGACGACATCGCTAGAACCAAGCAATCGTCGATATTTACAGTGTATTTTTGTCTTACTCTGTCGATCACACTATTGCTATGGTGCCGCACATCAACACCGTATGATTTGCATAAAATAAAATAAAAGGTCAAACAAATTTGCAAGATAATAGCTCAGCTGACCTCCCAGTCACGTGACCACAGCTGATGCTAATAATTGTTTACAGGGCGTTGTTACGTGGTTACGAAGGGTTTCCTTTATTCAACCACTAGTCAGACCGCTTACTGATCAAACGTTCTTTCGAAGTCGGTGATATTGTGGCGGATATAATACCAAAAATGGCAGATCCAGCCCCGCCAGCGATCCCAGCCGTCCGGATCCCAGTTGACAAACCAGTGCGTCTTGTCGGAATCAGCCACTGCAACAACAGCTACAGTCTGATCGACCACGCGTCGTCGGCTGACAACTTACACCATGTTTTCCACATCTTAATTCAAAACATCGCTAGTTGTGTTGATGATCCACTTTACTACAGAACTGATGAACTTTTAAGCGAATTTAAAGGTATCGGTACAGATATTAAAGAACTTGCTAGAGATCGAGGCTACGAGGAAACCACAGATAACTACCACGCTCACCATTTCAAAGCTGATCACGAAGCAGAAAACAAATGTAAGTTCCGGTATTTTGCAAAATGTCATCGCTGTTTGATTATTTTAACTTATACTCAATGCATAAACAAATGTGTCCATTAAGACATTGTTACTCGACGTCGTTGTTATTGTCTAACTAGTACAAAGTTCTGAATTATAGCAACACATCATAGTATGTCAACCTATTAGTATTATTATTTCAAAAAGACTCGATAGACACTCGATCTATCACTGAAATTTAACCATGAAGCAAATTTAATACCAGCATATAGGACAGTAGTCATAGATGAGATAACTCAGATAAGAGGCTAATTAACAGCATATAGGTAGAATAATTACATTACAGTACATTGTATGTTTTTTTAAATGTCTACTTATTATTATTTCATAATAATGTATATTTATTAAGAGAGAAATGTTGATTGTTGATGTTTACAATGTGAAATATAAAAATAGAAATGTGTTTCTGATGCAGTCTGTTATTATTAGATGTTAGGGGCCTAGGGTTGGCGTGTTGGGTTACTCACCTGGATTTTAGGTGGGAGTAACCCACAGCTAGTTGTAAACTGGACCCCAACGTTGAGAGTGCTTTTTGGCTCAATAAATGCTGTTTTTCACCAAAAAATTGCCTGAATTTAGGTAAAATGACCAAAAAATCACATACTGGTATAAGATATACAGATGTGACTATTATTAAAACGTAAAGATAATAAATTATAAAGTATAAAATAATATATATGAACTAATCCTGCTTGATTTTGATCAAGATCTGTTTAAATCAACACATTTTAAAACAAAAAGTTATTTCTAAATTGTTATCATTAATAATTAAAGATTTAATCATTAAAACATTTTGCTTGAATAATATAACTATGAATGAAGGAGGATGCACAGATGGGTTGGTAACATTTTATTAAAAATCCTAAAAGCTGGAATTGTTTACGTTTTGCTCAATTCTCGAGCAGAAAATTCACAGCAATTGCATCAATGTTTTGAGTCTTTGCAGCTGATTTCTGTCATTTTCTCCATCACCTGACCACACTGCCATATATTTTAGTTTAGTAACATGTTTATCATCTTTACAGAGTGTTGATTTCTTTTTTGTTTTCAGATCTCATCGCACACTTGTCAGAAGTTGCACATTATCTTGTGGATTATAAAAATGAGTGTTGTGTTGAAAGCAGAGGACAGAAGGCTTTGGACAAATCATTTCTTGAATCAGTTTGCCAGAAACATATCGAACATATCAGAAACTACAGAAGAGTAAGGATGCATTTTATTTTAATTAAAAAAATTCTAATATTGATTACCATTTATCAAAATAATAATTTTATTTTTTTATTTATTCAATTTTTTCATATACGTATTTAATTATTATTTTTTTCATATATTTTTATTATTAATAATTATTATTTATTTTTTGGTACTGTTTTAATATGTGGCATTAGTTGAAATAGTACAAAATACAGTATATATGATAAAAACAAAAAATTAAAAAAAAAATTAAAAAAAGATAAAAATGAATTAAAAATTAAATAAAATATATTAAATACCAAAAATACACATCATAAAATACTTTTGATTTAAATAATATTGCATAATTGTTAGCTAAGGATACATACACTTTCCAGGACCTGCAAGTCCTCAGACGTTGTGTAGAGTAAAGCATGTACACTACTCAAAACCACTCACCGAGACGCGCAGAATTTTCACCTTTGCACTGGAATTCCACGTCGTAGGACCCCAAAGAAATTTTCACTACTAATTTGCATGCATTTCACTGACTTGCTTGTCAACACCTAATAGAACATTTGTAAAAAATAATAATTGGTCCTCAGTCTGTATCTGTTTCTGTATCAGTCAGTAGAATCTCGTCATCTGAATCAAAATTTGTTTAAAAATATGGAAAACTTTTTATGAAAGATGATTAAAGTTGACGTGTATTGAAAGAATTAATTATAATAATAATATGAAGTTTGGTAAACACAATTTATGGTTAAGGAAACAAAACAATTGAAATACTGTACATATTATATTACACTATGTTCATCAGCATAATAATATCTTCACGTAATTAAACTTGTTTTAAAATTGATGTAATTGAAAAGTTACTGAAACACAAAAATTGATTCTAATTTTTTTTAGAATTTTTGCATTTTAAAAATGTGTCTGTTTTGGTGGTACGGTATTTGACAGAGGTGTCATTATGGTTGAAGTAAGACATATTTTAACAATCGGGTTAAAAATCAAATTTTCATCAATGCAATTTTGATTTTTACTTTTATGACAGTTGCACTGTTAATAGCGTAAATACAGTATGAACATTTTTTGATTTGGTAATAATACATAAATTTATTTCTTGATGTAATTTTAACATGAAAATCTAAAACTAAATTTTTTTGTTCTGTAGCAACTAGCTCCATTTGTGATAGATGCCATGCGTCGTACAGCTCGGATCCACAACTTATCTGGTCCTCTAGTGTTTGGTCAAGAGTGGGGAGACAGTGTCGGCCCATTAGATGATCCAAATTATAGACGACCCGTGCCTAATGAATGTACAGTAACACGTCGTGAGACGATAGGACCACGTACAGATCCACCAACCGTTAATGGGCATAGATCTGGTGTATGGACAGTTCCTAGTATTAATAGTATTCCAGACTGTTCTGGGAAACCTGGATCAGCTACGTCAGGTAAGGAAAAAAAGTGGTGGTGAAGATCTAAAATTTTGTACCCAGTAGTGATTAATAAACAGGGTCTTTGAGACCAAGAGCTGCAGTGACTTTCATGTAATTTTGTCACCATGGAAACCCATTAAAATATTCATTTTAATAATAATCAACAAAACATCATAATTTTCTTAGATTTGACATGTTTTCTTGTTAGCATTCATGCATATTCTGTGATAATTATCATGATTTGTTATTTCCATCTAGGATCTACTGGAACACTGACGTACGATGGTCGTTATGGTGGACGGCATCTCCATGAACGTGACCTCACTGATCGCAGGAGACCTCTAGAGTTGGAAGTCAGACATGTTTCAAGTCGTTATAAACACATCTATGGACTCTGTGAATAAAGAGAAAAAGAACTTTTAAAATTGAACTTGCCTGTAACATTGACTTAAAATTCAGTTACAAAACGTTCAACTTTTATCAATTTGTGTTTACTCTTATAGTTTGTTTTCTTTTTAATATGCAATGTTTTGTTTGAAACAAAATATTTGTTTCTGCTCTGAGAAAGTCAAATCAGTGATATATTTGTAAATAGATAAAAAGTTTAAATTTGTAAATTGTGTTCCAAATTTCTTTCATTTTATGCAAATTATGGCATTAGAGAAGATATGATTGGATGAAAATAATCATGTGATGTGGTTTATCAGATGTTTTCTTGTGCATTCTGGGAAATATATGCAAATTATTTCAATAGTTTCTACAGCAGTCAGAAGACACAAGAGTTCAACTTTGTTTCATTTGTGTGTGGATCCAGTAATATAGTCCACTGAATTTATTGTGAAATTAAAACTGCTCAAGCCAATAAAATTAAGAAAAAATTGTTTCTAGTCTATTTGTTTTCTGATGTTGATGTCCTTAGACTTAGTTTCTTTCATTTTTGATATAACACTCTGATAAAAATCGTAATATGACCAAAAGATGAATATTTTTCCAAATCATGGTATATGTGACATTCTATATAAATGATTTTACACATGGTCTTTCAATTCCAATCAATACACTAATACAACACTGAAATATAGTCTTGTGTAAAGTTGGAATAAATATTCGAAACCTCTAGATTACAGGAAAGTTTAATTTCTTAATTACTAAAATGTTATAATTATGTCTTCTAATTAATTATTTTTTGTGATTGACTTTTCTAAATTCAGAAGAAAAAAACACGGGATACTCAAACTATGCATTTTGCCCATTTTCCAATCCTAATAGCCAACTACATATGATTTAACACTATAGGGAAATTGCAACATAATTGTTTCCATGGCAACACATTTAGATAACTAATTTTTATTTGCTTCTTGTCAATTATTTTAATTGAAACTTTCACTCAGAAAAATATAAAAAATTTTAAAATTTGAAATATGATATGTTCTGTAAATTGTTGTGTAAAAGCAAAGTTCCATGATCCATTTATCTTTTGGAAACACCACAGTTGTCGTGTTCGATTTGAGTCCCATGCTCCCTTTACAACAGAAAATTAACGTGTGCAACATACAAGTTCAATATTAAAGATTCACAACATTTTTAAGCGCATCTACTCTATGGTATACCGGTAACTACCAATAGAGGGCGATTTGCACTTCGCTTAAAAACAAAAGCACGCGTCGTGCCTGGTCCTTGGGTCGCTATTTACACTTGCTGTGTACTACCACCTGGTACAAAACTGATTATTAAAGTATCTCTTTATCTTCACGTTATATAAGCTTGTTTGGATTCTGGAATGCCGCCAGCAACTTTGTAATAAGAAGAATTGTCAGAGGTAAGCGCAGCGAACTATCGTACAATAGGCAGTTGTTCTCACAAAGACACTTCATTAAAATATACTAGTAGCTCCAGTTTCCCGTTGTGTCATAGCTGTGGCCCGTAGTGTATAACATGTACATATGACAACCGACGTCCGCGATGTCTGGATATGATATGAGGCATCTATGGTAGGACTATTTATCATAATTAGTGATAGCCGTAAAGCAACATCCGACACAGAGCTCACAATTCGCTGACTAAGTGCTACACCGCGGTGGCTGCAGCTCGGCAAGCACAAATGCTTCTAACGCTCAATACAATCTTCAAATGAACGGTTAAAGTGAAATGCACACCCACATATACAAACTTATTCAGAGAGGCGTATTTACACGTTTTTCAATAAATTGTACTCCCAGGCAATATATGGATATTGACTTATAAAAAGTTGGGGTTCACCAGCCTAGTTTCTGAGAAAAGGATGTTTGTATTTTAGTGGATAGTGGCCATTCTGTCAGTATTATAACGCTTTTACTACATGTTACTATGGCAGAGATCTCAAAATAGGCTGGTGACATCAGATATTGTTAAACATTGGGTACTTTTTGTTCTTCTCAATTATTTCAAAAGTCTGGGTTTTAAAAAGTGGCAAAAAAGTAATCTTTTCATAACAACTGTGTTATATGGAATTGTTCTAAAAATAGCCATAAGCAAATAAGTTTCTCAACTTACGTCACTGCAACACACAAAAGCATGTTATTTATGGCAATTCTTTTCAAAAACTATGAGTAGGCTTCTACCCTAAGCGTAAACTTAGACCAATCACAAAGCCTTGACGAATGAATATTATCGGAAAACAATCCCATGAGGTTTTTGGTGGCAGTGGAGGAGTAAATAACTTCCTGTTTAATACTCAAACTCATCAACTCAGAAGAATATTATACTTGATTATATGCATCGAACCCAGTGGTTTGCTGAAGAGATTTGCAAAATATTTATATTACATGCAATACTATATAGTACTATGTGATTAAATTGGTGTTTTTGGATAAATTTGATGTTCCGCGGAGGAATACATCTATTCTCGTAGCGGAAAACACGACTGAGACTCGTAGGAAATGGGTGCGTTACCAAACGACTTCTACAGGTAGCGACAACTTGAATATAATGTGACAATCTACCATGCTGAACTTTTACAAATATTTTCATGACATTTTCTGATGTACTCTCAAATTATTTTCAAAAAATGCCACCATTTATTGAGTTCAATTCTCATCAAAACTTGGGTGATAACTGACAGAGGTAAAATCTTGTACTAACATGATAGCGCTATCTTTCTTATTTTTTATCTTTATTATTTCTACAATCTCTCATCGATTACTCAAGATATCCCGTCGATCCCCTTTCCACGGCAAGTTTTACAGAATATGTCATATCTATAGGAGGGACGATCATCGATCCTCTCGCCAAATTAATTATTACCAAAGCATGTACATTACCGCTTTTATCACTTGGACCTGAACCGCGAAAATCAATATTTGTATATATTTATAATGTAATGATTCAGTCTCAGTTCCCTGTTAAAATTTTTGTCAATATCCAATCTTCAATAACGGCGGTATCCTATTTTAAAAATAATATACCGTGTTTACTATAAAAAAAAGGCACATCTTCAATAGAGGCGCACATGTACAAACAATCGCATTTGCTGTATATAAATACTACTTTAATATACGTAAGTGTACGCGCTACTAATAGAGCAATTACAGTAATTGTCGCTTAGTCCTCGTTATTATTTCGTATAAACAAGCAATGGATTTACGCGCGGTGTTTGAGTTAGACTGGCCCATTCATGACAATTTTATTGTTGTATATTATTGTTGTACAATTTTGTAGAAACTCTAGCGTTGGTAATTTTGCATCGGACCAAGATTTGAGTAAAAAAACAGAATTATATAATTGTCAGTATAACATGTGTAACATGGCGCTTGCTTGATACGAATGCCATGCGTCGCTTTAAGTCCTCCCTCTCTCTCCACTAATTGAAATTAGAACCCAAATTACCTAAGTACAAACTAGTTTAATTATGCTCAAAGCATATTATTTATTATTATTAGTTATATGTTATTTGTACCCACCCCACCCCGTGACACATATATGCCTGAGTTGAGCTACCCACTACAGGAACTTTGCTCTGTATTCCACAATGATGTCCCGGCATGCAACACACTCATTACACATGGAATGGTAGAATATATCCAACTACAAAATTATTTAGAAATCCTGCCAAATCCATACATACAACTTACACGTGTATTTATTTGCTTCAAACAATACATATAAACGAACCACGAAAGTAAACTCCGACGTTATTCGTTCATCACGGAGAAACATCTCTAATACACCCATATTCGTGTTGCGTAGAAAAAAAAAGGACCGTGTTTCCGTCAACTTTGTAATGGTGACACACTTTACGGCACATAATGAAATGTACATCGGTGAGTTTCCACCGCGAAAGACCGCGTGTCTTTGTTCAAAACACCACATGTTAACAGTATGCGGGAAGAAATCCAACAACTTGCCGAAAACTGATAATAGGTATGTTTATTACAGCAACATTGTAAATGTCATGACACGAAAGACACCATCAAGAGGCCGCGTAACCATAACAACAAATCCATGCTACTGAGATACGTGTATTGGACTCTGTACACAGCAGGTACGTACCGATCATGTGACTGTTTCGTCATTTCAGTCGTGTTCCCGATATTGTCAGTCGCAGACCCGGGTCGCAGATATATGCCGAGTTAACATTATTAGCGATGACAAGTTTAACGTGATACTTTTAGTGAGGTTGACATTTTAAGCGACAAACTTTGCAAAAACGTGGTAAGTGCAAATTATTGATTTGTGTTTAGTTTGTGTGTTAGCGGGGGTATGCGTTTCGACATGTCGTCTACCTCGTATGGACCAAATATTGAGTGAAAATAACACAGCGTTAGGTAATGTCTTATTCTCTGTTGCGGTTATGTCCTGGAGCGCTGTATCGACTTCAACATGAACTTATGAAATATCAAGTTTCGTGGCACTGTGCTCGAGACAGCGGAAAATTAAGCAACGGCTATTGCAGACGCGGAACACACGCTGTATCCAAGCAAAGTCGAGTTACCAGTAAATATGGCCCATATGGAATTAGTCCAACGGAAAATAGACAAAGTGACGCTCTTTAGATACCCGCAAAAGGACGGACCCTTCAACAAAAACACTAGAGAAGAATATATATAACTCGGTATATATATATATATACATATATATAAATTAACAACCTAAACTTAATAGCCCACACTGTTTTGTAGAAACGTGTACTAGACTGTAGCTAGGTGAATGAAATATTTAAAAAATAAACAACTTCTTCAAACGTGTGTTTTAGGAAAGGCGTTACACGTTGTCGTACATAACTTAATGATTACTGTAAAATTAAAAATACATATAGTAGTTGTTAGCCGGGAAGGAACTGGGAGGTTCGAAAACTTTTGATAAGAGTAAGGAGATCAGATTTATTAAAAGGAACAGTATATGCGAGTATTAAAGGGACAGTATATGCGAGTATTAAAGGGACAGTATATGCGAGTATTAAAGGGACAGTATATGCGAGCATTAAAGGGACAGTATATGCGAGTATTAAAGGGACAGTATATGCGAGTATTAAAGGGACAGTATATGCGAGTATTAAAGGGACAGTATATGCGAGTATTAAAAGGACAGTATATGCGAGTATTAAAGGGACAGTATATGCGAGTATTAAAGAGACAGTATATGCGAGTATTAAAGGGACAGTATATGCGAGTATTAAAGGGACAGTATATGCGAGTATTAAAGGGACAGTATATGCGAGTATTAAAGGGACAGTATATGCGAGTATTAAAGGGACAGTATATGCGAGTATTAAAAGGACAGTATATGCGAGTATTAAAGGGACAGTATACGCGAGTATTAAAGGGACAGTATATGCGAGTATTAAAGGGACAGTATATGCGAGTATTAATAAAGGGACAGTATATGCGAGTATTAAAAGGACAGTATATGGAGTATTAAAGGGACAGTATATGCGAGTATTAAAAGGACAGTATATGCGAGTATTAAAGGGACAGTATATGCGAGTATTAAAGGGACAGTATATGCGAGTATTAAAGAGACAGTATATGCGAGTATTAAAGGGACAGTATATGCGAGTATTAAAAGGACAGTATATGGAGTATTAAAGGGACAGTATATGCGAGTATTATGTTGCATCAGTTATATCATATGTGTTATCAATACGTCCTATTCATTCACAGAGTTCACTTCAACTGACACATTCGGGGGGGGGTACAATAAGAGCATATTGTGGTAATTGGGAAATGTATATTGAATTTGTACCCTGAAAGTACCAGGATATGTGACCTTTTGAGGTCATGCACATGATATATGAACAATAAGAAATTTTGCTATTCATGATGAATTTAATTTTAAAAAATGTAACTAATTGAAGGAAGTTCAAGTTCACGGCCACTCTATGGAATATATACTAGTATTCTATTGCGTAATTATGATTCTGACAACTTCCGGTTTTCTTGTGCAGTCAGTATTAGGGTTCATTGGGTTGATTATGATCCGGATAATCCCAGGATTATGGATTTTAAAACCACGCGCGTTCGGGATCGAAAATCCCATATATCAAGGGATAAACCTAAGTGGACACGAAAACAAACAAATAATATTGTTTTTATAACACGTGTTATGTTCTTGGGAAAATAAAAATGGTTACAGATAATTTAGTTTGGACAACGGTATCTAATATGCCATAGTGCGAATTTCTTGTAAAGACTCGGAAACGATTTATTTCACACGTGTTGTACACATCGCATGGGACCCATATCAAAGACGACGTGACGTAATGACCACCGCTCTTTAAAAGACCATAATGGACTCGGAAACACGTATGAATAGGAAAGCAATCGTAGCTCTTGGTCACATTGGCTTGCGAACAGAATTTGTATTTCTGATATAACTCATAAAAGAATGGAGTAATACTTTAATAAAACTTGGCAGAAAACAACGAGGATTCTTCGTGACCCCGCCCCCCCACTCCCTATATTTGGGGGGGGCTATGCTTGTCCCCTCATTTTTTTTGACCCCCCCTATCTAGGGAAAAGAAGAAAATTTAACCCTTTCACGGGCTTTTCCGATGAATTTCACCCCCTATCTAGGGAACTTTTCAGTCTAGAACTCCTTTTAAACCCCCCTTTTTTGTATATCTCGGGAAGTGTTTTGAAATACACCCCTATTTTGAGAATCTCGGGAAAACAAGCAAAAAATACCCCCTTTTCTACGATTTTCTCGGGAAAATGTTCCCGAGACAGATCGTCAAAAAGTACCCTCTTTCCCGAGAAAATGGGAACGCGCATGCGGCCCCCTATGGATCCTGAGTGGGGGGGGGGGGGTTCGTGACACAGTGTCATTTATGTTTGACAGATTTGTTGTGTTCTCGGGCCAGCAGTTGACAGTTGCATGAACTTGAATGATATCGATCTTGTCACATATTGTCACGATGACTTTGGGGACGTGCAGTTGCTTGGATTTCCGTTCATTCTAAACCAGTCATCAGAGACCGTAATTGGTTCGATTAGACCACGTGTAGTAATTATTATTTCTCTCTCTTCAAACAAAGTTAGTTGTATCGTTACCATGGCACCATATCATACGAAGTATTCCCATTGTCTGGTTTATATGAAGAAATTACAAACAAACATATTTCCTTTGATTTAAAAAACAACCATTTTGACCAAAATGCCAAAGAATACCTTTAACCCCAACTGCATGCATGCTCACCACGATCAACTAAATACAAAAACTATTATCTGTCCAGAATGAACCTCACTCTGAATCAATATAATATAAACTACATGGTAACTAAAGAATGGAACTCTCTGCCAGGCACAATTCAAATGAAAGAAATATTTAAAAAAAAGTTGTTAATATTAATTGAATGACATAATAATAAACTCAAATCAAATTATTTGAGCAATTTCTTTGTTATACGTATATATTATTTATTTGTTAACAATTTATTAATAACTTATTTATTTTATGTTATGTTATTTAGTTATGTATTAGGTTATTTATTTATTTGTTTGTTTGTTTGTTTATTTATTTATTTCAGTTCATTACTTATTATTTAGTTGGGCATATATTCAGAAAAAATAGTTATTGAGCTATTTATGGGGCCATGGGCTCGACTGGACTTGTATACAGTCTTTTATATTTTTGTTTTTTCAATAAAATACAATACTATGAAAGTGTATAAATGGCGAAAGCCGGGTTACCACGAAACAAACCAGGCTTTCGTCATTTATGCACTCCGTATTTTTTTTATTTTATTAAAAAAAATATCAAAAACAAACAAGAGACTGTATGCAAGTCTAGGGCTTGACTAGTTCTAGCAACTATATCTGTGTTTTCATTAGAGCTGAAACATTATACATAACTTGCACATTGTGTACTATTGTTATCATCATGTACCAATTTGTAAATTATGTACGTGCGGACCTGGTAACATTGATTTATTAATTCATTCATCGCCGATAAACAATCGCAACATCACGAAAAATATGTAGTTTGTAAAAAAAACGCGGGAGATAAGAACAGCGATGTTAACATAGTGTGGTCGTTGGTCAAGGTACATCATCTCGATCTTTCAAGGCGAATATTCCGGCGGAACAACGTCGTGCAGGCGGACGATGAGGTACGGCAGACTGGCGAGTGGTCATTAACTGGCTCGCCGCGTCGTTGACAGGGAAGGGGCTCATAATTCATTCAACGACCTGAACTCTAAATTTGAAGTAGAGACTCGTCGATAATGACTTTACTGAATTAAAAAAAAAAAGACTTGAATTTATGGGTCAATGAATATGCCTTATATATGACCCTCAGATGTCACATATAATGGTGATTTATAACCTTAGTGATATTTATTAACAAGAATTATTTCTATTGTGATGGCTCAATCTTTTTCATGTTAAAATTATCTCTTAGCTTCGATGACTAAAAAAATCTTCCCAACTCTAGTAGGCTTGCCAAATTACTTGCTTTGCTATTTACTTTTAGAAGGTATTTGCAGAAATGTATTTGTACTTTTTCCATTGGTGTAGACAGATTTGCCATTAGATGCGATTTGTTGATGTTCTCGCTCGTCCAAATTTCACTGCAGTAAAGCATAATTGGTTTTACAATTGCATCGAACATTTTTAAGTATGTTTTGATTGGAATTAGTTTTTCTGAGAATAGCATTTGTTTCATTTTGAAACATGCCTTCATTGCTCTAGCTCTGAGGTCTTCTTGTGCTCCGATGAATTTACCTGATTTGTGTAGTTTAATGCCGAGTATGTGTAGGTTTTTGTATTTTCAAGTTCCTTTCCATTAACATGGAATTTTAATTTGTCCTGTGATTTTTTTGACCTACTAAACATGATGATTTTTGACTTAGAGATATTAATATTGAGTTTCCATTTCTGTCAGTAAGTTTCAAGAGAATTTATGGCATTTTGTAAGCCAGTATGTGATTGGGATAATACTACAAGGTCGTCTGCATATAGCAGACATGGGAGACTTGTGTTTAAGAGACTTGGTGGGTCATTACGAGCCAAGTCTAATGATGTTTTAATGTCATTTACATAGATATTGAAAAGGAGTGGGCTGAGTCCATCCCCTTGTCTAATTCCTCTATTAATTGTGAAGCTGTCTGTTACACCCTGTTTAAGTTTAACACATCCTGTTGAGTTCAGATAAATGGATTTTATGATGTTGTAGAATTTACCTGTAATACCACTTTGGATAAGTTTCCAGAAGAGACCTAGATGCCAGATGGAATCAAAGGCTTTCTGGAAGTCAATGAAACAAGCAAACAAAGTCTTTTTGTTGCTTAGGTATTTTGTGGTTAGTTGTTTGAGGACAAATAAATGGTCTTTGGTGCTACAGTTTGGCATGAATCCTATTTGTTCTCTGATAATTGTGTTGTTTTCCTTAGATGTTTCAAAAGCCGTTGCTTAAGAATGGAGGTGAATAGTTTACTGATACTATTAAGAAATGTAATGCCTCTGTAATTTGGATTTGTTTTGTCTCCTTTTTTGAAAATAGGAGTGATCACACCTAAATTCCAGCAATTAGGGATGTATCCACTCTGCAGGATTAAATTGAATAGTTTTTGTAGTGGTTTTACTAGTGGGTTCCTGCTGGCCTTGATCATTTCATTGGTAATTTTATCTGCGCCTGGAGCTTTTTTATTTTTGAGTTTAGTTATAGCATTTTGGATTTCTAATTGTGAGATGTACTTGTCTAAGTTGGCTTTAGGTAGAGAGAGTGATTCATGATTTTTTAGTTGTAGCTGCAATGAGTTTTCGCTCATTGTATTACTTGTTTCTTTACTCAGTTTCCTAAAATGTTCAAACCAGGTTTGACTGTCAACATTATCAGAGTCATTGTTTATTTTGGTGTCTTTTAGCTCTCTTAATAAATTTCCAGTACTCACTGGCGTTTGATTTGCTAAAACTTTCGAGCTTGTTCAATATATCATTTTTAAAATCTCTCTTTTTCTTTTTTATTAGCCGCTTGTATTCCCTCTTCAGACTGTAGCATTTTTCTCTCAGTTTAATGTTGTATGGGTTTGCACTAAATTTACTGCAGATACCCAAAATGTCTTTCTTTAGATTATATAGGTCCTTGTTGAACCATTTTGGTTTACATTTAGTTTTTTTTGGTTTTCTCCTGATATGTTTTTTTAGACATCTGCCAGCTGCTTCAATGTAAATACTTGAGAGCATAGAATTTGCCTCATCAATTGATTGTTGTGTATTGTCAAAATGTTTAATGTTAAAGTTATTAATTAAATTTGTAATATCTCTGCTTTGTAGCGTTAGGTTGAATATCAAATTTGACTCGCTATTCCAAATGTAAGTGTCAGTTTCATGTACTAATTTATCACTGTGGGAGTGTGTTATTTTCGAAATATTATTTGTGTAAATTGCATTTGTTTGAAGATGAAAAGTTATTTGGCAGTGATCTGAGAGTAATAAATTAAGAGGGTGAACATAGAATAGATTAATTTTGTTAAATAGATTATTGCTAACAATAGTGTAGTCAACTACACTGCTGCCTTTAGTTTGTTGACAAGTGTACTTGCCAGTTTTATCTCCCATACATCTACCATTGAGGATGATTAGTTCTGCGGATAAACATAAATCCAACAATGAGTGACCATAATGATTTTTTACTGCCAAGTCTTGAGATGCCCTTTTTCTAGTGTTAATATTTGGAGCGGATGACTGATAGTTAATTTTACTGAAAGAGGTCAATTCCATAATGATTTTGGTTCTGGCATTGAAATCGCCTGATAAAATAACTGAACCACGTTTTGAATATCTATTAATATCATCCTCCAATACTTGAAATAAATTTGCGTCTTTCCATTTAAAAATACTTGAATACTGCGGGCTAAGATAAATGGTGCCGTAATAAATATCCTTGTCAAGATTAAAAAATTCTTTGTCTAGGAGCAGCCAGAGAAAATCATCACTTCCACTCTTCACTTGTTTAATGCCCTTTTTAAAAGTGTTTCTGAAATAAACAACGATTCCTCCCGAGTTAGAGCGGGCTTTTTTGTGTTTATCAGCTCGAAATGATTGAAAATGACAGAAATTTGGCATTTGGATACAGGAATCTGCACCCGTTTTGGTTTCCACCAGACTAATAATATCAAAGTCACTAATAAGATCTAGAAAGTTATTATATTTAATATGTCAGTCTTGACCCAATAGATTTTAATACGACTTTACTACACACACGTAGCAATAAATACTACAATCACAATCACCCATTCTATTACGCGTCCGCATGACCGCAGTGCATTATGGGTGATACTGACACACCGAGGCCCGAAAATATCCAATCCAATTATAGCTAATTACTTTATTTGCCACGAAATAATAATACTATGTATATCACAATCTCATTTAGTATATAAACATCTTCTTGAATTTGAACTAAAAATGCTAAATACACAATCTCTAATCTTTGTATAATGCTTTTTTTTCAAAATTATCAAATTTCAAAATGTCATCATAATGGTCACTCAGAGAATTTCAAAATGTAAAACAGTTGCTTCAAAATATACGACCGCGAACAGCAGAAAACGATGGAAATGTTAACGAAACAAAATTAAAAGACCGCAGCGTCCAGGTGTTATTGTCTGTTCCAAAATGGAAAACAATTACAAGTAATCTCCGGTGACCACTATATTTGGGAATGTTAATGCCACTACGAATAAACCACTGAAACATCTGATTAAATATGTTTATCTTTAATAACTGAAATTAAATCTATCAGAGGGTGTTCTTATCACCGTTACCATGGCATTGCCAAGTATTGTATACTTCCTGTTATAATTTTTTTTTCTTGAAGTTTTTCAAGCGATTGTCTGATATCTTTAAAATGTGACGATGTGTAAATATGAATTAAACAGATGTAAATAGCGATATTGAACGATTTGGATTTTTTACTTTAAGTTGGTGATGACGTACAGCGTACTAGTATCGGAAATGAACTTGGTAGTCAGGTGTGGCGGGTACACGGACTTGTGTGATAGCGGGAGAGGTCATCGATAACTCTCCGGGCTAACAACTGATTCTTTCAGCTTGCTAGAAGATTATACAGGATGTACATTGGTTCAGTGAGCGACAATGTTGTCATCCAATGCCATTAAAGAATGGCCCAGGGTCCAAACGCTATTCGTCCGTTTAACTGGTTAACAGCATGATTTTTAGTTTTTTTTGTAATAGTATAAAAAAAATTATAGAATAAATTGGATAATGTTTACTTTTCAAGATTTCGCCCACAGTATCTTCTTTCAGGGCAGTGACGTCCCTTGTACAGTGTGAGCGCGTCATCGATAACTGCCCTAACGCTATCTTGGTAGAAGCGAATGAGATACGATACGATGGAGCCTTTGTCAGTTATATTTTGATGCGACAGGGTGGGGCCCAGGGGGTGAGGCCCAGAAGGTGGGGCGGATCTTATGTGGTGGAAAATGCATATATACCGCAATGACAATATTTGAAGACGAACCAAGCCGTGAAGGGATGGTGTTGCCGTGGAAACAAATGTCAACATTTGTACGATTGTATTAGAAAAGACAGAGAAACACTAGGAAAGTCTGGGGAAATGTACTGGAGATGGAGAGGAATTAGCAAAGTAAAGACATTAGGAGGTCGAGAATATAATGGAAAAAAATTGGGAAAGGAATGGGAATAATAGGAATTCAGGGTTGGGAAAGGGCGGGTGCCCGGGTGCGATATATATGAATTTGTATGGTGGAAATGTTATGAAGGGGAGAGTAGAATGGGATGGAAACAAGAAAAATAGGAATTATAGAAACAATATCACGCGATATGATTATCCGTTCAGTGATCAGTACACGGTGACACCCATGTACATGAAGTCATTACTACGGTGTATACAGTTCAAACTTAATGATAAGAGCAATTCACTAGAGGGCGTGACGACTTCAAGTTGGCAGTGGCACTGAAGTATTTTTTTAATGTTAGTTGTTATCCGTTGTCATAAAACAATTTAATTTAATTTAATTTAATTTAATTTAATTTAATTTAATTTAATTTAATTTAATTTAATTTAATTTAATTTAATTTAATTTAATTTAATTTAATTTAATTTAATTTAATTTAATTTAATTTAATTTAATTTAATTTAATTTAATTTAATTTAATTTAATTTAATTTAATTTAAAGTTCATCAAATATTTCCTGATATATTTTGAAACTGACTTTACAATCTTCGTACCATACACTGACCACAAGCATTAAATTAAAATCGAATTTGTGTCTCGGATGGTGAAAATAAAAACACAATAAAAATACCAGCAGTGCTGGGGTGACTGTATGCAACTCTGTACCGGACAACAGACGACATCAATGACAATGTCGTGAATATGTTCATTGTTTTCATCATAACATAAATATACGATTTCACGGGAAATAGTCAACCCAATTCTGAAATCTGAATGTCAGTTTCTCGGATACGTTGATGGGAGTTGAATATTCACGTATTTTGGCATTTCGCAGGAGTGTTGTTATTCCCTGTCTTTTGGGAGGGGGTGTGTGCTCAATATTAGCAAGGAGGTAGTTCTTTTCTACCTCTTTGATATATTAGTAATATCGAAATCAAAGCACGTATAATTAAATCGCGCCGTATGTCCGAGTTACTAAGCATATCATCGCTAACTGCACCTGTGTTTTGATACTATAAAAAGACGATGTGTGCGACGTTAAAGAGACCTTGACCTTGATGAGTCGTCGTCGTGATTGGTGAACAGGTTTCCTGATTGGGAAATAAGACCCGGTGTTTTTTAGATCGTAGGTGCCATAAAGCGGTTACCAGAGGTACGTAGACAACGTATGTCACGCGTAAAACGTGCCTAAATAAACGCACACTGATTTCTTGGGAACACATCATGCGTGAGAACCGGCTGTATTTTCGATACCAGTAATATATTGGAATCCCCATGTTGTAATCTTGAGTTATTGGTGCTGTCTCAGTAGGCCCCGGATGTTTCCCTAGCAGAGTAACGGCGATGTATTGACGATGGGAAAATTTTATAATGCTTCTACAAATTAAAATATATTTGTACTATGTACAAAATTAGTATAAAATCCTCACTTTTGAAAGCTGTTGAGTATATTAATGTATACATTCTACACAAAATCACGCGTGTAATGTATATTACTAGAAGCATATTACAGTACTATGCTCGTTGCAAACCCCGAGTTATGTTACTCTGTTATTACACATAGTGAGTAGCGACGAACCACTTGTTGAATGAAACGAGAGTTTAGAATGTAGGACGAAGCGGTGCTTGGCAAAAAACGATGGCGCGCCATAAATCACTAGAACTAAAAGGTATTTATTTTCTCTTAGATTAAAGAATGTCAGAACCTATACATACAGTAAAGTGCTATACCCATGGGCACTGTGAATGAATCGTCAAACGTTAAAAGGTGAAACTGGTATGCGGTATGCAGTGCTCACAATGAGTGCATTTTATTTCAAACGACTGTGGTCGAGTTGAGTGGGCCCCAGCTCAGTTTCTGAGTGTTCGGGTTTAGCAGTGACGTCACATCACGCTCACGTTCGAAGAATTGTTTTTTGCATACGTAGATTATAAGAATTTCCGTTATCATTTCCCACCATATACACTAGATGGTGCTTCATTTTTATATTTTTCCCTCTTCGAAAATCTCTTCTTGAATAATTTTAAACCACCTTATGTGAAATTAATCATTATATACTAAGTTATATTTAAGTTGAAATGAGATGATTTCATGAGACACGGGGTGTTACAGTTTAGATTAACGCGGGGTGTTACAGTTTAGATTTTAAGAGCACTCCAAGAAAAATCAATAGTAAGGTGATCCCAAAATGTATACATCTAAATCAGTATGTTAGCCTTTAAATGTTCACACCTGTACAATATCCACTTTCAAAAAATTGTTTTCATAATATATTGTATACTTTTTAATTCATACACTACAACTTAATACAACTTAACTACACTATATAAAGGAGTTTTATGTTTTTTTCCTCTCCAAAGAAGAATGTTAAAAATAATGTAAAACATACAAAAAAATTAAACAATTGAAAACTTTGAGGTGACGCCCTCTTGAGTTGGATTTTTGCAAGTTGAAACAACTGTCTGTTACAAGATACAGTGTTTGTCGTGCGTGCTACTGGTCGGTATGTAAACCGCGAAGACTTGTACAATTTACTGACGAAAATTTGGTCTCCTGAAATGTGTGACTTCAAACTTAACAAATAGGTATGTTGCGACTAGTTAAATATTCAGTTTAAATGTAAAAATCTGCAGATTTTTTGCGACGATTTCAAGTCGGGCTTGCGAGACTCAAATCGGCGCAGAATCACGAAATCCATCGAGTTTCGAGTCACTGTGTACTTTTAGATAACATTCCCTTTAAACGTATGTGATAGAGAACTGTGTTTAGATGTACCTGTATGAGTTGGCGTATTTAGTATCCCTTCACATATGTGCCGTTGACTTTGATAATCAGGAGGTTGGCAACGTGACTTTGGCTTGTCAAAAAATCTCGTCTGTTCACAGTGTCGGGTCATTGATACTCGTGTCGTCCAGGGGGACCCCCATTCCGACTGAGATTCAACGTCCGTCGACTTCATGATCGATGGCAGTTGACGGTCGGTCAGTACGGAATTTCTATTCATCGTTGATATTATAACAATTGCTTACGACTCACGCTGCGTTATTCAATTGTTACAATGTCACTAGTTTTTATTGTCTTGTAAGGAAAGTTAAAACCCCTCGTAAACGGTTTGGTGACTTCCAAAACATAATAACAATTAGTTTTTAGCCAAAGACTTAGTTTACTTGGTGTAAATAAATTAGAATAAATCCATGTCCAAGCGACGACAAACGGTTTTATTTCGAATAGAATTTGTTTAATTATTCAAATATAAATAAATGAACTAATTATGATGTGTGAAAATTAAATTAAACAAAGCAAATATAAATGTGTCTGGGTTTGTGCATGTAGCTTCTTGTTCAAGTTATTTCTCCATGTGTAAAATCTCATTAAACATAAGATTACAAAACCAGAATAAAATGAGTATATATAGTTTCTTAGACAAATAGTGATCAAAATGATTAACCTATTTTCATTACTTGAAATCATAAAATAGTCACAATACAGAATCCATAAATGTAATCGTTGCTTATTGATTTGTAACTGTAAGGTCGTATTTTGATGATTGAGGCCAACATAGGACCCTGAAGTCACCAAACCACAGCTATACATGCAGTAACTGTAAATGCGTGATAAATTGTTTTTTTACCTCTGTTCATCAAGGTATCTGTACACTAGTCCAAACGTTGTTGTTCTCTGCACGAACATTTGGGGGTTGTATTTTCTATGTTCTGTGTTGATATATGGTCAAACACTAGAACAATAAAACAAAAAAAGTCTTGTTGTCAATAGGAAGCAAAAAAATAAATGTTTTAATTTAACACATGACTGGCGATTTGACCCGCAATGTACATGTACGGTTATAATTCATGAATAAAACCAATCATGTCACAGTCATTGTCAACACATGTTAACATGAAAATGGTTGCAAAGGTAACCTTCCTTCTGTCATTATGCCAATCTATTATTGTTGTGATTTTTGTGATTGTTCATGCCAAGGACAGACACACTGGTCATTTAAATTTCAAAGGAATCAACACAAATACTGATAGAATGGGCTCCAATAGTATTTAGTTCAATGTCAATTGTTGTGGGTAGGCGCAAGTCTGTGTCTGTAAAACCTCTGTGATAAGAAAATTGATCACTTGATAGGGTATACTAATTTATTTTTTATTGACACAACACTGTCACAGAAAGGTACAACAGTATGGTCTCAAGAACTAAAACTAAAGACATACAAAATACACCATTACTTGGAATGATAAAACTATGAAAATAAGAATTAAAAGTTAAAAAAAGTCATTTATAGTGTATACTAAGTTTGTGAGTTGAATACTGTAAAACATGTCTTTTTAGCTAGCATGTTAATTTATTTAGCTAATGTAGCTAATCTATAATTTCGCTAAATTATGATGTCACTAATTAGAATAGAGTATATTCTCACAGTAAGATTGTTGACACTGTAGCTAAATTAAGATTCAGTTAATTCATGCATGGAGTCAAATTCGCTAAAATGTCATGTAGCTATTTCAAAGTGTTTTACAGTATATCCAACAATAACACATCAAAATATAAAAAAATGTAAAACAATAAATTACCTATGCACAACTTAAACAAAATTTATACAGTGGTTTCAACAAATGAAATATACTGTAAACCTCTTTCATTTCATGAGAGAATAATTTTCATGGTTGACAAAAATTGTAAGATTTGTAGCATTGAAATTTCCACTAAAGGCTCTGTGCTAACAACTTCTAGATTTGTTTGTAACTATCGTATGTCTGAGGGAGTTACTGTTAGCAGTACTGGCGGTGTGTAACCTGTCTGGTATTATAGTTCAGATTGGTTAAAATTGTTTATCAAGTTACAAACTTTGGACCAACTGTAAATAAATGGTGAGCAAAAGTTATCAACATTTTTCTTACCAATTCTTGTCATAAATGATCAGCAAAAATTCCTCGAGAAACATATACTGGGATATGTAGACGATTCAGCAACAAATTATCGTTTTTAAAAATAATATTTATATTTAAGAATCAGTGAGTGCTTTAACATGCATGGGAATGCACATACACTGCTATATTGAAAAAAATGTGTGAACACAAAATTTTGCATACATGTGTACCGGTATATGAAAAGCTTGATTTCAAATTGTCAACCGCCAATCTGTTTCAAGAGAAAATATTGCTCACTGTTTACAACAAGGATTATTTTCTGATATGATGGGCAAAATTTCACTGTCTTGCTAAATGGTTTTCACCACTTATCCAACTTCCAAATTTTAGTTGTTTTTGCTGGAGACGCTTTGGTCACTAGAACCCCACCAACATTGTCCCTAAACCACTTCCTAGTCATTCCCTTACAAAGCAGACCAGAGTCATCAAATTCCACTTGAGAATGGAGACCGGGAGTCGCCAGCTCGGTTACGATGCATTTTAAATATTTTGACTTCTAATAATTACCGGTTGCGGTACTGGTATTTATAATAAAACAAAAGCACTTCACTACAAATGGAATAATATAGATTTAGAGTTTAGTTGAGATGACTATGTTGCCATTTTTACAATATTGACTGCATGAGTTTTTAGTTTATACAGTATTGGATTTCTTTAGAGAACAATAAATTCACATGTAACCGTTTTAGTAGTGAAATAAATCCAATAGGAGTTTGCTTATCAGTGAACTTTGACTGTACAGTATTATCGAACGGTTACCCTGTTGACCCACTTGGTATTTATTTTATCATCTTTAAGGACTAAGTGATTTTTTTTCCAGAGACCTACTTTGTGAATTGTCTAAAAATGGTGCTTTGGTGTTTTTAAAATCTTGTAAATACTCTAAAATCTGTGTTGAATTTTTAGAAATCTAACAAATGGACGAAATCACTTCTGCTTGCTAGATATTAGAGCTTGCCAGATAAACTCAAATCACTCAAATATTTATCACCATGTACATGTACAATGCAAATAGTATAGCTGTATCATGAGATGCAGAAAATGAAGGTTTTCCAGTCTGAAAATTTGGCGTTAACATACTCAATATTTGACTTCTAAGACTGTAAGTTCTATAATTAAACATGTACTCTATTTGGTAAGAATGTGTGCAGGGTTCTTCCAGCGTACTAGTATTATAGAATATGGGACCCCCTATGAAACAACTAAACAATTGAGCTTAATTATCATAACAATAAATAAAATAGAGTTTATTAACATATTACATTGTTATTTAAATGAGTTACTTTGCTCTTTTCTTAGGGGTTAACACACTTTCAATTGTACCATAAACTGATAATTATATTTATTTATTGTATGTAGAATCATTATAATATGACTTGTTTTAACCATAGAAAGAATAATGTTTTAGCATAATAGAATTTAGATGGTATGCAAATCTACTACAAATAAATCAAAAGCATGGTTAAATACAAGATTTTAAAGACTGTAACCGTAGTGAAGCACAACACCATGCAAGACTTGATCTTAGATGAACCTGGGGCTATCTTGGCAATTTATCAAAATTTTGTTATTTTATGAAGTGTTATACTGGAGGTACATGTATGACATCATTGATAGCAATGTTTTTCTTTTGTTATTTTCATATTTTAACAATTATGCTAACTATAAAGTTAGCAAACCATGGTTGATTGTCTCAGCCTAGCTTCATGTGATATTGTATTTGAGTTGTACTGATGAGAAAATCAAGGTTTAAAATGTCAGTTTTCAATGTATTCATGGTCAGTATTACACTGATAATAATTGTTACATCAGAACATCAAAGTCATTTTGTTAACTTTCACAAAATCAACCTCAATATTTTTTCACTAATTGTGCTTATTTACAAAAAAAAAATTCTAAAAAAATTTCTAAGAATTTTTGCATCAACATGTTAGCGAAATATTGTTACTGTTCATATTTTAAAATAACAGTCAGTTGTATTACTTTTTCTGAGAATGGAACATGGCGTGTTGTTATTTTACGATTTGCCATCAGTGGGTGTGATCGTACCAACATGTACCTTCTGTGCTGCTGTATATGTGTAACAATATAAGAATTTACTGCTCTTCTTTGCTAGACTTGATTGTTTTTCAAGAGCACTCTAGTGAGACTATTTGTGTCAACACAAACATCACTGCTGAATAAAGAATTCTCTTTATATCCAAGACAATTCTTCACCCCTTCACCGACATTGTCACCTTCAGTGTTTGCCAAGTATTCTCCCAAGATACACCTGTAAAATTTACACTGTATTGTGAAGGTAGATGAAGACCTGACAAGAAAAGGGCGGTAGTCGCAGTGTTACTGTATGAAATAAGTCCCGTGTGACATATGCGATGTATGCAAAATAAAGGGAATTTGAACGCACTCAGCATGAAGATTGCTGCATTAAAAATAAACAGACAACTGCTCAGAAATCAAGTTTCAGTTTTTAAAAATGACAATTGGTATTGTGATTTTGTTTTTGCTGTTGGTGTTAATTTTAAATTACGCAATCACTTGTAGCATGTTTTTTTCCCTTGACTCATTACCACTACAAATCTTAGTCAGGGTTGAACACCAAGTACATGCAAAATATTAATTTTGGATATTTTACTACTCCCGCAAAAACAACTGTTAAATATTTTTTTGGAGGGGGGTGGGTGGTGGTGGGTTGATTCATGTGTAGGTCATGGCAAGGCCACGTCAGTATTAAGGAATTTATTGATGTGATTATATATCATTTGAAGTGTAGGAGGATACAAATTTGTCAACATGGCATGCATGTTTTAGGTGTTAGGTATTCGGCTGATAATATTTAGTAGGCTTTGCTGGTAGGATAACAATAATGTTTTATCTTTTGAGTTACCTTGATGTTTAGTAGTGCATATGATGTCAACTCATTAAAGTCATGTCATGTGAACTGAAGTGTAAGTTATCATCACTGCTTGGTTAGTTATTTGGTGTTCGCACCTTGAAATTATGTGAAGAAAAACTTGAGAAATATTAATATAATTTGAAGCTATTGTTGTTTGAATAATAAGAACAATAGGAGGCTATGACATCATAAATACTGATGATGTCATAATATATTTGTTTTTCAAAACAAAAAGTTTACCTGTTTTCACTGGGTCTTCAACTGGCATTTCATAGCAGCTTGTGCAGAGCCCATTGTAATACGTGGTACAGTGGTGCGTGTCTTAGCAACGTAGAACGTTTTGTGATGGTAGCTCTGTCCCCAAGAATTGGTGTACTGAATTCAAAATGTTTAATAATTAAATGTACTTTTTTTCATTTAGAATGTTTGTTGAGCTATTAGTTTTGAAATGTGGTATTTATATAGCCTATTAGTGGTGTGGAACTTGAAAACTAAATTATTCAAATCAACATTCAATATACATACAATATTTATTGATAAAAGAATGTTATTATTATACATCTTTTCCTACCAAGGATACATCATGGGAATGCCGAAATCTTAGAAAAAATTTTTAGAACAGAATCAGTGAACTTCTTTGTATGGAGTCCTGTTAAATCCTGGTGGTAGCCATGTTTGTTTTTATTATTAGAGGACGCTTACGCGCGTAATAATTCCATATTTGGAATTTGCATTTCCTAATATGGTAGGATGAAAATACCCCGTAAAATACAGCAAAATTACGACACGCTGTAACCTATGGCGTTACGGTGACAGATGTATAATAATAATAAGTACGTAATAAAAAAATGGCAAAAAATACAAAATAAATAAAAAATATATCAAATAAAAAAAATACAATGCATCAGATTTCCTTCACATTGAAATTATTTATGCTTAAAAACTACTGTAAAATGCTGAACAGACTTTTTGGGTGTTTTTTATGGACTTTATTTTCACTGATTTTTGAGTTGAATGTAAAAGATAGCAAAAAGGATATATTCGCTGGATTTTATTTTCATTAAATCATACCTTTAGTGAATATAGCAAAAATTAATTCCAAGCAAAAATAAAGTATTTTACAGTAGGGCAGTCACTGTTAGCATTAGTTTTATAACCTTACAAGCTGCTTATTTATATTTTTATTTGTGTTTTCCGAAAAGTTACCATTAAATAATGTACCTATAGTGCACCATCTAAAAATTGATCCTATTTGTCAACACCAGGTTAAATTAGTAGGTAGGTAAAATCAGGATGTAGGAAAAAATGTTGCACTCAATATAACTGTTTTAATTAAACTTCTTTAATGCAAAATACTGGTGTGTGACTTTTTTTTTCATGACTTTTTTTCCTGTGACTTGTTCACTATGCACCGAAAATCGGTCTGCTTTCTGGCCTTCCTATTATCAACCAATTCTGGCTAGAACAATACTAATTTATGCAATAATGGGTGCCCCTCTTAAAATTGAAACACTTTCTGACTGGACTGCATATTTATACCCAAAATGAATTGCAAATGTGTGAGAATGGGCTGAACTTTCCACTGCATTGTGTGGGTATCTGTGAAAATGATTTTGATTGGTATGGCAAAATAGCTGTACATAATATGCTAAAAATAAGATTACAACCTGTTTGGTTGATAAAAGGAACATCTGAAAAATGTGCCAAATTCCTACATACTTGGCAAGATTATTTGTGATGTTTTCTCTCTCTCGTACATGATATTGACATCTAAAAACACCCCTGCGCCTTTTTATTCACAATGATAACAATAGCTATTGTCAAGTACAACTATTGTAATTGTATTTATTTTCCTGTCACAATGTCTGAATATAATAGACCATTTATATCAGAAAAAAACCTGAAAAACATTCCAGAATGTTTTTGTGTGTATTGTAACTCAATACCAATAATGGTGTTTGTCTTTATTGTAAACTGAAAAGTACATTGTCAATAGGACGCAAATTGAACGAAAAAATATAATGATGCGTTTTGTCATCTCATATCAAACCTTGAGCTTGGTACGCTTTCAAAAGAATCACAAATCTTTTAAGCTCTTAAACTAAACCAAGACCCTGACACGATTGTATTTTAGTTAGTATTTCTTATTTTGGATCAAATTGTTTGATCCATTACAAGTTCTCTTCATATGAGTTTGGGGAAGAAATATTTTGCCACAAAATTACTTGACTGTTGAGTATTATATTTATTTAATTTTAAACAACATAAAATTTACAGATAACGTATAACAATGTACAATGTACTAGTTCATTCATTGTTCTGCTGTGTGAGATTTATTGTTTATTTGAATTAGGGAGCAGGATGCCTACATAATATTTTATATATTTATACATGTTTTTTGTTTGTTTTACAAGGAACCATGATTTTGCTGCAAAAATAATATATCATGCTTTGTTCAAAACAAAATAATAAGAATGTTTGAAATAATTATGTATGATAATTCTAATTCCGTCAGTATAAATACATAGATCAGAAATATAATGTATTAACCTGCAAGGTTCAGTGTGTACCACAACCTAGTATGTTCACCCCCTTTTGACATTGATACAATGAAGCCTTCATATACAATTTTCAGAAATATACTGTATTAATCTGTGAGGTACTGTATGTACCAAAACCAATGTTTTACCCTCTTTGATATTAGTACATTAAATGTACCACCAACAATGGAGTGGCTGCATGAATGTTCAGATATTTACTATATTAACCTGCAAGGTTCTGTATGAACCCAAACCAATGTTTTACCCTCTTTGATATTGATACATACTGCAAATGTACCACCAACAATGGAGTGGCTGCATGAATGTTCAGATATTTACTATATTAACCTGCAAGGTTCTGTATGAACCCAAACCAATGTTTTACCCTCTTTGATATTGATACATACTGCAAATGTACCACCAACAATGGAGTGTGGCATGAGGCTTTCAGTGTAAATAAACCACAAGCCATTTGGTGAGCATAACTGGCTTTTGAAAGAAACAAACGACTTGTCAAACATGCCCTGAGAAATAGTACTACCACAATAGCTATAAAGGGCTATGATTGTTGTTGCAGTGTCATAAAAGGCATTGTTTTTAACACCTGAGTTTAAATGTCACTCAAAGACCATGCTGCTCTAGCCTTTTTTTTGTATACCCAACTAGGTAACTTACAGTGTTTTGTGTTTCTGAAGACCAATTTTTTAATGCACAAACCCCTAGCAACAAAATATCAGCAAGCATTCATCGGTGTGCATGTGTACGATAATATATATATATATTTTTTTTATATGATTTATTTCACCAATAATAATAACAATTCTAGTAATCTTATAATAATAATAATAATAATAATTTCTTGGTGTGGACCACAGAGGTAGTTCATCCGAACTAATCTAGTCTGTGGCCCAATCCTAACCAATATACATTTCTATGCAGGCTATATATATATATATATATATATATATATATATATATATATATATATATATATAT